>NW_015161954.1:1287248-1358469 GCF_001447785.1 Gekko japonicus
CAGCCAGTCTGCTTGAAGATTTACTACGCCTCGCACATGTTCCGCTTTCACGGATGCCAGATTGCTCTCCGCCCAGTTCAACAGAAGTGTTGCTTCCCTGTGGAGAGCTAGGGACTTGGAGCCTCCCTGTTTGTTTAAATAAGCCTTTGTGGCTATGTTGTCTGTTCGAATTAGTATATGGAGTCCCTTGATGTGAGGAGCGAAGTGCAAGAGAGCTAGTTGAATGGCTCTTAACTCCAGCAGGTTGATCGGTAGTCGTTTTTCTTTCTCTGACCATGTCCCCTGAATAGGTTTGGAAGACATGGTGGCACCCCAGCCCACCAGACTGGCGTCTGTGAAAATCTGTACTCTGTCTTGAATCCAGAATGTCTTGCCTTGTGTCATGTTGCGTGTCACTGTCCACCACTTGAGGCTCGACTTCACTTGTAGAGGTACCCTCAGGGACAGGTCCATCTTGGATGTAATGGAACGTTGAAACGGTCGAAGAAACATCTGTAACTATCTTGAATGGAGACGACCCCAGTGAAGAGCATCGAACGTCGCTACCATTAGACCCATCATCTTTGTTAGAGTAGATAGCGATGAAGTCCTTGCCTTTATCATTTGTCTGACCATATCCTGAATCTTCTTTGCCTTTGTCTCTGGGAAAAACAGTTTTGTAAGTCTGGTATCTATCACAACTCCCAGATGTTCCAAACGTTGGGATGGATTCAGTGAGCTCTTCTGGATGTTCACCAGAAACCCGAAATGCTGTAGGCATCGAATTGTCATGTCATTGTCCCGCTGTGATTGTAGCCTCGACGAGGAGCGAACGAGCACGTCGTCCAGATAGGGATGGATGTGAATCCCTTGTTCCCGAAGGCAGACGATCACATGGATGAGTATCTTGGTGAATACAGGGGGAGCCGAGGCCAGGTTGAAGGGAAGAGCCCGAAACTGGAAGTGTTCCCTGTCCACGCAGAAGCGAAGGAACCTGCAGTGATGGAGAAACATAGGGACGTGAAGATACGCCTCCGTTAGGTCTATAGAAGAGAGAAATTCTTGTGGCTTTAGGGATTCCGCGATGGACCGCAGGGTGTCCATGCGAAAGTGCTTTGGTTGAACAAATTAAGAATTTCAAGTCTAGAATAGCCCTCCAGTCCCCATTTTTCTTGGGGAACGTGAAAAAAATGGAGTATACTCCGTCCCCCTGTTCGTTCCTTGGAACACCTTCTATGGCCTGGATATTCAGAAGGTGAGTTATGGCTGTCTTGGTTCTTTCCCTTTTTGTGACTGGGGGAAGACAGAAATCGATTTGGTGGAATTGATAAGAGTTCTATTTTGTAGCCTTCCTGAACGAGCTCCCTCGTCCAGGTGTCTGGGTGAGAGTCGATCCACTCTTGTCTGAAGAGTAGAAGACATCCTCCCACCGGGGGAGACGGGTAGTCACGCCTTAGGGGTCTTAGGTTCTCTCTCCCCTCTATCTTGTCTGTTTCCATATGATCTTGGAAACCTGTTGTTGAAGCCCCCACGCCGAAAGGACTGTTTATTTCCTTGCAATGATCTTCTGTCTAGCTCTGGGCATGGCGTGGTATGGACGAGATGCGAAAGAGGAGGAGGAAGAAGTAGGAGGAAATGAGGATGGCCTTTTATCGCCAAGCCGAACAAATTTCGAAAGAGCTTTCTTTTTATCACGGGTTTGCACCAATATTTTCTCCAGGGGTTCCCCAAATAATTTGTCTCCTTGAAAGGGATATCCTGAGACAATAACTTTGGACTGGTAATCTGCCTGCCAGGATCTCAACCAGACCAAACGTCTAGCCACAGTGGAAGATGCCATGGCCCTAGAGGATAGTACCATGGTGTCTAGGGTGGCGTCAGCTGTAAAGGAAACAGCTTTTAATACTCTATTAGCACCCTCCAGTAGCCGTGTATCATTCTCTGGCAACATTTGTATCAATTTTCTCATCCATACAATGGCTGCTCTGGACACTGTAGAGGCGGCAGAAGAAGCTTTAATCTGACCATTCAGCTTTAACTTTGCACATATAAAAACCTGGTAAGGGAAAGGCCCTTTCTGAAAGGTCATCTGGGGGAAAGAATTCATCTGTAATCTCAGACCCCTCATATAACTCTTGATCCTCAGGGCGTTTATTCCCTGCTCTTTGTAAATTCTGAATTTTAAGAGCTGAGACTGTTTTGGACAGTAAGTAGTGGGGAGGTCCTCAGTCTTAAAAAACCGACAGGACTGTTCAGAGGGAACAGGAATCTGTTCCTCTTCCTCTGCATTAGAGCTGAACTCTCCCTCCTCTCTGTCGCTGGAGGCATTAGAAATTTCCTCTCCCTACCCCTGTTGAGGGCATGGAGGACGGGGGTGCCTGGGAAAACCCTTTTTGGCAGCTTTGGTGGGCCAAGCTTTCTTCCCTCTATTTGGGGAAGGAGAAGGGGAAGATGACGGAGAGCTTGAACGACTGGGGCACCCTCCGGAGTTACAAAAATGGGCTATTTCTTGCCTCATAGCCCTTCTAAAATAGGACATGACTCTAGGGGACAAAGGAGCAGACCCGGGGTCGCCAATGTTGCCGCAATTAGAGTTTTCCTCTTCTTCTCTGTCATTCCCCTGGGCAGCCTCAGCCTGTTTGCTCGCTGCTGGGTCGGACCCACTAAGACATACAGTCTCGGGTCGCTCCCTGCCCGGTATCGGGCTCTATCACTCATCATCCTCCGACAAAAT
Source organism: Gekko japonicus (assembly GCF_001447785.1). Lineage (NCBI taxonomy): Eukaryota > Metazoa > Chordata > Lepidosauria > Squamata > Gekkonidae > Gekko > Gekko japonicus. The sequence goes on from NW_015161954.1 coordinate 1,289,962, forward strand.
GGCCGCCGCCATATTTGCTGACTCCTGGAGCGTGTGGGAGCTTTTGGCGCGCTTTCCTGTCTGCAGCCCTTTTTTGATCTGCGCGCTCTTGTCGCCTCTCCTCTCTCTCCATTTCTCCCGAAGAGAGAAAGCCATCAGTGTCTCCCCTGCGCGCCATTGCTGCTTTTGGGAGAGGAGTCTCACAGAAAGATTGCGAAAGGTAAGAAGGAGAGAGAAAAGGCTTTTTTTTTTTAAGGTAGAGAAATGAAGAGAATAGAAGTTAGAAACAGGAAAAAGAAGATGAGGGAGGATTTTGAAGAAACTAGAAGAAGCAAATGTGAAAGTGTAGGCGAAGCCTAATTTTTGCTGCTCTCCCTATTGAGGCAGGAAGAAAACTGAGCTGAGGGTGACTCCCACCACAGGAAACAGGAAACAGTTTGAAGTTCCTGCCTCCCTAAGAGATGGTTGGGAATCACCCACAAGATGGCCTCCACCTCAGAGGGAGAACTCTGAGAGAACTGCTCTTGAGAGAACAGCTCTGAGAGAAATGTGGCTTGCCCAACGTCACCCAACAGCTTCATGTGGAGGAGTGGGGAATCAAACCCGGTTCTCCTAGATTAGAGTCCACGCTCCTAACCACTACAGCAAACAGCACATCAAGTTCATAATGCCTTGATTCACTATAATGTACTGTCCATAGGTTTCTAGTTAAATGTTATTTTGCTCAGGGGCAGACAAATTCATGATCCATTAAAATTGCCTGAACTTAAAGAGGAAAAAGAAACTGGCAACCAGACAAAGAGCCTAACATACCATTCAGCAGAGTAGTAATTTTGATGTTGTCTATCCTGCTTTTTGTAATTCACTTTCAAGTTTAATGTTGGGTGACGTAACATACCATACAGTGTGCGGAGGCCAGTCTCCAGCAGCAGTCTTCATGGCTACTTTTGTGAGATTCAGGAGGGACACTGACTGCCACCAGTTTTCTCCAAATACTTGAAAAATAAAGTGGGATAGTTAGAGCCTACTGCCCCTAGAAATACCCAAACTGTTTGGGTAATTGCTGTGCTGATAAATAGCCGTGCTCTTTGCTAAGGTCATTTCAAATAATTAAGTTTTCCAGATAACAGACTTGAAAAGGGTTGGGTGGGATTTAATTTACTTAATGTGAAACTCTCTGCTTGTGCCAAGTGTTATTTAATGTTAGTCTGAAGCTGGGAATTTACCAAATGATTCAAGGGGTGGTAGCTCCAATCGGAGGCCCACCATTCTTAAATTCCAGACAGTTCTGAAGCTGGCAGCATATGGAATTCAATGCTGATGAACAGGGTTGAAGGCAGACAGGGGAAAGTTTCATTTTAATATTAATCCTAGTATAGTCTGTGGAACAAGAAATGGTTCTTCTGGGGAGTTGTTGCTGAAACGTCTAGCGCACATGGTTCTGAAATGTTTTACTGCTAAGGGGCATGTTAACAGACATTGATTTGGAGCCCATTAATTCCATCTACTAACTTTTATACAGAATTAGGGATATTACTAAATTGTGGTCCAACAGTTCACGTTTCTATTTCTCTGCATTTGGAACAAAACCGAAGGTGTCCTTTTCCCTTGACTACATTAGTGAAATTCGACAGAAGTGATGTGTAACGTATAAATGGCATTTAAAGTTTAAAAATCCTGTAAAAGAAACAAACAAAATGGAAAAGTTGCCAGAGAAAACAGACAGAGAAAGTTGTTTCCTAACCCTGCACAAAAAGTAAAGTGAAAAAACACATCTGTACAATAAACCTTTAAATTTCTTGTGCACTGTTGTTTGCACGGTTCACCAGCAATTTGTCTTTAGCTGACTGCTATAGTTTTGGACTCAGTGGTCTGTTGAGTACATTTTGAACCAGAGTTTTGTGTCTCATAAAGAGAAGGCCTTCCACTGTGATATCTTGTACAAGTCAGCTCATCCACTATGAGCTTTAATACTTTTTGAATCTTGCTGTACAATCCTGTGAAGAGTTACTCCAGTATATGCCCTGCTGGGACTGGAGTACGTTTGCATAGGATTGTCCTGTTAAGGTACAATCCTACATAGAATTAAACCATGCTAAGCCCCTTTACTTCAAAGGGCCTAAAGGTGAGTGACTTTGTTTAGGATTGCACTGCTCATGTCATACAAGGAACATCGTAGCCGTTTGTCTTTTATAGTTTCCTGATGTTGCTTGCGTATGCAAGTGCTCTGTTACGAAAACAGCAGAAATTGAGGAGTTCTAAAGTGCTGGTTTGCTTTGCTTTATATGCCAATAAAAGGCTTTGGATTGGGTTTGCTTTGCACATCAGTTAGACTGCCACTAGACTTTCCTTTATATCATGCCTGTTCTTCTCACCCTTCTACTTTGTTTTCTTCGTAAAGGCCAGACAACATCAACTTCAAGATGCTCCAAAATTCCAAATACAAAATCTGGTTGGTCAAGACAGAAGGAGAAGAAACCCTCAGAGGTCAGTTGCGTCTCATGCTTCTGCTCAGCCTGATTGGTGGTCTTGTTTGAGGACTATGCAGTTCTTAGTATTATTCCCAGAGTGGTGGCACCATATCCACTGAGGCTATTTTGATTCAGACCTCGGATAGTGACTTAGATACGTTGCAGTATTTCCCCGGTGCATGTCAGGAAGGGGCTGACCTAAATTTCATATGCTCCAGGATCCTAATCGCTATCATCCCGAGTTTCCTTCAGAAAAGGGAAGCCCAGTATCTAGTTATTAACAGTGGACCAGGAAGGACTCTTATCCCCTCCATCAACAGTCAGAGACCCTTCAGTGTTTAATGAAGTGGCAGAAGGCATGCCGAAGCTGCAGAACTGGATTCAGTATAAGGAACAGCAGCAGTACTTAAGAGCCTAGTTTGTTTATTTATTATACATATCTTCCCTTTCTTTCACCATGGTGGTATACACAAGATACACAGGAGATTCCTCCATCCAGGCATTTACAAGATTGAGACTGACTTTGCTTAAGCAATACTGCTTTCTCGTGTACCCTCCAAACAAACCCTGGGATCCACTGAGCTCTGTCCACTGCAGGAGCTGTCTAGTTGCTGTCCTAGGTCCTCAGCTCATTTCAAAGGAATGGCCTAGGAGTTGGGTTAAGCACCCAATACAGGAAGCAGACTCCTGAATGAAAAGGCAAATCACAGACTGAAGGGGAAACACATTGGTTCTTTCAAATGATGTCTCAGGTTGGAAATTATCTTTTGATGTCTCAGATGTCATTCTCTGTTGCGTCAGTAAATGTTGTTCCCTTTCAAGATGCAGTGTTTCAGTTCTGGTACCTTTGTACAAGAAGAAAACACAGACTGGTTTTTATTATACTATAGACTGGAAGTGCACAGTTTGTAGGCACATGGAAATGGCTGTCTGTTAATGCTGTATGGTAAAAAAGGTATTAACAAGCACCTCTAATGGCTGCTGATGCAGAAATACGTCAGAAACCTATAGGAAACATAACGAGCTCTAAAAGAAACCTTATATTTGCAATAGATAGTGTTAATTATAATGTAAACATAGCGAAATTTGAATTTAAGACTTTGTTCCACAATCTTACAACAGCTGCTGTATGCTTGTATGTATAATGGATTGGATCCTGTATTCTGTTTTCACTGGTGCAAGGGCACTTCTGCTGGTGGAGGAGGGAGGCCGATCTTCTCCGATTCTTCCCTTCCTACTGCAAATCTCCAGATTACAACCTTTGCTGTTCCGGTGGCAGTGTTTAGACCAGAGGTGTCAATCATGCAGCCCGCGGGCCAGATCAGGTCCTCGGAGGGCTCCTATCCGGACCATGAGGAACTGGCTGTCTCATGCTTCCTTCTCCAGTTTTGCTGCTGCTGCGTCGCAGCTTGTTTTACCAGACTGTCTCAATCGCACAGGAGGGAGAGATAGGCAAGCTTCTGTTCCCTGCACTGGTTGAGGCTCTCCCATTCCTCCTTCCAAGGGAAGGGAGGGAACGAGCCAGAGCTTGCTTCCTGGCCAGGCTGCCTCAATCGCACAGGAGACAAAGGCAAGCCTTTCTTCCCCTCCACTGGCTGAGGCTCCTCCCCTTCCTCCTGCCTTGGTTTGCTTAACTGCCTCAATTGCACGGGAGAAATACAAAGCGCCTTTAAGACCAACAAAGTTTTATTCAAGGTATGATCTTTTGTGTGTACAGTGAGGCTCCTTATACCAGGGTTCTCCTGGGTGCAACTGGGTTCCCTCCCTCTTTTCACTGTATCCATGCCCTCATAATTCAGTCTTTCTTAATAGGAAAGCAATGTGAACTCTTTAGTTGAGGAATAACAACAAACCAGTGAGGTGGATTAGGCTGTGTGTGTCCAGACCAAGTTCACCCAGCACATTTCCTTTGTAGACTGGGGATTTTGAACCTAGACTTCCCAGATTGTAGGCAGATACTGACCACTATACATTGCTGTCTCTCTATTCTTGCACTGCCTCATAGGAGTTGTAGTTATTTCTCTGGGAAAGACTATAGTTTTATAGACAAACACATAGCCCTCAGTCTGTGTCAGGATGCCTTCTCATGTTCTTGACGAGTACATGAAGCAATTTATGTACAAAAGCTTGCAATGCCCAGCCATTTCATGTTTTCTCCTGGGTCCTAGGCTCAGAACACTAGCATGAGATTTTTGTAATAAATGTCAATAAATCAAAAGTAGGTTTGCAGCTTACAGATACACACCTGAACAGTATACTTAAGATTGCTACAGCACAGACATTTTGATGCAGTAATTTAGAGCAAGAGGTGTCAGTTATCAGAGACTATTAAATAAACAAAATATTGCGAGAGTGCTAGTGTTTTAAGCATGTTGTCTTTAAAGTTTTAAAAATTATTTAATTGTGCTTGTGTCCTGTATAAAATTTATATCTCTGCTACCTGGCATTACATTTTATGACACACATAGCCCAGCCCAACAAGGTCTCATTTATGTCAGAGCTGTCTCTCATAACAAATGAGTTCAACACCCCTGGATTAGAGGGTGCAAGAGGTAGAAAGCAGGGCTATGCTCCTGGATCATAGAATCTAGCTCATTGTTGTGCTATTTATTTGTTTGTTTGTTTATTTGTTTTTGACATTTTTACCCCACCCTCCCCGCGAGCAGGCTCAGGGTGGCTTACAAGAGGGCACAGGCCCATGCATAAAAACAAGATAAAACAATAAAACCATTAAATAACAACGAAAACAAGAATAAAGTGCTCCATGCAAACAAGATGGCCTCTGAATAATTTCATGATGGTATCAGTCATTTCATTGGGAGTGATATTGTCCTGTAGATGGTCCAAGGCTAGTCCAGCAGTATCAGTGCCATGCAAGATTACGGCAGATCTTTCAGGGACCGCCTCTGACCCCGTTGTTGTCCCCGCCATTGGTGGTGGTGGTAGTGGCGGCCCCTATATGAAAGCCTAACGGAAGAGCTCCATCTTGCAGGCCCTGCGGAACTGCATAAGGTCCCGCAGGACCCTGATCTCCTCCGGGAGCTCATTCCACCAGGTAGGGGCTGCCACTGAAAAGGATCTGGCCCTGGTCGCAGCAAGCTTTGCCTCCTGGGTGCCTGGAATCACCAGGTGGTGTTGTGTCCCCGACCGAAGTGCTCTTGGGGGTATATGTGGGGAAAGGCGGACCGCAAATCCTCAGGTAAGTCGGACCCTTGTAAAGGAGGTTAACATTCCCGTATTATAGGTATGGGGCTGAGAGAGAGAGGCTTGCCTTAGGCCTCCTGTTAAATTCACGGCAGAGATGAGATTGAATTGGAGATTTCCTGAGTTGTAGTCCAGTTTATTAGCTGATATGCTCCACCATCTTTTGAGTAAACTGAGATAAACTGTAATCTCTCAAACTGACAAGCTGCCTTGGACTCTGGAAGCCTTGCAATCAAAATTTTGTATCCGTTGCCTTTTAGGGCTGCAATGTGAAACTCCCTTGTATGACAGCCGTTTCCTTGGTTTTCGAATGATCTTTTGACTGTGCCTTCTGAAACTGTGTTGTGGTTCGCATGTTCATCATATCTGCTGCGGCAGCATAAGATGCAAAGCTAAGGAATCAAAGGCACTAGACCTATGCAGTCATTAGCAAAGTCAAGGGTGATGCTTCTTATGAAAGACTGTGTGACAAGGGATTAGCTATGCACATTCATTGTGCAATTGGAAAGACGAGCTTCTTTGCATAGAAAACACCGAGCCCTTTGTAAATATTGAGGTCATTTTACAGCATTGTCAGGACATTGTGCAACAATTCATTGTTGGCACTGGTTTCAGATTTCTCCTTAATTCTGGCCTGCAGTTCAGCATGGGGCTAAAATGTTGCTCCTTGTCTCATCATATATTTCATTGTTAAGAGATGAAATTACTTTGTAAGTGTGAGGTCCATTCTCATTGACTGATGTGGCCACCACATATAAAGATGAGAATGTAGAGTCCTCATACAGTCTTGTCAGTCCTCTGCACATGTTTAATAATGTGCTTTACTCATCTAGGTTTACATGTTATGGAACAGTTATGCTCTTTGAGCTAGTTCAGTGTCAGGGTTAGAATGCTGGACTAGAAGTTGGGGGTTCTGAGTTCATATTCCTAAGCAACAACAATTGGGTGAAGTTGTGCCAGTCATTCTCTGTTTCTCTGTCCCTCTCTCACCTACCTCACAAGATTGTTGTAGTGAGAATAAAATGGAAGAGGGGAGACCCTTGATCTCTGTTGAAAAAATGGGCGGGATAAAAATATGATACATAGTTGAGAAGCTTTGCTGTGGTGGCTTGTGTTTAAGAACACTGGCTTGTGTTAGGTGGTTTTTTCCTAACACAATGGTTAACGATGGGTTAGGTTCTCAATTTCACACCCAAATGGGATTTAGGTGCTTACAGGGCAGTCCACATCCCTGTTAATTTAATCGAAAGGCTCCAAGCCAGTGTTCCCTCTAAGCTGAGTTAGTGTGAGCTAGCTCACAGGTTTTTAGCTTCTGGCTTGCACATTTTTGTCTTAGCTCAGGAAGGATGGCTCCAGAGCAAACTAATTTATGCAATAGACAAATTGCTCGCTCACAACATTAATGCCAGTAGCTCACAAAGTAGAATGTTTGCTCACAAGACTCCACAGCTTAGAGGGAACATTGCTCCAAGCCCCTGTCTTGCTGCTTATGTTGGCTTCCAAAAATCACACCTCCATTCCTTGTCAGAATACACCGAGCTTTGAACAGAACATAGCGCTGCCACTGAAATATACTTTCAAGTAAAGCAAGTTTATGAAAATTTGCCTAAAAAGCACTTTAAAACTCAGCTAAAGAATTAAAGATCAACAGAACTAAAAGCTTTAGATCTCAGCCAGAAGCAGATTTCACACCAACAGTCTAGATAACCTGAAGGGGACAGAGAATCAGGGTTTCCTGATGACAAACTAGGAACTCAAGCTTTTCTACTCTGCAGCTGTTTTTAAAAGCGTGGCTCTTGACAGGGGATTTCGAGTGGCAGTTGAATGCTCATGAAACTGGCTAGGCCACTTTATTAAAGGGTTTTTGTTGGTGAGTAAATGAGCCTTGAAATCAATACAGAGAATTCACAGAAAAGCCAGTGAAGAGATTTCAAAAGGAGACTGATGGAAAGAGAAAATTTCAAATGATGAGACCTGGATCAGAAGTAGTTTTGTCCTTACCCTGTGAGAATCTGTACATTGTAGAAACTAGGGAATTGAAACTGTCAGCAAGAGTTCTGTCAACTCGTCATTCCTGGGTGTTTCTTGTTCTAATGTGTCACAAGGGTAACAAAGTTGAATCTCAGATGCATTAAGGGAGTGACCAAAGTTAGAAATCAAAGGGTGGCATGACAGTTATACTGCCTTTCAAGACTATACTTGATCTTGGTTCCATTAAGTTAGACTGCACTGGAACTCTGCTTGCAATGATGTAGGCCAGTTTGTTCCAGTACGCATTTCAGTTTCAGTTCTGGTGCATGTGCATTTTGGACTGCAAATCGTGCATGTATTTAGGCTTCTTGAATGCTTTGCTTCTCCTGTGGCTTTGAGGTTAAATAATTAGAGAAGATGTTTCAGGCTGAAGTGGGCAGATGTTTCAGACTGGGGTCTTAGTGTTGGGGTTTACTCAGGGTAATCCCAGTGCCTTCAGTACAAGTACTCCAGAAACCACATCCTTAAAGCCAATTCTAATCTTTTTCCTGCAGCATAAATTATGTGCTCCAACATATGAATGAACACTCTTCATGCAACCACTACACAGACTACATCAATGTTAGATTCTTCCTTGATGGGAAAAGTCTACAGCTGAAAAAGTATTCAGATTACACAAATGTATGCAAAACTGCCCGGTCTGATAATTAAAAGGAGTTTTAAGCATGAATTCATTTGGCTTAGATAAGATGATTCAAAAGAAAAAGATCACCAGTCCTAAACACAGTTGTTTGAAAATATATCCCACTGATTTCAGTAGAACTTACTTCCAAATAAGTTTGTTTTGGATCATTGCCAGAATCTAATACAGAGAAGCAATGAGACATGAGTATGGTGTTGTCACAGATTAATTGAAATGACAGTCTTTTAAACAGAGCAGGTTTGTTGATCACACATCTTACTCTAGTTTATGTTTAAGAGCACAAAGAGCTTGTGAAGGCAAGATTCAAAGTCAGTGGAACTGTTGGTTAGTTTGATATGTCAACATTGAAGTAAATGAAAACAGTTTTTAAGTGTCTTAGGAGAACACTGATGCCCAAATTACAAAGCTATTCTGGTATTTAAGAGTGTTACTCACAATATGAAGGGCAATCATTTATTTACATCCCCGGAATATGTGTATGTGTTAATACTAATATACTAGCAATAGCCAAAGCTTAAAAAATTATGAAATAATAATGTCGTGGAAGGCTGACAGTATCAGATATATGAAATCATAGGTTATTTGCTTTAGTTTTCTGAGAAAGGCAAACATATTAATGGTTTGCAGTTCCATATACAAGGGAATTATTAATAGTAAAACATGAATAAATGTTTAGTGCTAATGGATAATTCAGTGACACACTGTTGGTAGGGCAAATACTTGGAGTTGGTTCATATCATGAACCATTTGAGACATCTTCACATGGCAGTTGCCTCACATGAATGCCAAGAGATTTGGCAAATGAATAGCCAGCATTGTGTGGTTTCCACACTACTACTATGTGCCACCAACCAATAACACTTAACCATTTAGGTTATCAGTTTAGGGGGGAAAGATTAATGTGTATGCTAAGTTTTTGATTGGTACTAGTAGTTCCTTAGAAATTCTGTTGGATCTCTTCTTTATTATGGAGCGGTCCTGCCTTTCAGTTATGCTGGCCAGACAAGGACAGGACTGTTTATGCCACTGTAACTCCCAAATTTATGATCTCACTATTGTATTATGCCACAGTGGTATCACTATTAAGTCATCGTAACTATTATACCAGTATGACTACTCCTTTGTAAGGGGGATAATATGATTTGTGTTGCAGGGAAGGTGAGAAGAAATGGCCAACTTAGTTGGGATCTTATTTTCCCGACTTCCCTGTCAGTATAAACACAACAAAAGAATATCTGTTACCAGTAAACACACACCCATGGGAATCAGTAGAGAGCCCAGGACTAGTGCTTTGCTTCCGCCACTGTTCAGCCACATTGACAGACGGATAGAGGTTCAACTCAGTAGCCAGTTGCCACACAGAACAAAAAATATATAAGGCCCAATAAAGAAATACATCTCACACCTCAAAATTGGTAACGCGAGTCTGTACCAGCTCACCCTTTTTTAAAGAACAAAATCACATGAGGGAGCATTGGTGATGAGTACCTTTGGTGAAAGGGAAGCCTTTGTGGAAATAGACACACATAGTCATGGAGAAAAACCCCATAAAAGGTAGATTAATTACAGTGGTGTTTTTAGAACCTCTTACAGGGACCCCTACGGATTCCATATACAGACATTAGGAATCTTAATTCCACTGCTGCAGCTGAGGCTGCAAGAACAAGACATCCTGACCAGGTGAGGAATGCAGTGATTGATCACTTTGGGGGAGAGTGCTTCTGGACATCTTCAGCCCTCCAGGAAAAGTGATGGGTATGCAGAGTGTTCAAACATCTGTGAACACAGTGCATGTCTCCCCCCCCCCCAATTAAGGTAATTTATATTGGCAAACATTTCCTGCAGAGAAGACTCAAGGTAAGCATGCACTGTACAGAAAGGTACTATGGCCCCGGTCACACGGGCCAGATAACACCGGGGGGGGGACGTGGCTGTTTGCCCTGGAGCAAAATGAAGTGCGGTAGCCTGATCACACGGTCCCCCGAGTCTCCATGGTTAGGCTGTTCGCTGGCAATCACATGGCAATGCTGCAGTGTGGCAAAGAATCGGCGCGGTGCAACCATACAAGCGTTTCGCGTTTGTACGCATGTGCAGTTCCACGGAGCAGCACTGCTTTCAGTTTCCTGTTTGTGCGCATGCGCTTACGAAACATCCGTTTTGCGACGGGACGTGGACGGGCGCTGGATGCCATGGGATACTAGCGCTCCTGCAATCAGACGCCCGCCTGTGCTGTGTGTTTTCCGGATACCAGTGCACTTTCCTCAGTACTTTTTAACTCCGCATCTTCGGCGGGACGCCATGGGTTGGCCACAGGTGCGCTACACTTCCCAGATGTTGCGGCATGATCGCGCCCCAAAAATCCACCCGACATTCGTACCTTTCGCACGGCAAAATCTCCGTGTGACCGGGGCCTATTAAACATATCCCCACTCTCCCCTGGTATTATCGTGTCATACCTTGGTGGTGACATTGGAGAGCACAGCCACTTTTACTGACAACCATCTACTGTGCACCTGTTGTCGCTGCTGGCCAAAGACAAGTGATTTTTCACTGCAGGATAAGAGCTATACATGGAACAAGTCAAACAACTAGGAGACAGAGTTCCAGTGCAACTCCCTACAGTAGATGGGTAAGTTTGTCTCCATGAGGACATTATTCTAATTAAGCGAATCCTTGTACATAAGCATAAAAGGATTAGTAATGTGTGGGAAGCATGTGGGATGAAAGAGCATCTAGGTATGGTACCTTACTATCCCTTTATTATTGGCCTCATCACTCTTTTCTCTCTCTACAGGGAACCAGACAGCCACTGAATGTATGCAGGGCTAAATACCCTGCAGACTACAAGCAAGGCCTGCATCAGTAATGACCAGTGGGAAGTTAGCCATTCCTCTGTGATGTTGCCATATTTGTATACTAGTTAGGCTCTTCTGCTGTTCCAAGTGCATATTTCATTATAGAGATGCAGTGATGGTGAAAACTTCACCTGTGTCTTCTCTGTCACACAGCTTTTCAGGCAAAGGGGTCTTGCAGGACCATAAATGTTGCCTACTTCATAGTTCACCCCCTTGTTATGCACTCAGAATGCATTCTACTAGTGGTACTAGTCAATAAAAAGCAGTGAGTATTTCAGATGTACTTATGTTTTCTAAAGAGGGTTGAAAGATGATCCCCTTCCTGCAACTTTGACTCATTTCATCTGTCTTCACAGTGGACTGATTTACATCAGTAAGGGCTTGGGTCTCCACAGCCCCATCAAGACCTACACTCTGCATTTTGCCCATAGTGACTCCGTAGGAGTACCAGGAAGGGTCATTGTGTGTATGCATCTCAATAGTTCAGTGTTCTTCTGACTCTCCCATGCTTACTACTGGAGTGGCAGAGCCGGTATCATTTCTGCCATAAAATTCAAGTGGGAGGCTGATTGATTTCTAGTGGTGCCAGCAGGTTAATGTGGGATGTCATTGGGAGCAAATCGTGACTGATGTGTAGAGATGGGAGTTACTAGGGATGCTGTGAGAATGGCTGTCTTTGCTGCCTCGTTCCTTTTTTCTTATGTTGATGTTTGTTTATTTATTTGGATACCTTTATCCTGCTTTTCTCTATTCAATATGGTCTGTAAACAGTTTATAATACAAGAAAAAACAATTATAATAAACCATCAAATAGAACAACTTTACCTGTCAACTCCAAGGGAGGGGAGGAGCAGAGCAAATGGTAAAAAGCACTTCCAGGAGGTAGCTTCCAAGGTCTGGATGGGAAGAACAGACAGGGCTCCCAAGTATTCACCTTAATTCAGCGGGGGATGTATAGTTCTTCGGGGGACCATTCCCGCGGGGAAAACACAGGCGCTGCATTATTCTGTCGCCCAGACGTGACGTAGGCACGTAGCCGGGCAATGCTCTAGCAGTGGGGCTGGAAACTCGATGGTACCATCGAGTTTCCAGTCCCATTACCAGAGCGTCGCCCAGCTACGTGCCTACGTCACGTCTGGGTGATGGAATAGTGCAGCGCCTGTGTTCCAAGCAAGAATCTTCCGGCGGGGAAGCATGTGTCCCCTGCCAAATTGTAGGTAGGTACTTGGGAACCCTAAGAACAGAGCAGGTGGTAACAGCTGTGTGCTCAATGGAAACAGTCTCTCCTGAAGCAGTTTGTGGGCTACAACGGGCTTACAAAGTCACAGTGAATGGCTTGGTGAAGGTCCATGGGACTAAGTAGTTATGCTGGTGTAAGATCAGCTATAGCAGCCATCTTGAGGATAGTCTTGTTCAACTCAGAGGGGCTTACTTTTGAGTAAATATGCATGTCATTTGGCTGCATAAGCCTGATTCTGTTACTTCTTGCTCATTCAGCATAGGATTGGGCTATAAGACTCCTGGTGTTGCAAGGGGGCTCCTGTTCCCTTGCTCAAGTGTTGAAAAGGAACTTTTCTTGCTGTTTGGACTAAAGTACTGGAGGTATAGCAAGGGCAGATGTGTCCAGCTATCTCATGCTTTTTCCCATAACCTCTGCTTGTGGCGTAGCCACTATGGGAGGAGATGGGCTCTGTCTGCTCTGAAACATATAACTTAGGAAATATTGTTCCTCAGCTATTCCACCAATGTCATTAAATAGTTTTAAAAGCAAGATGTCAAATTCATGATGATCCATTCACTCTGTGGCCTGTCTATCATGGGCACAGCACGTGTGATCCTTGCATTTTTAGGGATACATTAGAAATTAGAGACTTAGAATTAAATGGTCATCTTTTTGCATGGTGTTGGTTTAGTCTGTTCAATAACAAATTTTGCTTTTCACCTCAGTTTTATTTAGTATTATTTCATATTCATCCAATCAGATTTTTTCCCTTGGAATTGAAGGATATGATTAGTTATTTGGATGTCAAGCAGTAGAACATTTACTTGAGCTGGTAGGGTTCTTCCCCTCTTTTTAATGCCTGTGGCTAATATATGTGGTCGTTGCTTCATATTGATTCAAGGCTTTTAATTCTGTAGATGTGTTTGAAAAGATCAACCCACTTTCCTGAGTAGACAGTAAATAAGAACCTTGCAAAGAGCACATCGAAACACATTTGTCGTGATTCGATTCAGCCTCTGCCAGTCTCGGGAGCTCAGAGAGTGGGGATGACATATATTTTCATTGGGCTGATTTTTAATGACGGTATTTATCATGTTAAAGCAGTAGCTGAGGCAGAACCAATAACTCAGAAGGAGAGATTGCCAGTCTGCCACCTGCAGCACTACAATAGCTTCCCAATGCAAGGATGCTAACTGGCTTCGGTAGATGCAGATGTTTGCTATAGGTTCTTTGGGAGCTGGAAGCATTCTCTGGGTGAATGAGCTCTCCATTCATAAAACCGAGTTAGGAAAGAAGAGCTCCAAAATGATTATGGAAAGCAATTTAATTGAAGAACATGAGCATCAGAAGCCAGTAAGCAGCCAGCTAGTAATTTAACTATCTCTATCCACAAAGGTCCTGATCCAGGCCAAATGATTAGTGCTCAAGCCCCATGGAGATCAAAGGAACAAACACATTTGTCAAGGCAAACAAGCAGAATAGCTTGCACACTGTTTTGAGTTGTTTGGATTGGTCTTGAGGAAAGGTGTTGCATGGCTTCTGTTATCAGATACAGTTTTTACTTTAGTGGTTTAGTCTTTGTTTTACTTGCTGGTGGCTTCAATAAATTACTTTCTTGTGAGTTTAACACTTGATCTCACTGTAAGCTGCTTTGTTTTTTATGCCAAAAAGTATTACAATAAATGAATATTTTTATGACTAAGCTTTGTTTAAAAAACCTGTTTCCTTCCTTCACACACTTTTTATTTCCTCTCTAGATGAAAGCGAAAGGACATGAGCTTAATCTGTCCATCACACATTTTGCTTGGGGGTGTCTTGGTGTTGTTGACATGAGCTTTACTTGAATAGATCTTATCTTGCCCACTGGTTGAGAGTAGGCCAAATGAAAAAAGATCCCTAAAGCAGGTTGTTGATCAGGGGATATACAGTTAATTACACATTTAAATAGCAATTGCTTTCTTCCATTGATTAGTAGAATACAAGCAATACAAAGAAAAGAGAACTGTTTGAGTCTGGATGTTACAGTCTCAGTCTATTGTATTTTCCCCTGACCAGTTTCTCTCAATACTACATTAGATGTGTATCCCTTTAAACAGTTCTCATTGTTTGGAGAAGCAATTAACATCTTCTGAGCAGATCAGTGGAACTGGTGTTGCTAAGCAGCAGACCTTTAAAGATAATTTGTCAATTTCTGCAGAAGGAAGAAAATAATAAACACTCCTATTGAGAGAAAATTGCTTGTTTTCCAGTATGCAACTTTCCTTCCACCACCAGGTCTTCAGTTCATCAGTGCCCAATTTATTCTTTATTTAGCTTCTATAAATAATTCAGAAGAGCTTGAGTAGAATAATTGAGTCTTTTCCCATATCCTAATCCATTCCCAGATAATTCAAAAGAAAAAAGGGGAAATTTTTCAGATTACAGTTGGAGTATATTAACTGCTGGTATCTTTCCAGAAAACTGATCTTCTTGTGTTGTGTGTGTTTTTAAAGAATATCTGCAGCATGCTATCACTCCTTAAATGTTCTGCTTTGATAGTTCATAATTTGTGGATTTCCAGTTCTATACAGCATCCTCATGATAGAGTGTTGGCATAGTTTCTTGCCTTTGAATATGCAGGTTTATCTTTTCAGACGGGGACTAAACAAGTGAGGTGGTAATATTGCAAATCCAGGCTGCAGCTTTCGTTATCATCTTGAGGGAAATAGATGCAATCATACTTCTTTGGCATAAAATTAGCACTAATCTTTTATCCCAATCCTTGTTTGAAAGGCCAGAAGGGGTGATGCGGGGGGGGGGGGGGGGAGAAGGCTCACCTGTGGTGAAGGAACAAACAAGCTTATAATCCGTGTTGAGAGTCTGATGAGAAAATGTCCCAAACATAAATTCTTGATTCTGCAGCCGCCTTGAGGTTCTGTAAAAACTGCCAATACTGCAGGTTTTGATTTGAGATGTTGTGAATCATTTGCAAGATTTACCCTGTCTTAGTAGATAATCAAAAGTATTGCACCATAAGCTTTTGGGGGGGGGACGGGGACGGGGAAGAATAGATGCCTCTGACAGCTGGAGCAGGTGAGCTTGTGTTCAATACAGAGGAGCTGACAAGCCATCCTTGTGCCTTAAGAATGAATTAAATAAATGGCTGCAGGTAGCATCTGGAAGCAAAACAAAAAAATATTTCATTTTTATCGTGAGGAGCTGAGCTCCCTTGAAAAACAAAAGATTCCATTCTCACCAAGGCATATGTCAGGAAGAAGATGGGTCCACCTGCTGCTACAGAAAGAACCCCAGAGTGATTGGTTTTTAATGCTTGATCTTCCCGCCTGTGTGCCTGGGAGCACAGAAGAGGGCAGGGGGAGTGCAGGGAGAGGGTGAATGGAGCGAAAGCAGCAAACTGTCAGGTAGCTGACCGTCAATTAGGCAGGCTGCTCATCTTCATTCATGGCCTCTCTTCAGCCCACCCTCTGCAGAAAGGCCTCCAGATGGTGGGGAGGGTGAGGAGGGAAAGCACTTTACTACAACAATAACAGCGATTACAGAGGCACGCTTAGCTCTACTGACATTTGGTCTGTGACTGAGATCTCCCCCTTTGTAGGGGTTCATTGGGCGAGAGTTCAGACGCTGCTTTAGATGGGACGATATAAGCAGATAGACAGCCAGATTAGATGGAGTTAGCTTTTATCGCCTGATTCCCCTATTAAAACTGTTTGGGTGATTCACGCCATTGGAGATTCCCATCTGTGGTATCATCCTTGAGTACTGATGTATTAAACAGAGTCTGCTAACAGCTTGCCATTTACTTCTGTAGATGGCTTCATTTTTGTAGTGTGCACTTCTGTATATGTGCCTAGGCAAATACAGCACAGTCTGACAAGACCCAGGCGACAGCTACCGGACAATGCTCTGATCTGTAGTAGATTTAAGGACTTTGGTTTCACATTTTGTACTTGTCCCCTGCAAATAAATCTGTCAGTTGTCAAAGGGAACAGTCAAAGCAAATCAGAATGTTGGTGCTGAGAGCTTGATTTTTGGCAGAATTGAAGCCAGAACTGAAACATACTTCAGCTGGACAATCTATGTTGGTTTCAGGACCATGGCTAGAGTTCTTTCCTGTCAGGATAGCAACACTTCCATTTCCTTTGGAGGAATGTTCTTTAAGCGGAAAGAAAGCTTCAGACTTTTCTGAGCCGAGCGGTAGGATACTAGCCAGTTTATAACAGTCATTCTGTGGATGAAACGTTATAGCCACTTCAGTTTTATTAGCAGCATCTCTGCAGGCAGTTTGGGCAAAGCAAGGCTGAAAAGAGTCTAGTGAGCTACATAATGCCAAAGCAGGAGGGAAGGGGATAGCTACCCCAGGGTGCAAGTCTCAAGAGAACCTTTAAACCTTATTGAAGCCAGGAAGCAATCCGCTCTTGGGAGCAGGGAAGGTAAAGCCCAAGTGGTGACACTCAAACATTTCCTTCCTGTGTTCCTTTTAGCTGTGGCACATGATTCTTGGTTAGGATGTCTTAAGATTGGATTAGGCAAATCTGTGGAGGATAGCTATGACACTTCGGTGAAGTTGCTCTCACAAAAGTTCCCCAGTATTTTTAAAAAACAAAAATTTGAGGGCCTCCAGCCTGTCTGCCACTTTTTATAACTGTCACTCATCTATTCTCTAATCCCTCAGACTTCCCCGAGACTGTCCTTCCCTTGTCTGCCTCCTGGGCCTGTGACTGCCCTTTGTCTTTCTCCCTGGCGACTTGATTCCTTCAGTCCATGAACGAACCCCAAGGAACTTGATATTTGATCCTCTGCTTTTCGCATATGTGGTATTTCTTTCTAGATCTTGTTCATTCTCATGGCTTCTGCTTCCACTTTTATGATGATGACTCCCAAATCTTTTAATTCCCTTCTCTCCCACCTGCTCAAACCACATGTGTGTGGAAGAACAACTGAACATACTGACAGAGCCAGGCCACCTCTTTTCATTGCAGATCTTACCACTGCAGAAGAGATGAACTGTTTTAAAAACTAAACTGTGGCTGATAAAACAGCAAGTGAAGCTCCAGTGGCAAGTTCTTCTCTGCTTGTGTACGTGTTCCTCCTTAGTAATCTCATTGTCAGCTCTTCCTGTATGTCATGCTGAAGTTGAGTACAGTGAAGGCAAAGTTCCTACTTGTTTCATGAAGATTGTCCCCTCTGCTTCATTCTGTCACTGTTGGGCCAAAACAAATCCTCTTTCAAGCTGTCTTGGCACCATCTTTGACTACTCCCTACCTTTCTTCTTTCATATTAACATATTTGCAATTTTATGTTTAAAATCATGAAGCATTTTAACACTTGAGAATGGCTGGAGATGGAGGAAAAAAACAGAGTTTGAAACGGATGTTAAACACCGTCATCAAAACATGTGCAATACATAGTGGGCAGATTGTCATGGTGCATGATTGATACACTGTACTTAGCAGATCAGGCGTCTGGTGGAAGCTTTGTAGACAGGGTAAAAAGCTTTGCTTTATCTTGTTTGCTCTGTCCCCTTAGGAGATAGTCACTTGGCAATATTGAGTAACTTAAAACAACCTCCAGCATGATGCAGTGACAGGGAACAGCAAACACATGGAATTTATTTCTAAAAGGGCAACAGTGTTCATTATGTCTTAGAAAAGGTCCTAGATGAGCGCTGGGCTTTTTTTTTTTATTAGCTGTCGTGTTGCCCGATAACCCAGATATGCAAAACTGCAAGGATTTTGACATCTTTTGCAGATCCTGTCTCGTGTTTAATTAGCATTTATCTTAATCTCATTTTAATTTTTTCACACCAGCAGCATAATCAAATGCTACTGCGGCATTTTAACAATTATGTTATATTGGCAGATAGAGACTTCAAGGAAGCTGACCTTTGTCAAGCCCAGACTTATAAAGAGGCAGCTGTTAATTATGTTTTTATTGGAAGATGCATCCCGACAGTGTCAGGGGCCCATTCAGCTTTGCTTTGTTTAGATGTGGTTGGAAACATTATCTAGACAAATGTAGTGGGCAGAAAGTACTGCTTGGTGTACAAAGAAGGGCTGTGCCATTTATAGAAAAGGTTGCTTATGTTGCCCTTCAGCTTTAATTGAGTTATCAGCTGAAGCTTCAAGAAGTAAACGAACTGACCTAAATACTGGGTCTCTGCCAGGGTTAAATATCCCCCTTCCTGTAACAGTTTGGTTTCTAGAATACTTTCTGGAACATTTTTAGCTTTGTTTTGGGAGTATAAAACTGCCTTCGGATCATTTATCACAGTGTGCCCTGAGCAGTCGTTAGGTTGTTGAGACTAAGCACTAAAAACAAATTAAATGGCACCTGAAGAAAACACCTGATCCATCTCCCTCCTCGCGTAAGGTGACAGAGAAGTCAGCAGAGATAGACTGATTGGAACTAGGTGCTGTCTGGGTATTATTGCTGGTCTTGTAGATTATTTTTTCAAATACTAACAGGTGGCAGAAGGAAGGGAGAAATCACCCATTTTCATTGACAAATGGCCCGTTATTCCTTGAGAGCCTGGCTTGCTGTAGTCAAATCAAAGTTCTCAGGCTGTTTCCTAGTAGAAAAGCTTTATTTACCATGATATGTATTCTGCTGTCATCTGAGAGTTATTTCTTTTTCCCCTCACGGTATATATTAGGGCATGTCCAGAAGCAAATTGGAAAGGGGGAGATGAGCTCCATCAGCATCCATAGGATTACAGTATTCTCGTAATGGTGCAACAGCGCAGATCTTGGTGTAGCAGTTTCACGGGTGACTGAGAATCTGTGTGGCTGCAGGCTCTGTACATGTGAGCAAGGATATAGGCCATCATTTTGC
Source organism: Gekko japonicus (assembly GCF_001447785.1). Taxonomy (NCBI): domain Eukaryota; kingdom Metazoa; phylum Chordata; class Lepidosauria; order Squamata; family Gekkonidae; genus Gekko; species Gekko japonicus. The sequence goes on from NW_015161954.1 coordinate 1,309,198, forward strand.
TTATTATTTCCCCCTTTCCTTTAAAAAAAAGCTTTCTGCACTTTCTGAGATGATATTATAGTATCTAGTTCTTTTTTGAATGAGAGAGAAAAAGAAACCGCAGTCACATTTTGAATGCCTTTGCACTCTCAATAAGCTTCAGCTTTTGGAAGTTAGGCAACTAGTAGTACAGTCCTAAAAACACTGCCGGCCTCTGCATAGTAACCCTGGGCTTCCTTGGTGGTCTCCCTTCCAAGCGCTAGGGCCGGCCTTGCTTAGTTTTTGGGATCTGCCAAGATCAGGCTAGCCTGGGCCATCCAGGTCTGAGAGACAGGAAAGGATAAAAATAAAAAACAAAAAACAATTTTTTGTCATAAACAAAAGGGCGTATATTATTTGGACAGAACCTTGGTGCTCAGGTGGTTTATGATAAAGGACACTTAAACACTCTCCAATCCTATAATGCATTTCATCTCTGAAGAGATGAACAAGGCCTGGGGAAACCAGTGTTTTTGCTTACTCTGTCAAATATGCCACACATGAATGGTTCAGTATAATAATAATAAATATCAAGTGAGAGTTCTGTCTGGATTGGGTTGCAGGGACCATATCACTCCAGTCTTGTTTCTTCTGCACGGGCTTCCAGTTTACTTCCAGGCCCAATTCAAGGTGCTGGTATTGACTTTTAAAATTCTGTAGTGCTTGAGACCTGCATACCTTTAAGGACTACGGGCTGCCATATAAACCTACTTGATCACTACAGTCATCTTCAGGAGCCATCACCTGATGTTAGACAGTTGGCAACATGAGAAAGGACCTTCTTGGTCATGTCAACAAAACTGTAATATTCAAGGTTCATCTGTCACCCTCTGGCATTGTTGTCCTCCACTGGGAGTTTAAGAATTTTTCATTTCATCTGGCATTGCTGGTCCTTTATTGATTCTCCTTCTTGTTTGTTTTAATTGCTGGTGTGTTTTCTCTCTCTCTCTCTCTCTGAGTTTTTAAATGTTTTAAATAAAATCTCTGCTTCAGAGCTAAGCCTATGCGTCTTCTCAAGGCAACCCTGCTGTTCCCTCGTAGAAAAACGGGTTCCCTGGAATAGTTCTACCACAATATCTGTAAGATAACAAAACCAGTGCAGTCAGTGAGGAGTTGGTGGGTTTGTAGTACGCATGGCTCAAAATGTCAAGTCCTGAAATAGGAACACAAACAGAAAATCCAACTAGGGCTTATGAAGCCCTCTTTTAATCATTCTAGTAGCTCTTCCCTTGAGCAAGAAGAGTGAAACCATGCTGACATATAGTTTTCTGGTGGAGCAAGTAAGTACCCATTATACCTTCTGTGATATAAAGATACTCCCTTGGAAGTCTTTTGTTGTGCTGTGCTGGGTATTTTTTTTCCTCTCACCCCTATTCTTTCTTCAAAGTCAGTTGTGTTTAACTGGCCCCAAGGTTCCTTGACAAGTGGCTCTGTTTGACAATATTGAGGATTGATGCGATAGTTCAGTTGTGTATAGAAGTTAACTCACTGCTCATGTTTGTTTTCATGTGTCTAGTCACTTCCCTCAATTATCTGAGGCCTAGCAAGGCTTTCCCTTGATAAATCACCAAAGCGGGTGGAAACCTGAGCATCCGCTTCCAGAGACTCTAGTGTGTCAATAATTTGTCCTGCCTCTAACTGCAGCACTGTCTTTTTCTGCAGGTTTTTCGTACGGATCTGATAACAGCCATGAAGATTCCAGATTCGTACCAGCTGAGCCCAGATGAGTACTACATCCTTGCTGATCCCTGGAGGCAGGAGTGGGAGAAAGGTGTTCAGGTGCCTGCAAATACAGAAACAATCCCGGAACCAGTGGTTAGGTAAGTTAACATAGGCATCTGTGTGTGTGAGGGAGTGTGTGGTAGTGAGGTAGTACATCATTCAGCCCATCATGCATTGCCACGGTTCTGCCTTTATGTTCAGTTGAGGAACTTTCAAAATTATTCATTTAAAACATTTCTGTTCCAGCTTTCTACCCAAATAGAAGGTGGCGAACATTAAAACATTTCAACAACAAGACATTTAAGACCTTAAAACAGAATGTAAAATGAAGTATTTAAGTATTTAAATAATTTAGGGAGGAGGGCCAATAAGAGCTATTGGGGGGGGGATGCCAAACGAAAAGTCTTCACCTCCTGGTGGAAGAAAATGATAGAAGAAGACAGATGGAATCTCCCTGGGGGGGTGGGGGAGAGGGATTTCTAAAGTTTTGGCACCACCACTGAGGAGGCTGTTGCTTGGGTTGCCAACCATTTGGTCTCAGCCAGCAGGGGCACCCAAAGCAGGGCCTCTGAAGATGGCCAGAGTGGATGGGTAGGTTCATATAGGGGAATGATGTTGAAAAATGTCTACACAGTAATTTTTGAGATGCCTAAGTTACTGTAACTTCAGCTGCTTTGGGCTCTGAGATGGAAGGTGGAACCAACTACTTTCTCATCTATGCTGCTGCCAGGATGAGAGCAATAGAAATGTGATTTCATATATAATATGGTGGTTCAAAGATGACGTGGTTTTGACTATGCAGCCCATGTGTGTAAGTGACAAAAATAGTAATGAATGGTATTCAGGCAACTAAAAGCCAACCAGTAACTAGGTAAAAACCAGCTATATGAAGACTGCAGGCTGTGCCATGTGGAGGTCATACAAAGGTAATGATCCTCAAGCGCTAGCTGTTTTTTATATCCTTGTCTATCCTGATGACTTGCCAAGGGAATGGGAAAGTTAAAACACAGCCATGAAGAACGTTTCAACACACAGATCACATAGGCCACCTGTTTCACCAAGTTGTATTTGTGAAGTTTGTGTAAATCCATACCTGTCAAAAATATTCTCATTGAGAATGTAATATTGTGACACAAGCTGTCTGTGATACAGCAGTAACTTGGGTCCCTCGTCCCTATTGGACCATATATCCCTATTTACTGCCATACACCAATAGTACTCCTCATGTAACCTCCTCCCTATAGTGCCATCTCTTAGAATAGTCCTATTTACTGCCATACACCAATAGTACTCTTCATGTAACCTCTTCCCTATAGTGCTATCTCTTAGAATAGTCCACTTTGTGACCACCAGCACTAGAGCATTCTTTGTTGTCAGGCCAGTCTTTTTTAGTAGCATGTTGGCTTGGATGTGGAGGGCACCTTTGCTCCTTGCTTTTCAGAAAGTACATGAGTGCATTGTATTTCAGAGAATGTTTTGAAAAGACTGAACAGTTGAGAAGGTATTGTTGGAAAAGCTTGGCTGTTTTTGTCTATATATGTTGTTTTAACTCTGTTAAGTTAAAACTGAATCGTTTGAATTGTTATTGCACCATGTTAGTGCTTATTTGTGTTGCTTTGAGTCTTCAGAGAAAGCAGAATATAAATGTTTTAAATAAATAAATGAAATAGCAGCTGAAATTGTGTTGATGCAAGAATGTAAATTGTTCCACATGCCCTGCATAAATGCATTCCTAGGTACAGTCAAAACTCATCAGGTGGAAAATATAAAACTTTGAATGTCTTTGCTAATCCATAGGCTCTCCCATGAACTAGAGCAGTATTGGCATATTAGTGGCACCATATTTGTATTGGTACATACATAGTTAAGTGAGCTGCTGGTACTAAGGGGTGCATGAAAGTTGGCTGGTGTTCATCCTATTGGCACTGAGCTATCTCTCTCTCCCCCCCCCCCTTTCTGGAAGTTTGTCTGGAGGAGATTTTTATGCTTTGGGGCTGTGATAAGCCAGCTTCAGACTTCATCAATGACTAGAATACAACTGTAAATAAATGATTCTGCAAGATTTATTAGAGTTTATTAGAGGTTTATTAGAGGAGGGACCCTAATTCAAATCCTCTACTTCTTGCAATCAGTATCAGGTTTCTTGTTATATGTTGAACCTCAATTGGAAGAGCTTCTTGCACATGGCATGCTGCAAACACAATGAACTTCATTTAAGCAGGCTGGCTCATAACATCGTTGCCTCTTCTTTTTACTATTTTTCTTTCTATTAACTTTGATAACCCTATCAAAGGTCTTAAGAGAAGCTGTAGCTGTTCTAAAGGCAGCCGTTAAATAGGTGAAAATCAGTGCTTTGATAGAACTCATTGGAGAGTTTTTAAGCATGTTAAGGTGTTTTCAGATTGCGTACAGGAAATTCCTTTTTTTCTCTCCTCAAAGGATGGAAGTATTTCAGTAAAGTCAATAACTCTGCCTGAAGCACAGCTTGGCCGACAGTGACAGCAGCAACAGCTGTTGGTGGAGGAAAGTTATGAAATAAACTTTTGTGCACTCATTTCCTCCTATGGGGTGGGAGGAAAAACCTGAAAACAACAAAACTTTAATGATGAGTCTGAATACTTTATAATAGAAACCATTAAAAAGGAATTTCAAGTTGATATAATCCTTAAAGAAATGCTGGGTGGAATATTTATTTTTACCAGCTTTGATACACAACTGCAGTCTGGAGTCATAAATGTCCAGCTCTAGTGCTGAAGGTTGATTTTGGTGTTGTGTCAAGATGAAAAGTGATAGCTTGGCATTGCCTGGGCCGGAGGTGCCTATTTAAAGTCAGACTAAACGGATTCACATTTTTGAGAGGAGAATTTGCAGGCAGCCAGTTTGTTTAACATCTTTGCTCTTTGGTTCCATTGAGGGGACTATTGAAGACCCTGGCCACAATCCAACACAAGGGTCGAAGTACATAAGCCCACTGAAAGAAGCAGTTTTAGGCATAAACTTCCATCTTGGACAGAGGCCTGGTTATGTGATGGGACATATTCCAGTGTGCTGCAGAGATAAGATGCCTTAGAAGGGAGAAAATTCTTTTACATTACCACCAGCATTCCTCAGGATGAGGTAATGCATATCTCCATAAGATTGTAGAGCCTTAGCCCTTAATTACTCTCCAGTTTTCTAAAATGCCCAAGCCGTCAATGCCATCTTCTTTCAATGAACAGTACATGAACATGCACGGACACATGAAGCTGCCTTATACTAACCATCAGTCTACCGAATTCAGTATTGTAAACTCAGACTGGCAAGCAGCTCGCCAGGGTCTCAGGTTGAGGTCTTCCATACCACCTATTACCTGATCCTTTTAACTGGAGATTCCAGGGAAATACCACCTGAAGGGAAAGACTTATTCCTGGGAAAGGGTTTTTGCACAGTTTGTACTGCCCTATCACTTCTCCAACTTGGTGTCTTCACATTGAAGTAATCTGGTGCTACAGTGTTCAAGTCAAAAGTCTGGTAGGTGAAGTCCTGTTTCCTTATTCCCTCTGTGGTTTGAGCGGTTGGTCAGAGGAGGGAACTGCAGAGGAGAGTGAAAAATTGAGACTTTAGCAGTACTGTCCATAATGGTTATGCTCCTTGAGTAAGGTGATCCTACAAGGTATGCTTGTTGCATTAGTATTCCCGCGATCGAGAAACGGGGATGACCTCTGTCTACTAGGAATCATCCCCCCCCCCCCATAGAAGACTTGGCAGTGGCTGGACTAGGGGAGTGTGATGGATGAACATCTCTTTTGCTGCAAGAAAGGCCAGTTTTTTGTGAGGACCTTAGCTGACCAAATCTCTGTTTCATAAACGGGGCCAGATTACATAAGCATCCAGGATTTTACATCTATATGGCAGTCTCAGTAGATGTCACTTATCAATCAGGGGAAGAACAATGGAAAGCTGCCTCCTGTCTGATGCTGCTGGTGCACCGTCCCAGGGACCTCTACAACCCAATCTTAGCTTTGCATTCATCCGTCTTCCTCAGTGCTGGGTGGATGCCCCCCCCCAAAAAAATCCTGGGGGACATGAACATTGCAGGACCTTTATAGAAGGGACATTTGCATGAGCCCCCCCATTTTCTGATTGATGAAAGACGAACCCCTGTAATACTGGCTAGCAAGAAGGTGTCCCTTTATTAGTTTCTGTCCATCATTGCCAACTCTGTCAGCTTTCAGCTACAAACCTTGGAATGATTTGCTTGCCTTGCCAAGGAGGCATAATATACAGAGAATCATTTTAAATGTAGGGATAACTAATTTTTCTAATTTGTGTTTCCCTTCTCCAAGTGTCCTCTTTTGCCTGTCTATATATGCTTAAAATGCAGATTTTAAAAAGTGGAACGTCACTCTGAGAGACATTGGTGTTAATCTTTCCCAGTTGCCTTGCAGAGATGAGGAATTTGGCCAGACTTCCTTTAGGTCAAGGAAAGTGGATTCCCTGCCATATACATGCTCCCGTAGAAGGTGTCAAGGACTGATCTAAAGCAGTTCATCAGTGTCATATATAGTTAATTCTTTCCAGATGGAGGTAGTTCTACATAAGACTGGATGGAAGGAGTGTTGTATGCTACACGAAAAACCCCTCTTATGTGTCCTGCAGTGAATCCAAGCACTTTTATAGGGAGCACCTCCCATTTTTTCTCTCTGGAGCCTGTCTTTCTCCTCCTCCTGCAGTAAATGGTCACAATTTTGCTGAAGATGCATTCATCCTTTTTTTTTGCCATCAAGTTGCAGTAGGCCTATGGTTGACCCCACAGGGTTTTTACGGCAGGAGACGTCCAGACATGGTTTGCCATTTCCTGCAGCTGCATAGCAAACCTTGGTATTCCTTGGTAGTCTCCCATCCAAATACTGACCAGGGCCAATGCTGCTAAGCTTCTGAGATCTGATGAGATAGGGTTATGCTGTGCTATCCAGATTTTCTCTGCATGAGATGTCCCTTCTCCAGTGATAGTGTGAAGGGCTCTCTTAAGTGTTGATCTATACTCTTTTCCTTTTTACTCCCTGCCATTCATTTGAAATAAGCCACCTGCACACTGGGACCAAGATTTCATTCTAAATTAATGAATGGAGTTGGAAACCACAGCTTCCTGTATCAGTAAAACAGGTGTTTGGAGTTACCCAGTGTTTCCTGTCAAGTGACCATTTTAGTTTGCAACTTCCCTCATTTTCACTTTGACTGAAAACCAGGGGAATCAGTTCCAGAGGACACCTCTGCAGAAAAGTTTTAATACAGCTCATTTTCCTTTGAGGTTTCAAATCAAGTAGTTGTTGTTCAAGAGAGCTGATCCCCCCTTTTGTCTGAGTTTTGAGTCCAGATTAGCTCCTATTTTGCTTCAGCATGTTAGTGCAGAGCAATGGAGACTCAGGACTGTAGAGTAAAAATAGCAGGCCTGCTGAATGTCTTTATGACAGCAAACAGGAAGGAAAGACAGGAGCTGTATGCATACATTGTTCCTTCTCTGAGTTCCCAAGAGGCATTGTCATTTGTCCAGGTGTTTTCCACTTTCTATCATACGCTAGATAAAGTCACATTCAAAAGGGGAAGGCAGATTTCAGATGCAAAACTCTCACAGCTTCTGGCCATAAACAGAGCTTTCTGCTTAATGGCAGAAACAGCAATCCTCAAGATTCCACACGTGTGAGACCCTGCAGTACATTTTTATTTCATTCAAAAACAAGTTTCAGATAAAACTAAATTTGGGGGCGTGGGGATTCCAAACTGCTCTGAAAGATTCTTTCAGAAATTACAAAAGTCAGTCCTGGTTAGCTAATATTAGAACTGCTGTAGGCAGATTTTGTGACGTCTAAAACGCACACTTCTTTATAAAGATGAAGTAGCTGTGAAGCTGGCCCTTGAACAGCTGTTCCACCCCACCCACCCCCCGAGTGGCTTTCCCGGGCCAGTTGGATAGGAGCTCAGTGTTTATCAAGGAGCAAGTGCTTCAAGAATTCACAAATGTGAGCATGTTTAATCAGAGGGTAGATTATGTGTATTGATTTCATGCCACCTGCAACCATCTCAAAACCTTATTGCCAAGGAAACGTTGGAAAATCCTACCTGTTATCTGTGAGTGAGATTTACAGTGCATCCTGAGCAGAGTTACACTCTTGTAAGTTAGCCATTCCTGAGAGAGAGCAATTTCCCCCAGACCTTATAGCAACTGTACCTCCTGCCACCTTCCGCTTTTGTCCCGATAGGCCACTGGGGAGGACCTTCGGGCAAGGAGATAAGAGTAGATGACCTATGGCATGTGTAAACGAAAAGTGCTGGGGTGTTGGAAATCTGAAATTCTAGCAATATTCTTTATTCTTCTGTTTATTTTTTAACTTGATCCCATGAGCAACGCAGAGGACCTGATAGCTTGTTCATATGAAAATGAGACTTGTACCCTCTTTAGTGTTCTTTTACAATGGAACAGGGCCTCTATGTGAGTGAAAATGAAGGCCAGAGGGTTTTAGTCAGCAAGGAGACGAACGTCCTGTACTCTGTTGTATTAATGCTGTCAGTTTTGACAGTGATTTACATTTGAAATTCCTAGAGGGGAATGGAGCTACAGAGAGGTTGGCAAGCTGCGAAAAGAGGTAGCCGCACACGTCATTACACATTTAGGAAATCATTCTATGGCATGACACAGATAAATTATCTTCCTTAGTTAGGAAATGTTTAGATAGTGATCACATAAGTTTTTCTGAGAGGAGGCTGCAAGGGAAACAAGCTATTTTCCCCTTCTGTTCCTCTTCTGCAGGGAAAGTGAAAGCCGCCCTCCCTCTTTTCATGTTTTAGCGTACTGCTTCCTGACCGGTTTACAGTGTGCTTATTCCAAACTGAAAATTAGATTTTTTTTTCCCTATCTAATTTTTGAAAACTTTTTTTGGTGCTCAGGAATGACAAAGCTAAGGGTAAGGCAGGCAGTAAGGATGTTATCTCATGTATCTCAGGAAAACAATTATGAAAATCAGTGCTACATTGAAATCATTTAGATACTAGAAATAATAGCATTCCTAATGTGTCTGGTGATAGAGAAGAGGGATTTTCTTGATTCTTTTTAAAGATCTCTCTCTCTCTCTGATCTGGTCACAGTCTTCCTAGCCATTGTCCACACAAATCGTGATTCTGTTTGTGAGTCAATGACCTTGCAAAATGTAAAAGATCTGGATAAGGCAGGTTTATTGAAACTGAGCTCCTGGGAACCCTGTGGGTGTGCAAAGGTACGGGGGGGGGGGTGAATTCTGCAAATCCTTCCTAAGGAGAGAGATTGAGCCTTTTTCATACCCATACGCCCGACAGGAAAGTGGGGTGTTCTCTTTAGTAGGAGTGATACCGACCACCTTCTGTTTCTGTGAGCAACTCTAAAAAATTTTCCAGGCTTCGTCCCACCCTGTCCAAACAGTTTCTGGCTATATATTATTAACCAATGAAGAGGTTTCTTGCAGACTTACCTATCAAGGGGTGGATGTGGCACTTCTCCTGCCCCTAGCCACTTGCCCCTCTCTCGTGACTGCTTTTACTGCTTACTAGAGGGCCTGCTAAGCCTTAATAAAGAGGGGTTGCAACACCAGGATCCTCCTCCTCCTCCTCTCCACTGACTTCTGCTCCTCTGCACTCAGCTACAGTATCCCTGGCTTGCTTCCGGGCCCGCTTCAAATAACCAGTGGGATGCCATACCCTCTTGGCCATTTCTACCCAACCCTTGTGACCAGGAAGTACTGGAGATTGGAAGAAAGCTCTTATTAGGCTGAGCAAGTTCCTGACACCCCCCACCCATCTGGCATTATGCAGGGCTCTTACTTCAGAGCCAGCCCTGCCCCCAACTAAAGGGCTGCTAGGCCGCTTCTTTCCTAAGAACTCATTCCTGCAGCCCCATCCCCTGCAAGCCTGCCCTGGTTGCCCAATGGCTTGGGTGGGTTGTGCTGAGCCACCCTCACTCCTGACCAAACAAGGACCAGCTGGTGCCATCCCAACAAAGCACAGCCTGACTGGTTGTCCTGGCTGTTTGCTGTCATCATGGAGGAGGAAGGAAGGGCTTGCGTTGCTGCATCTGGTAAGGTCAGGTGGGGTCCTGCCACCTGACAGTAAGTTTGATTAAAACTCAGCTTAGAATATTTGGAGTGGCCTTATAGAATCTTCTACCCTCTTTAGACTTCATCTTGTAGGCCATTGGACAATATAAACATTGTGGGTTTTGCTGTGTTGTTTTGACAACACTGAATGACAAGAGGCCTCCAAGGGGCATGTGTGGTTTATCTTGTGCTTTAAAGGTACTTGCCTGGTGTATGTTTGGTCCTGGTGAGAGAGGAGGGGTATGTCTGGGCATCTGTGTAAAAGTTTAAAATAAGAATAATGGCCCACAGGTTGCTAAAATTTGAAAACCTCTGTTGTAACTTATTGGGGGATGTCATACCTGGTAACAAGATACAACACCTTACTGCCTGCACCACACAAGCTCCTATCACACCAGCGAGGAACTGCGGGCCGGAAGCGAGGCTGTTTGCCCCGGGGCGAACTGACGTGCGTTTGCACGAACAGACTTCCACCCACCTGCCCCGCAGTTCCAGATACTACTAGCCTTTCCCCGGTGGCTTTTTGCGACGCTCCTGTGGCGCAACAATACGCTCCGCCAACAACTCCAGGACGCTGGACAGATGTGTCAGTCTGATTGCATCCCTTTAATCCGCGGGAAAATCGTATGTCTGTCGCAGCTTCTGGTACGTATGATCGCAGCCACAATTATTTTATAGAAATAAGTGGCTATAATATCAAAGCGGAAAAGGAGAGAGAGTTAGTTCAGCAATAGAATACCTACTTTATATACCCGGGGTCTCAGATTCAGTTCCTGGCCTCTCCAGTTAGAAGGAGCTCGGATAGCAGAACTGGTAAAAGCCTCTGCCTTAGTGCCCTGGAGAGCCATAACCAGTGAGAACAGACAGCACAGAATTAAGATATAACCTCCATATAATGCAACTTCATATGTTCATAAGAACACAGGATGGAATGTGGCGTTAGAAGGACAGTTCTAGCTAGTAGAAATTGCAACGAGTTTTATTTAAGCAGGCAACAATAGCCTCTTTCAAACAAATAGGATGATTCCCAAATGCTTCATAAATACTGCTGTAAGGTTTGGCAGTGTTTTCTGTGTCTAAAGAGAGCATCATACACCTCAGTTTTTCTGGATCACTAAGCAGTAGCACTTGAATGTTTTGCACTTGACAAAATATTAGAACAGAATCCAGGTCCAACTGTTAACATGTTGTACTCAGAACTGATTGATGTACTTCCTTCCTGGGAGTAACAGGATTTGTGAAATCAGTATCCCCTGCAATTCTTGGATCTCACAGTAGTACGCAGTGTCTATTGGATTTCCTGTGCATTTATACACTGCAGGGCGAAAAAAGAAGTAAGAAGAGTTCTCATTGGCTGTTTTCCCAGATAATTTTTGGCTGTGTGTTTTGGTACTTTTGTATAGCTTGTTGCAGGCCTCATTTTAGTAAAAGGTAAGCTTTTAGAATAGAAGACCCTGGAGTATTGTGTATGGAGTCTCACTTCACTCTAATGTGTCAATTTTGATGACCTTGGTAACCAGCCATTATGTATGATCTCTGCAATTCCTTCCTTCTCGAGGCCTCTGCATATGCATAGTATATCCCAGTGCAACCATACAATAAAAACAAAAGCACAACATTTTATTTATTTACTTACTTCATTTATATCCCACCTTTCTCCCCTTTAAGGGGGTGGGGGGTCAAGGGAGCTTATTCTTCTTTTCTCTATTTTATCCTCACAACAACTCTGTGGGGTAGGTGAAGCTAAGAGTTAGTGATTGGCCTAAGGTCTCCCTGTAAGCTTCCATGGCATAATGAGGATTCAAACCTGGGTCTCTCAGATCCTGGTCCAGCATTATAATGAAATCATAAATAGTGGGTGGGTGGGGGTCACAAGTTGCACAGGCCTGCTGCAGCTTTAACTGAGCAGCAGCCCTGCTTCCTCTCCAAACCTTTTTTCTATCAAGAAAGCAGTCATCTAGGGAGTTATCTTCATGAAATAGGAATTGGTTCATTGTGTTCATTTGCTGTACAGTTTACCTGTTGCCAGCCAGGTTCTTTTGAGTTGAAGAATACTGGATTGTGAAAAGTGGTTGTCTTGCTGGGTAGCTATAGAAGGTTTTGAAGGATACTCTGACACAGGAGCAGAAGCCATTCGTGTGCCTGCACAGAGACCATGAACATATTGAGGTGAGGAAACATTCTTTCCCCTTAAAACATCCAATAGGATTATTTATAATAATATGTTCAGACTCTTGGCATGAATCATCTTATTTTGGGACTGATGCCATCAGATAGATTACAGTGGTGTAAGACTCCTGCTCCTTGGGAAATAGTTATCTGAGGGACTGTGAGGTAGATGGAATGAGATCAGCTACTGAGAGAAGTAAGAGAAGAAGGTGGATTCCACTGTGGAGGGAAAGCAGTTTTGCTTGAGCGATGTATTAGCTATAGATGAAGGTTATATGAAGCATGGCTCTTTGGAGTGAGAACTATCTAAAGGAAGGCTATGTCATGTGACTTATGAGGCTTCATCAGTTGTCATACCTCACTTGTTTGGAAAAGCTAATGTGCATTTATATAGGGTCTCTAGAGACTGACTAGTGAGTATTCAGCTCCCCCTACTGCCAAATCTATTTCTGTTAGGCAGAAGTATTTCTCACACCAACTACTGCCAAATCTATTTCTGTTAGGCAGATTTCTCACACCACCTGTCTGAAAAATAGCCATTGACAGTTGCAATGACTAGCGAGAGATATGTTAAATAGTTCTGCGTGTTTTATGTAATTGAATGTTACTGATGCTTATTCTGCAGTGGGCTTTCCTTTCACCATACCTTTGCTCCCAAAATCTGTCTTTCTGTTTTGTTGGAATTAAGCCAGATTGTCACTTGTTATTTAGTGTCTTGATTGAATTTGTGTCCATAAACCATTCTATAAAATACTAAAAACCTTATATTTTACTAATAAGCCCCTGATTATCCCTGAGAGAGGATGCCGTAGGTCATGAGGGTTTGCATCCTTGGGGTCTCTGTTGTAGACTTCAAAGATTCATCATCATCTTGATGAGGAACTGAATTATTTACATCTGAGTTCCATTTGTGGAGTGTGTCAACTTAGACTAGAAAAATTAAAGTGAGAAAGGCATGAACATCAACACTCTGGACTTGTCTAATCTGTTGAGCATCAGTCTATTTTAATACAGCAATAAATAGCTTGGGATCCATTTGAGAAAAGCTGTCTACTAGACGGCCGTTTAGGCCTCCTGTTTATTGATAGTCTTTTAACCCATAAAAAAAATAGGTCATCTAATTTGAACACCTCCCGCCGAACAGATTTTCTGTAGAATTTTCAGATCTATACAAGAAAGTCGTGGAATAGCACTCCAAGGATCGATGCAAAATGGGATCTGTAGTGTTCATTATGTGGATTAAAGGTCATAGTCTTCCACTTAGATCAGTAGGAATGGGATGCTGCCAGCCAAATAAACACATCACACTTTTTTGCAGCTCCTCAAGAACCTTCTGTTCTTCTGATTCAGAATGGAATTATACAATGGAAATGCAAAAAATTTAAATGGGTCTTTCTGTGGGAGGTGATGTTTTATGATATGGTGAGATTGCAGAAGATTGTTTCATGCAAAGAGTTTAAAATAATCACATTAATGCATAACATTTGTGAAAAAGGGGTCAAAATAAATAAAAACCCAAACTGTTTAAAATAGCAATGCATCCATCACAAAAATAATGTTAATTGATAACAGTGTGATAACAGTGAAAATATCCCAGCACAGGGTGAATATCTGGCAGGCTTGCAGAGAGTAGCATAAAAACTTGGAATGGAAGGCAGAAAAAGTAGAAACCAAATAGGCACTGAGGCTAGGGGGGGATTGTAAACATCCATGGCAGGGTTTTAAATTCCTTTCCTGTGGTATAGTGGATAAACTGCTGCAGTTGTATGTGAGAAAATTAGATTGTAATCCTTACTCATCCACAAAGCTCAAATTCAGTACGTCTCAGCAGTGGATTCTCAGGCCATTACAGTAGTCTTATGGATCCATTTGACCTGCAGTCTTGTTGGAGAGAGGGGAAAAGACATTGTACAGTTTACTAGTCTCACTTCGAGAGTGGGTCTCATACGCTTGTCAAAAGTGTATGGAAGACAACACCAGGAGTGGGAGAACCTGCTTATATTTAGCCACAGATATTCCCTTCTGATTTCCTTGAGGATAATGGGAAAGAAGCAGGAAAGATGTGTATAATTCCCACTTCCAGGTGTGTTGCATGCAGAGGTGAGTGGAAATGTATGGTTTCATTCACCCAAAACGTACCAATTGAGAAACCACATATCAGATAATGCCCTTAATACATCTGGAAACATCCCAAGCCAAAAATACCCTCTGGCAATAGACATGACTGTTCTGGGTTTTTTTGTTTTTGTCCCCCCAGTAGGAATTAGGGAGCTAACACATTGTTCATTTCAGTTTAATGGACTAGTTCTTATTTTAGAATTGATGTTAGCGACTCGAAGCATGTCTGAGAGGAGGGTTAAAAGGGGGGAACCGTGGACCAGTATTATAACTGGAACCAAATTATTTACATGAAAGCATCTAGAATTATTTATGTAATTAACAAAGCTATACTGTGTTTTCAGAATTATTTCTGAAGTGGAAACTTACAGTTGCACCTATTGTTTAAAAACAGCAATGTGGAAATGAGGTTTTTTTCTTCTGTCTATCCAACAAACTGTAATCATTCACTTTCTGATATTCTGTATATCAAAATGTCACTGATGCACAAATAATAAAGAGGTGGAGAGGTGCCGGCCCATAATGTCTCTAGTGTACATAGTAGCCAGAGCCTAGGGTTGCCAAATGTATTTTACCTGGCGGCGGGGGGCTCCCGGACGGCGATCCCGAGCGCACGCCGCATGCACATCAGCCGGATGTGACATGTGACTCTGGGCATTTGAGGGGAAAACTCTTTGTTTTCCCCTCAAATGCTGTGGCCCCGCCCCCAGCGTGCCCGGCGTCAGACGTCACATCCGGCTGACGTGGACGCCGGGGTGGGGTTTTTCCCGGGGCCCGATTCTGCGGCATCGGAAATCGGGCCTCCAAAGCGGGGGGAAATCCGCCCCCCGGGGGGATTTGGCAGCCCTACCAGAGCCTCTAATATAGGGTGCATTATTAACATGACGTGCTACAGATGCCAACTAAAAGGTTGGTGACCTCCTAGGATGGCTCGGTAGGCTTTGTATTGCTTTCCACAAAGTTTTAAAATGTGCAGAATCCAGCAAAAGTATGGAAAGGGTGTGTTGATTGCCCTCTTGGGTAGCATTCATTCTATCTAGGCCTTTTGTTTGTAGGAATAAGCTTTGTGTGCACTGCTGAGTTTGAGGATTACTTTCTCTGAAACTTTGTTGGAGGGGGCCGAATGTAGTCATCCTCCTTCCAGATGTTGTCAGGAAGGAAAGTATACTAATTCCACAAGCATATCATGCCAGAAAGATTGCAGGTTTATTAGAACAAAGCAGGGCCTTTCCGGGCCTCTGCTAGAAGCATAAAACCAACAGCCAAAAGGGGAAAGTGAAAGTGAACTACAGCACATGCTTTTCAAGGGACCAGGGGAAAATAACTAAACAGTTCAATAAGGGAACAGCACCAAAATCACAACTTGCCACAATATAACACCCCTCTTCTTTTAAAACTCAATCTAGAGTGTTAATCTATCTGGTTTCCTTTGTAATCTTCCAGATCTCTGGGGACCAGTCATCTCAGAGTTGGTCTGTGGCAGTTCTTTTGACCCCTATCATCTGAGGGGGGCTGCTCCTCAGTCACTCCTGAAGTGTGAGGTCTTTCGGGGACTGCTGGAGACTGTTTACAATCCCCTGTGGTGGGATTGTCCCTTTCCTCAGCCACGTCTGGGACATCCCGACCACCCCTCAATTTTGGCCCATTGCACATTGCTGCAGCCACCCCCGGCTTTCCTGATGCTGTGATGGTATCCTGCAGATCGTCTCCAGATGTCTTTTAACTATTTGTCTGGAGCCAGATCTACCTGAAAAGATATTGGCTACGTTTGCCTCCTTATCACCCCTGACTCCCATTGGCTTTCTCCCCCAAAAGCCAATACCCAGGCATGGTCTCCTAGTCACAAGGGATGTGGAACTGGTCGAGGAGACCATCCATGGTGCATAGTCACTTGGCCCCGGTGCACCTTAGTGCCTACTGTGGGTCACAGAAAATCTAAATGTGATCAGAGGGACTGACCAAATGAGCTCTGCAGGGGAGACCCCAGTTGTGGTGTGGGCAATTACTCGGTATCACAAGAGGAATCTGGCTACCTGAGTTTCCAGAGGTACCTGCCCCATGTGTTGCAATCCCAGTTTCACTGACTGCACTGTCTGTTCTGCCAACCCATTAGAGTAGGGATGATAGGGGATGGTGCGGATATGCCGAATATGATTACGTTCCATAAACTCCCGGAATGTGGCCCCTGTGAAGGTTGGGGCATTGTCAGTGATTAAGATTTCCGGGTAGCCAAAAGGGCAGACATTTGCCTGAACTGTCGTATCATGGCCTCAGCCTTGATGGAAGACATGACCTGTACCTCCAATCATTTGGTATGGGCGTCTACTACAGCCATCAGCATTTAAACCCTAATCGGTCCTGCAAGGTCGGCATGCAGCCGAGCCCAGGATTGGACTGGCCACTCCTAGGGGTGGACTGGTGCAGCCGACAGCACTGGACGACTTTCCTGACAGTGGCCAGCAATGCCCCTCTAAGCTGTGGAGTCTTGTGAGCAAAAATTCTACTTTGTGAGCTACTGGCATTAAAGTTGTGAGTGAGCGATTTGGCTACTGTATAAATTAGTTTGTTCTGGAGACAATCTTCCTGAGCTAAGACAAAAATGTGTGAGCCAGAGGCTCTTGTGAGTTAGCTCATACTAACACAGCTTACAGGGAACACTGGTGGCCAGTCCAAACCAACCCATGGGCCACCTCTGTCATCCTGGAAATACCCAGATGCATGTCATGAAGTTGTGTCAAAACCTGCTTTATGGGGAACTACCATTCTGCTCCCCCACACCCACCATGAAAACCTAGTTCCCATCATCTTTGAAAAAATAGCTGAAATACCTCCTCTTGGACGTGGGCAGGCCAACGATTCTGCACCCAGTTCAGAATAGGTATCAACGGCATATCTCTATGGGTTTCACAGCTGATGTGTTCTGCTGTCACAGTCTGCTGTCCCACTGAGCAAATCTACAAATAGGATCATATCCCTGGGGTCTGGTACTTGAGCTGGGAAATCAGGTAATGGGAGCTGACTGCAGCCATCTGCATTGCAATGCCATCCACCTTGCCAGAAATGAATCTCATATTGGTAGGCTGATAACGTTAGGGCCCACTGCTGCATCTGGCTGGAAGCCATTGGAGGGACTGGTTTGTGTTCACTCAAAAGTGTGAGCAATGGTTTATGATGTGTAAGGATGGTGAATGACTGGCTGTACAAATAGTGATGGAACTTCTTGGCTCCAAAAACAACTCCTAAAGCCTCTTTTTCGAGCTGAGAATAATTCTTTTCTGCTGGAGACATGACACGGGATGCAAATCCAATTGGTCTCTCTGTGCCATCTAGGTATACATGTGACAAAACTGCCCCCATCCCATACTGGGAGGCATTGCAAGCCAACACCATGGGTAATCTGGGGTCAAAATATGTTAGCAGGAGGATTGCAGCAAAGTCTATGAAACAGATGTTGGGGCTTGTGCAATGGCCTCTCCCTTATCACTGACCAGGTGGAGTCCTTCTGCATCAATAATATGCCGCAAGTATTGTATGGTGGAGACCATAAAAGAATACTTACTTCTATGCAGTGTAAGTCCCACTTTTTGGAACCTTCACAGTATCATTTGTAGTGTATCTAAATGGGTTTCCTGGTCTACCCCCGAGATCAGAATCTCATCTAAATAAACAGACATTGGGGATCCCCTGTAACTCCCCATCCATTGCCCTTTGAAAAATCCCAGGAGCAGGGGACACACCCAATGGGAAGTGGTATACCAAAATAACCCTCAATGAGTGGTGATTGTTAGCAAGCTCTTGGGCTCCTCATTGAGAAGCAGCTGCTAATACACATTACTAAGATCAAGTTTGGAAAACATGGTCCCCCCAACCAAGGATGCGAATAAATCTTTGAGGAAGTGTAAACAAGCAACCTTGTTTACAGTGACTTTATAATCCACACAAATTCTCACAGACCCATTTGCCTTAACTGCTGGTACAATTGGGGTGGCCCAGGAAGAAAACTGGACCAGGATATCTTCCTTCTGCAATTTTTTCTACTTCTACTTTACTGCACAAAGCATATGGCACTGAGCAGGGTCTGAAAAAATGAGACTGTGCATCAGGGCACACATGAATCTTTGCTATCATCGCAGTCAGTGTTCCCAGCACTGAAGTGAAAATTTCTTTTGCTTGCTCCAACACATCCTCCAGTGAATGTGGGTGAAGCAAAAACAAGTTCTGCCAGACCAGTTTCAATTCCCACAACCAGTTCTGGCCCATCAAGGTTGGGAATTTTCCTTGCACCACCCACAAAAATAAATCCTTATGCTGCCCCTTGTAGGTAACTGGCAGAAGCACCTTGCCAGCCAGTGGAATGGCTTCTCCTGTGTACCTTTGAAGCCTCACCCCTGCCAGCTGCAAAGGCAGTGGTGTGGCCAGTGCCCACAAGCTAGCAAATGTATCCTGCCCTATTATGGAGAATGCCATCCCAGTGTCCACTTCCATGTCTAGGGTGTGGCCTGCAATGGTTATTTGGGTGTGTATTGGTGGTGAGGGACGATCCCCCAAGTTATACACAGCATAAATGGCATCACCAATCATCCTCACCTTCCTCCGCGAAGAGCTCCACAAGATTGGCATTCTGCTGTTGAAACTCCTGCCTCCCTGGTTGGTTCTGGGGCTGCAGCTGACTGGTACTCTACCGTGCTAAATGCCCCCTGCGATGGCAGTGCCAGCAAATTGTGTCCTGAAACCTATGTCAGCGTTATGTAGGGCACCACAACAGAAACAGCACTCTGTAAGTGTGTATGGTAGAGACTTCCTGTTGCCTGCCCCTAGCAGGGCAATGAGGTTATGATTTTGGCAAATTCCTGAACCCTCATGTGGCCACTAGATGCAAGCCTCTTTCCCACTCCTCTGTAACTCCTGGACTCAGTGAGCTGCCATTTTCATGGCCAAAGTAATATCTACTGTTGCTGTAAAACCAAGGTCTTTTCCCCCAATAGGTAGCGTTGTATTGCTTGATCAAGTACACCCGCCACATGCCAGTCACACAGCATCCAATCCAGGGCACCCTCCTTGCGCCACCGGTTCCTTCTCGGCCACTTCCGAGTCTGCCAGCAGCTGAGCATCGTAGCCGGGTGCGGTGGAGCGCTTGTGGAAGTGGGCCAGGGGCCCGCAAGGCAAGTGGGAGCAACTTGGAGGGGGGTCGCTTATAGTGACTTGGGCGTGTCCCGGTCCCTGCCAGGACTCACAGAGAGTCGGCGGTGGGACAGAAGGCCACCCACATCCCCCACCATCACCAGAGGTGGCCCGCGGCCCCTGAGCCACACGGAGGCGTGGAGGAGCGCGGGCCGGGCGAAGCAACACAGAGGCTAGTGGCAGGGCGGCGCAGCGGCAAAGGAGAGGGTCGATGCCAGCTGCCCCTCCCAGAGGCCACCCTGTGGGTTCAGAAGGCAGCTGGGTGGGGGAGGGAGGAAAAGAAGACAAAGGGGAAGGCGCTGCCAGGCCAGCGAGTCCGGCAGCGGGCATCCCCCTAGTCAGGGCCCGGCGGCCCAGCGTGGTCGGTGGCGGCGTCATCAGGCAAGGGGCCATTGGCCCAGCAAGGGCTGCTGCGGGCCTCCCCTCCCCCCGACCAGAGCAGGGCCAGCCAGGCTAGCAAGGCCAGGCACGGGTGTCCACCCCCCCACCAAGCCAGGGATCACTGTTTCTCTCCTTCCTTTGTCCTGGCAGGGGGCAGAGGAAGCCCTGGGCATGGGGAGAGGTGGAGGAGGATGGTGGAGGCTGCTGTAGTGGGCTGGAGTTGCCTACCCCCGGGCGAGGAGTGAGGCACCTGGGGAGGCTGCACAGGATCCCCCCCTGGCCGCAGCAGGCCTGCAGAGCCACCATTGTTGCCAGCTGAGGGATTGTGACAGGGCACGGTAGCTGAAGGGGGAGTGGGCGGGGAAGAGGAGCAGACCCAGCACCCAGCCAATAGCACACGAGTAGTCTTGAGTGGCAGCTGACAGGCCAATGGCTGAGGGAGCGCATGGAATCTTGCCACTCCAAATCGCTTTTATAATATATAGAAGAGATTTAATTAATTTCTACCCCCGCCCTAGAACAATACAAGCAATTTATCTAAAATTACAGTAAAAAAACACATAAGAACATATAAAGTGGTAGTGCCCCCAGTTACACTGCCCGGGGTGTGACACAGGTCAGTGGGGGAAAACAGTGTAGTTGTAGGGTGTCCATAGTACAGCAATAGCATTCGTCTTCCTTTCAGGCATAGCTCCAGACTTTTTTGGTACAAGAGGATTTCAAACCAATCATATTTGAGATACTATCTTTTTCATAATAATATAACTTGTCTCTCTTTCTAATGTCCCAGTATTTATGGGGGCTTGTATATGCTATAAACACTTTGAAATTTTCAAGGTTTTTTATTATTTGTAAGGCTTGGTGGATGCTCTAAATGGTGTTACTGGATTCTTTTTTAAAAAAATAAACAGCTATCTCTATCAGAAAATGAGAAACATCCATTTTACATCACAGTATGCTTTATTTTTACCCTTTTCTTTGTAATGTTCTCATGTTTTGCAAAAGAATTCCCCAGTGAATCAAGGTGGCAGTAAGAACAATATGAGCAGTCTCAGAAGGCTGCTGGCAGAATTATCTTTCCAATGACTTTCATAAGCTGATTTATTTATGGACACTGGATGGGAATACGTTAGACCGGAATGCAGGTAAAGAAAAGATGACTGACTAAAGCCCTTGCCACAAAAAACCTGAGGATTTGCATAAGGGAATTGCAATAGAGGGTGATATATCATGCCTCTCTAGCACATTAAAGATGACCAATTTGGATATAAAACAAGAAAGGAAAATGCATTTGCTCTTGCTGTGGGATCATTCAGAATATGGAAATGATAAAACTCAGGCACTCACATGCTTCGTTTAAAAAAAAAAAAGTACTGACTTCATGTTTCTCCTATGTTAGTGCGACCCAAAAAGGGGGGAAATGATATTTTAGCACTTTTGACTGTATAATGAAATTATATATGGTAGTTTGAACATTAGCACTACATCTTTCCAACTTTTAGTTTCTTTTTATTTGTCTAAACCTTTTTGGTTACCTCCCTCACCTATAATAGCCCTACTGGCTTGTTCTTTTAATACCTTGCACAGAGACAAACCTGGGTATGCCACAAGGGAATGCACTCAACAGGGAAATATAGCCAGTGACTCTTCCATGAGGGATGTACCTGTATGATATGTACTGCAATCAGCACACCTTCCTTCCTCGCTAAGACTAAGCACTTGTATCCAGAATGAATGCACATGCTTCTTCTGTGTATTCCTGCCTCCCCCTCTCCTCCCTCTTTTTGTTGCATTCTCTGTCAGGTTTCTGAGTGGAAGATCCTCAGGGCAGGGGCCTGTCTTCTTGTACTCTGTAAAGTGCCATATACATTAATGACACTAAATAAATAAAAATAAAACTTTTTGAAATGCATTTTTGTTAACTTTCACGCTTTATGTTTTTGGCGTACCCGTGAAACTTCTGAGTGACCTTGTGTTAGTCACACATACTCAGCATGACCTATCTAGGGGGGTTGTTATGAGGATAAAATGGAGAAGAGGTGAATTATTTAAGCTGCTTTTGGGTCCTCATTGAAGAGAAAGTCAGGATATAAATATAGTAAATAAGCATCTTAGGTGTACAACACCTACTGCAGCCCTTGGATTAATAGAGTCTTGATTATTTCTGGGATACTTGTTCATTCTCAGGGCTGGTTCAGACATTCACAGTCTTCCCCATGCGATATGCTCTGCATGGCTCTGATAAAACATGTGATCAGCAGAATCCACAGATCCAGCCAGAGCTAACCGGAAGCAGCAGTTGCTTTTTGTAGGGACACAAAAATGTTCATCTGCAAGGGCTTTTGCCATCTCATTCATCAGGAATTTGTGGATATCCTGGGCTCTGTCTTGCATTACAATTACACATTCCCTAACAGTTGTGAAAAATTTGACTATCTAAAATGGCTTCTGGCCTGTAGTTGGATGGCATTTTAGTTTAACAGTGCACTGTTTCATGGTTACAGTTAGGTAAATAGATGAGATCAATCCTCCTCCTCCTCCTCCTCCATCTTTCTGCATAAATACAAGTTTTTAGTGGAGACAGACAGCTAAGAGCTTCAGGAAATAAGGAATCATTCCAGAGAGCTATGAAGCAGCTTTAAGTGAAGAAAAGTTTCATGTGAAGATGGCTTGTCAAAGAGAGAGAAGACCTGGGCACACTTTCTGGAATCAAAGCTAGACAAACTGATTCTATACTTCATAATCTTTATATACTGCACCCACCCAGCAGTCTGACATTGTTTATTCTTAAATGACTCTTGATATTAATTTAAAAGGAGTGCAGTATGTTTAAACAATAATAATATTTGTGGTATGATTAAGCATACACCCTCCCCCTTCTCCTCTCTCCCTCCTGATGTCCCAACTCACAGACCTCTGCAAGTCTGTTAGGGCCGTCAGTCAAATAAAGTAGCTGCTTAGCTCAGAGTGTAGTCTTGGGTGTTTAGTCATGGTCTCTCGTCTAGTTAATTTACAATTAGGATGGCAACCAGCCAATTTGGAGGCAGATCCAGTTTATCTGTGTGACTTGAGGCACACCGGTTGTATTCAAACCATCTGATGCTTAGATAAAGGCAAACAGATGCTTCTCTCACTTCAGGTAGGTTGCCAGTGAAACCAGAAGATCCCATGTTCAGTTAAATGCAGAGTCTCATGGTTTGCTTGTTGCCTTTTATCCATAGTGAGAGGAGTGGGGGGGCAGGTCTGTGATTAGCGTCTGATCTTGCCTCAGGATAAAATCCTGAGGTGGAGTAACATTGGAATAGATCTCTACATATTAGCTCAAGGCTGCTGATTTTAACTGAGGCATAACAGCTAGCTGCAACAAGTGTTTGGTGCCTCAGATGAATAAAACATATAATAAACATGTGGGTATTTGGTCTAGAGCTGACATGGAACAGCAGTGATCTGAGAATCAATTTTGCATTTGATTCCCAATTATATTTTGTTGACAGTGAGTGAACTGATAAAAGACTCGTTCATTCAGTGTTCCCAATAGCCAACAGGCCTATTTCAGCCATTCAGCTTAGTGACATTTCCAGAACCAGGGTTGAGATGCCTGCATTGCCTTTTCAGTTCTAGAGTGACAAATGACTGCTTTATTATTATGTCTATGTATTAGCTATCACATTTATGATGCTCTAGTAATAATTTAGGGGACCGCGGTGGCTCAGAGGTTAAGATGCTGAGCTGCAAGACTGGAAGGTCTGTAGTTCAGCAGTTTGAGACCCTAGTGCTGCATGACGGCGTGAGCTCCCATCTTTGGCCCCAGTTCCTGCCAACTGAGCAGTTCGAAAGCAAGAAATCGCAGGTAGATAAATAGGTACTGCTTGGGTGGGAAGGTAACAGCGTTCCATGTGCCTTGGTGTTTAGTCATGCCGGTTACATGACCACTGAGAAGTCTTCGACAGCACTGGCTCTTCGGCTTGGAAACAAAGATGAGCACTGCCCCATAGGGTTGGATTCGACTGGCTTTTGAGCAAGGAAACCTTTAGTAATAATTTATTTATCAGATTTATATCTCATTCTTCCTCAAAGGCACTCTGAGTAGAGATTACCCCATTTTATACTCATAACAAGGTAGGTGAGATTTAGAGAGTGCAGCTAACCCAAGATTCATGCTTCATGATTCAGTGGGAATTTGAACCCAACCCCATATTGATTCTCTATGGCCCTGTTCACACTAGACGGTTTGGGCCAGGAGAGGGACGGATCGGGGCCGCAGCAAACGGGCGCGATCCCACAGCAACATCTGGGAATCGTGCTGCACCCGTTCCCAGCCCGTTCCCAATCCACCCCTCCCGGCCAAAACCCGCAGCAAAAAAGAACCACCTACCTAGGTGGTTCTTTCCGAAGGGCCGCATCACTGCCGGCCGTGGGATCGCCGGTGCGTCTTTTCACCGACGCATCCCCGCCCCCCGACCGTACTGCGCATGCTCGAGCATGCGCAGTTCGGCAGCCTCCCCCTCCCACTCGTCTCTTCCTCCCTGGCATCTGATTGTGCCGGGGAGCAACGGTGCCGCGGCTCAGGGGATCGTGGGATCCCGCCGCGGTGTCTCTTTTTTGGTGCGGCTTTTAGAAGCCGCGCTTTGCCCAGTGTTTTTCCTGCCGTGTGGCAGGGGCCTATATACCACAATATAAGACAAATTACAACATAAAGAGAATATCTAAACCAAAAATTAGTGTGAATAAGAGAAGGGGTAGTCTGCGTGAACTTATGGCAAATGTTGCAACTAGGGGTGTGCACTCAGTATATACCTTATCGGTATTTGGGGGGTATTTATTCAGCTGAATACAGATCAGGGATCTGTACTCGGCTACCAATGTAACCCACCCGCTTTTATTCAGGCATGGCTAGAAGGCATTTAAAGAGACCGCAGTCTTTTTAAGTGCCTTCTGAGTTCAAACTCCATGAGTAAACTGAGCAAGCATTTAAAGTTTAAATCCCTTCTGAATTCACTTGTGGAGTCATGTTGCCATGGTGCAACTCCATGAGTGAACTCAGCAAGCATCTAAACTTTAAATGCTTGTTCAGTTCACTTGTGGAGTCGCACCATAGTGGTGGTGCGACCCTGCGAATGAACTGAGCGAGCATTTAAAGTTAAAATCCCTTCTGAGTTCACTCAGTGAATAGCACCGCAGCAGTGGCGCAACTCTGCAAGTGAACTGAAACTTTAAATGCTTGCTTCGTTCACTTGCACTAACGTGACTCACCGAGTGAACTCAAAAGGGATTTAAACCTTAAATGCTTGCTCAGTTCACTCACAGAGTTGCGCTACTGTGGTGGCATGACTCAGCGAGTGAATTGAGCAAGCATTTAAAGTTTAAATCCCTTCTCCATTATACCCTATGGGGATATTCCCCATAGGATATAATGGAGCCAAATAAATTCAGCAATCCCGATTATTTCCCAAATCCCAATATCAGTATGATTCAGGATTCGGGAAATATCGGGAAATACCAATATTTTCCAGGTTCAGTACATTCAAACCCCCAAAATACCAGCAACAAATGATTTATTGTTGGGAGGAGTTCAGCTTCAATAAATCTTCATTGAAGGACTTGTAAGTTTTGCCACTGGATGGCTGTGTGCAGTATTTATTTGCTAGTGTGTTGTTCTTCAAAAAGCTTGTCTGCAAATTATTCACATGGTTGGTTCACAAATGAAAAAAACATTGCTTGATTTCTATACATGTGGTTACTATAAACTTGATAAACCAACTTATTGTATGAACTGACTGCACTGAAAGGCTTTGCGTTTGAGGTAATGAATAGTGATAAGTTGATCCCATTCTCCAATCTGCCATAGAAATCACTTGAGGAGCCAGATCTGTTGCTGAACTCTTCAAAATCCTTGGAAAATTATGGACCCAAATAGTGTTCCCTGTAAGCTGAGTTAGTGTGAGCTAGCTCACAGTTTTTTTAGCCTCCAGCTCACATATTTTTGTCTTAGCTCAGGAAAGATGACTCCCTGCTCACAGGGAACATTGGTCCCAAATCAGTCCTAGTGTACATTGGATAGCTTTTCTGGTGTCTTCCCATACTCACATTTACCTAGACACAGGGGTGTGAAGGAGGGCTCATAACCGGTACCACATGAGAGCCTTTATTAGTCTTTAGATTTTGCTGCAGGCAGCATCCAGGGAACTATAAAACATTTAGTTCCCGGAGCCCACAGATGTGGTTATTCTTGCTCATAGTAGTATGGGGCCAGCTGGGACTATGGGAAATGTTATCTAACAAAAGCCCTGCTTTGGTGCTTCTCGTGCCTACATACAGATACATTTGGGAAATGGCAGGGGTTCCAAAGAAATCTCTTAGGCCTAGACACAGAAGGATTCAGGGCTGAAATCATAATTGATCCAATGGGGTAAATCTGTGGGCCAAACTACTGAATCCATTTAGAGTCAAGTTCAGACTCTTAGTCCAAGCCTTACACAAAAATGTCCAGTATCTCCCTCCCTTTTCATTTCCCACGTTATCACTAGTTAGGGAACTGAGCTGCCTTACAGGTTCATGAAGTGAAAGGAGAGGCAAAATACTTAAATGAAAAAAACAACAACCCTAGGTCAGGTGATGTAAGAGCTTCATATGGAACGATGTATGTCTTTGAGTCAGTTCATTCACATGTGAAAGTCATTGGTTGATGTTGGAGTCATCAAGTGATAAATATGCACTTTAAAACAAGGCCTCCACTATGTAAATCTTCTGATATCCAACCTGGCCTATCCTGTTCAGAAATGACTGGTGCCTACCACGGAGCTGGATGCCAACTCCTGCTTGTCTGAACTCTATTGGAAAATCTTGAATGTCTCCCATCAGTGCTATTCAGCTGAACACGTTTGTACTGTTTATGAACAAATAAGGTTGTGCTTCTAATGCAGGCTGCAGATTCCCAAACACATCTGCTTCCAAGAGTAAGGAACCTGAATGGTGCTGGCTGTAATTTTCAGGAAGCCTGCCTTGATAGAAATGAACGCTTTTTAATAGGGCAGTTTGCTGCACACCCAGAGATGAGCTCCTGGAGGTTTCCTGTTCTAACATCTCTTATTAACATCATCCTGGTATGACTCATTTCGGCCTTTCGTTTGTCTCATTACTCCCACCTCTGGCATGAACTTCAAACAGCTTTAAATGGAAAAAAAAACACAATCAGCATACCAGATAGCAGCAATGAAGGAGTGGTTGCATCTCCTGGCGATTTGCTTTATTTTTTGCAGGTACAAATCTTTCCACATGAGAACCTGTAGAATCGGTGCTCTTCTCCCATGTATACTTAGTGCTGCAAGCTGGTTTATTGGTGTGCTGCTAAACATGCACATTTTTGCCTTGAAACAATTAATTTCTATGAAAAAGACTAAGCTATCTAGTGTTAGCCAGTGGGCTGTAAATAAATGCTTCAATTTAAAAAGCAAAAAAGACAGTTGGTGCACTTTAATACAGTAATGATTTCTTTAACGCTCCCTGTATTTTACTAGACACCTTTAGGTTAATGATACCTTTATTCCTTTAATGTTTTCCTTTCAGTGTATTTATGGCCTGCCCACCTTCTTCTTTTAGCCCATTTAAAAAAGACTTCCTCTGTACATAAGGATGAGTCACCCAGTTCCTGTGACATTTTCTACCCCCTCCAATGGTTATGATCAATTCTTTCTGTTCTCTTATCTGCCTTTATAATGCAGAGCCTTTGAAGTTCAAAAGTGTTATCTTGTTCTTTTAGTGGCAGACTCATCTTGACATAAAGTTGTTTTCAGCTGGTATTGTTCCCTCCTTTAGACATATGTACACTCATTTGGGGCTTTTTGATTAACATTCTTGGTATTTTGTTTTGATAATGAATTGGAAAGATTCCTCTTTGCCCCCATCACGTGTAGTAATGATTTGGGAATCATACAGACTGTACCACCACACCTGCTATAAGAATATGGAGTGCTTCTTGATGCTCCAAAAGAATGAGCATTACCATTTTACCATCATTCCATAAACTTGGTGGGCTTGCAAACTGGAATGAGAGAATATGGCTAGTAGGGATGGGCACAGATGAGAAAATGCCGGTTTGGTTCGCAAACCAGACCAGCCCAGTTCGCAAACCGGCCTGGCCCAGTTCCTGGGCCATTTTTGGGACCAAACTGCAGTTTGGTTCATGAACTGGTTCCAATAAAACACAACACACCAGCCAATAGCCTGCCGTCTCTGATGGAGGCTGTATTGGACTAGGCATTGGAACACCCTAGACTATTAGTTTTGGGTGACTTCAATGTCCATGCCGATGATGTAGCCTCCACTCAGGCAGCAGACCTAGTGTCATCCATGGTGGCACTGGGACTCTCCCAATATGTAACGACTCCCACTCACTGGGCTAGGTACACGCTTGACTTGATCTTCGTGACGGGGGTCACAGTGGACCGGATCACTGCCTTGGCAGTGCCATGGTCAAACCACCTTGCCCTGAGGGCCCATCTGAATGTTTCACCATAACCCTGTTTGGGCGGTGAGCATATTTTAGCTCACCCGCTGAGCCAGATGGACCCGATGCAGCTTCAGATGGCTTTACGGGATCTGATGCCCCCTGGCAGTTCGTTAGATGAGCTGGTAGAGGATTGGCACACCTGACTCTCTGCAGCCATCAACGAGATGCTCCCCGATGCCTTCTGCGCCCTTGCTCCAAGCTTGCACCTTTGTACACCCAGGAGTTGCGGCTGATGAAGCAAGGGCTAAGACGGCTAGAGAGACAGTGGCAGCGCGCCCATGACGAACCTACAAGAACATCCTATAGGACGTTTATGAGATCCTATGAGATGGCAGTTAAAGCTGCGAAGAAATAGTACTATGCAGCTTCGATTGTGTCTGCGAGCTCATGCCCAGCATAATCATTTAGACTGATTCGGTCCATGACGACACTGCCACAAAGCAGGTCAAACGCTAGAGGATTGGATATTGGCTGTGAGGCATTTGCAAGCTATTTCGCAGATAAAGTCTTGTTGCTCTGCCGTGACCTCCCCACCACAGTTGAGACAGTGAGCAAACTCAAGGCTCCATGCACGTCTTCTAGTCAGATTATGGATCATTTCAGTCCACTCAGCCTAGAGGAAATTGACAAATAGCTCAGGGCTGTATGCCCCACCACGTGTCTCCTTGATCCATGCCCGTCGTGGCTAGTGAAAGCTGATTGCGATGGGTTTTGGGGTGCCCCAGGGGAGATTATTAACAGGTCCCTCTTGGAGGGACTGTTCCCTGGGACACTTAAGGAGGCAGTGGTCCATGTCCTCTTGAAAAAACCATCTCTGGTCCCATAGGCACCCACTGATTTGTGGAGTGCCTCAGGGGGCAGTACTTTCCCCGATGCTGTTTAACATCTATATGTGCCACCTTGCCCAGGTTGCCCGGAGGCATGGGCTAGGGTGTCGCCGATATGCAGATGACACCCAGCTCTATCTGTTGTTGGGCGGCCAGTCTGACTTTACTGCGGAAGATCTGGACTAGGTGTTATAAGCCGTGGCTGGTTGGCTTAGACTGAGTCGACTGAAACTGAATCCAACAAAGACAGAGGTCCTGTGCCTGAGTCAGGGTGGCCCGAGGGTAGGGATCCCACTCCCAAGCTTTGATGGGGTGCAGCTGGTGCCGGGGCCGAAGGTTAGGAGCTTGGGAGTGCTCCTGGATGCCTCTTTAACGATGGAGGCCCAGGTAGCAGCCACTACCAAGGGAGTCTTGGGTGACCTTTTTTAGGGGTTTGTAACTCAGCCCCCCAAAGTCCACTGTGGACCAAACTTGGTGCGCACATCAAGAAGAGTGAGCTGGAGATACCCTGTGATTTTGGAGCCTTGAGGCCCCTGGGGGGGGGCTTTTTATTTTATTTATTTATTTACTCAATTTATACCCCGCCCTCCACGCTGAGGCAGGCTCAAGACGGCTTACATAAAATGCATATATAAATACAATTAAAATCCATCATAAAAACAACCAAAAACCGTAAACAAATCAGTTATCCTAAAGTGCTGGATCAATATTTAGATAAAGTGCAAGAGTGGAGAATTTCAAACCCCTAAAAAAGGTCACCCAAGACAATGTTTTTCAATGGGACATCACCCCTGCCAGTTTGGGAGTGACAAAAACTGACCCGAGTGAGCCAAAGGCCTCCAACCCAACAGTTCCTCCCTGGAGTGACCCTCCACATGCCCC
Organism: Gekko japonicus; assembly: GCF_001447785.1. NCBI lineage: Eukaryota > Metazoa > Chordata > Lepidosauria > Squamata > Gekkonidae > Gekko > Gekko japonicus. Next base: position 1,339,107 of record NW_015161954.1, read on the forward strand.
ACAAGTTACATACATGTCAGATTTTGGGGGTCCGAGTAGCGGACCCCCAAGCAAAATACCCCCAGGAAACCGCTTTTGGGAGAGTTGTTCAGCACTGGTTGCAGACAGTACAGAGCAGACCTAGTTAAGCTATAGGCATCCAGCTCCCAAAATACCTCCCCCGCGACCACCCGCACAGTTGTGCGTGGCTGTGTCTTCCTGGGGCCAACCACCCAGCCCTTTTGACAGGATGACTGGTTGGGGCCAATCCTCCCACCCTGCCTGGGAAGGTGACAGGGACTTGGTGCCTGACGACCGAGACTCTGTACACGGCTGTGGCAGGACGGCACTGGTGGACTAGTGGCCAGGACCTAAAATATCCCAAGGAGGAGGGGTTCAGGTCCCCCTGCTGTAGGGACCCGGCACCTGACAACCCAGACACTCTGTGTGGTAGAAAGACTCCCAAGCCCCAACGTCAAGATGGAATGCTGATGTACAGCAACAATGTCCTCAGTGAGGCTAAATGTGAGTGGATGTTGTCAGGCTGGAGGCCAGCAATCATTGGGCAAAAGATTTGGGGGTGAGGTGAGGCATCTGTGGAACCTCAGAGGCTACAATCTTTAGGGGACGGGTGGGCAGACAATGGCATAGAGGTGCATAGATTTCATGGCCACCAGGGTGCTCTTTGATCCAGGGCCCACCCATCCCTAAATGGGAATGTGAATACTGGGGGCACTGCCAATGCTTCTGCCCTGCCTGGGGCCTAGGAACAACCTGCACAGTGGTGGGTGGCTTGTGCAAGTGGCTTCCTTTCCCCGGGCCCACCCTCCATCCATTGGCCAACCCTTCCACCCTGGGGAACTCCTGCACAGTGGGAAGTGGACTCCCTCTTTGGGAGGATTTGGACCTGACCAGTTATCACTTTGATGTCTACTGGCTGAGACATGGGTGCGCAGGACCAGTTGGCCACAGCATGAGCTGGTCTCTTCTGCAGCCTAGAGGAAGGTGTCCCAGGCCATGTCCCGCCACAGGATGACTGGGATCCACCCTGGGGGACACCCACACAGTGGGAGGTGGCCTCCTTCTTCGAGAGGATTCGGACCTGACTGGTTATCACCTCAATGTTAGGTGGGTAAGGGGGACCTGGGTGCATGGAAACAGTTGGCCACAGTGGGTGCTTACCCCCAGAAAGTACTTGGTAAGTTGTATGCCTTGGTGGCAGAGGAGAGAGACAACTCCCAAGGCAGAGACTCAAGCAACCCAGGAAGAAGGGGGGGGCTTTTGGCAGGAGCAGAAAGGGAAACCCCACAGCCAGCAGGCAGCTTGCAGAACCCACAAAAGTGATGGGGTAACTTGGGTGTTTGAGTTGCAAAAGGAAACAGGCAACCCCAAAGTCAAAACAAAAATGCGTTGTAAAAGTAGAAAATTTTGACCCAGGTTTCCCACCCCTCGCATCAAAGAAAGAGACAGGAGAGGAAAAGGAATTGTAGCAATGAAACGCAGAGAAGGGAAAGGAGGCGGAAAAAAGAGATGATATAGGTTTTAGTATGGCAGTTTGTATAGTGGCCAGGAAATCCAGCAGATTTTCACATCCACCCACCCACCCCAGGCCTACCAACAGATATTTTTCTCATGCACAAGGAGACCAAGACTCGCAAACATCTGATGTGAGCAAAGGACAGGAGCATGCCTCCAGTGATAATATACATCCCCCTCCCATCCTGAGGGAGATGTACGTATGTCTCTCATTGGAAATTGGACTTGCCTGTCAGCTTCAGATGGTCATTACTGGTCCCTCAATGGCTCGAGATTCCCACCCACACTTGCTTTTCGGCAGGAAACTCCATGGGTGGGGTTTCTTTGCTGAAAGTGTACGAAAGCTTCCAAGCTGGGCTGAGAAGCTCCAGGTCTAATACACGTGGTCTTCAAACCAGGACAAGTTCTGGCCAGATTTTGGCTTGGCGTTCGAGTCTGTGCCCATCCCTAATGGTTAGTATTCATCATTTCAGACATAATGCTACAACATGATTAAAGCAAATGATGAAAGGGAGGGCAGAATGTGCAAGGAAGAGAGGGAAGGGAGTCCATGAGTCCAAAAAATGTTCCTGATCTTTTAACCATGCATAGAACAATGGGAGTGAAACTTTATTAGTTTCATGGGGTATAACCTGATGGCTCTGTGCCACCAGCATATTATTGGTCAGTGAGAACTTTCATATTAGCTTTGTCGTATCTATTCTAAATCTCTCCTGTCCTTTTGTAGCTTTGGGGAAGGTATAACTAAAATGCTGAGAACAAAGACAACTTAAAGGTTTCACGCATTTACATGAATCAGTGATCAAGTGTCATGGGCGACGACAACCGTGTTGGGCCCCTGCCAGAGTTGGCAGCGCAGCCGGAGTCGCCAGCATCACCAGAGCTGGAAGCTGGCCCCTCTGACTCCTCGGGAATTGACAGCTTGCCACTGCCAGTGCCCAAGCCAGTAACCCCCACATCTGGGCCTCCAGCAGCTGACAAAGTACAGGTGCAAACAGAAAGCCCACCTGATTAATCTCTGTGGGTGGCTCGGCTGAGGGAGGGACTTAGCAACCCACCACCGAGATGCACGCTGGCAGGGAAGGTGGGCACAGAGTCCTGTGTGGCACCAGCGGGGAAGGTGGGCACAGGAATGGCACCGGTGCTAAGGGAAGCACTGTCAGAGGCCTTTATAACTCCCGCTCAGGGTTGGGCTCTCCGTGGAAGCAATGAGTCGCATCTGTGCTGACCTCGCGCCCACCCTCGGTTCCTGTTTCTGGACCTCGCTCCTGTTTGAATTCCTGACTTCCTGCTTTAGATTACTATTCTCTTGGACTCTCAACTCGGCTCCTGTTCTGTCTCATCTGGCTACGACCCCAGTCTGGACCTGACTCCTGACCGAGCCTAGCCCATGACATCAACACTCAGGTTCACATAAAAATGTGAAAATAGGAAAACACACCATTCTACACAGGGCTTCTTCAGAAGTACTAAGGATTATTGGTTATAATGACTGGTGTCTTCCACTCAAACAAAGATAACATAATTTGCATCTGAATCTGCCATTCACCTTTTAGTCATGCCTAACTTGACACATCAAATTCTCCCTCACTTAATGTAACTAAGAAAACCCCCAGATATCTTGACAGGCATTCTTCACCATCCTCAGTTTTGGATAGACTGATAATAAAGTACCTAAGAGACCTGGTTTGGGATCAGACTGTGAACGAAGCTCAGTCTCCCATCCATAGCAGAAAGAACATAGTCTGTAGAGCAGGGAGCATCAAAAGACTTCAACAAACCGGTTTCTGGATCAGCGATGACAGTCGTTCTCCCCGGACCTCGGAGGAGCAACTCACACATCAGCGGTATGGAGGGGTGCTACCTCAAGTAGCACTCACACGGAGCCTTTGTGATAGGCTCCAGGTTGTAGGGCTTTTGAGGGGCAGCCTCTTCGACGGCTAAATGCCGGAGAATTGAAGCTTCCCTCCGCCCTGACGGTCCTGCCGCTGTGTGGCCCTCGGGCACAAGCTGATTTGACTGGGACAAGCGCTGGAGTTCGATCAGAATATCGATTACTGTGAGTGAGGTCAAAGAAATGACTGACAATGAACGTGAGTTCAAAATAAGCGGCATATTTTAAAAGCGAACTCCCCTTCCCCGTGGGAAAAGTGGAGCGCAAAGAGGGACGCCTCTTATGCGAACGGACAGATAAACGTAACGAAGGGGGCAGGGGGGGAAACAAGCAGCGATTTTGTTTTGAGAGACTTACTTGAGCGCTGACATCGAGGTGACAATTTTTCGAGTCTGCAAGGTGGTTTGGAATTGTAAACAATCGTATAAAATGGCGGCCTCGCAAAGAAAGTTTAAAGCGAAACCGGTGGGTAGTCAGAGCCCAAAACCAGAAGACAGAGCAGATGTCATGAAAATGCTAGCGGATATGCTCAAGCTGGTGATGGAGCAACTCGATGGTATTAACCAGCAACTGACTTCGCTGAATCAAAACTTTGCATCCGAGCAGCTCCAACTGGCAGAAACGGCAAAGAAGGTGGAGCATACAACTGAGAGAATTAAAGAGATAGACACCACAAACAAGAAAAAGAAGAAAAGAATGGGGAAAGTTGAAGCAAAACAAAACTTCCAAGAAAACCATTTGTTACAGCTACAAATGGAAAAAGCCAACATGATTCTCAGATTCCAGGGAGTTCCTGAATCGGCGAAAGAGGATCTGAGGAAGTTGTTCAGTGAGATCATTGCTCCAGTAATAGGCTCAACAGCGGATGAAGTAGTAAAAGAGATGGAGACTGCTTATAGGGCATACTCCAATTATATTTTTTTAAAAATAGCCTGCCTGGAGAAATTGTGGTCAGATTCTCAAGAAGACAGACCAGAGATGCTATTTTAAAATCGACCTCAGCAACTCCACTGAAAATGGGGAATATAAACATTAAAACTTTAAAAGACATTCCATTTGAAATTCGCCAACAGTGGAAAAGCTATAAGGACTTAATTTCTTTTCTTCAAACCAATGGAATTTCGTACAGGTGGGCGATCCCAGAGGGTGTCATCTTTAAAATCAACGACAAAAGAGAAAACATTGACTCCATTTTTAAAGCCAAAGAATTTTTGAGACGCCAGTTGGGATTGGAGGAAAAATCCAAAGATGAAGAATCGAAATCAAGTGACTCGCTACCTCTGGAACAGATGAGGACTCTGCTGTAGAAACGCGTGCAGGCGCAACGAAAGTTACACATGATTTCAGAGACAGAAAACCGAAGTAAAGACAGAAGGACTCTGAAAATTGCCTTTTGAAGCAAATAACAAGAAGATGCTCAGAAAGTTCTCTCACAACAACTAACATACTAACATTGAAGCCGAGACAAACAAGAACTCTACAAGTATATTGTTGTACTAACACTTTTAATAACACTTAGATTAACACGGATATGATCTCCTCCTCTTGAGTTTTTAGTGTAGTGTATCCTTAGATGTAATCCCCTTCCCTTATATTTTCTTTGAAGTTTTGTAGTCTTCTAAAAAAATAATAAAAAAATATCCCTCTGGGGATTAAAAAACAACAACACCTGTTGAGGAAGAAGGCTCCTTATCAAAGAATATGTAGCAGGCAGTGTTCCCTCTAAACTGAGTTAGTGTGAACTAGCTCACAGTTTTTTTAGCCTCCAGCTCACACATTTTTGTCTTAGCTCAGGAAGGATGGCTCCGGAGCAAACTAATTTATGCAGTAGCTCACAAAGTAGAATTTTTGCTCATGAGACTCCACAGTTTAGAGGGAGCATTGGTAGCAGGTAAGGGTGACCATCAGCATACAACAGTGCAATCCTAAACAAAATTACACCCTGTAAATCTGTTGAAGTCAGTGGGCTTAGAAGGATGTCACTGTGTTTAGGATTGATTGTACTGTTAGTTTCTAACCCATAATTAAAATAGGAAGAATAGTAAGCAGTGACATACCTCACAGTGTTGGTGTGGGAATAATGATATTTCACTTGCTAAAAATGCTGTATAAATGAATGATGATAATAATAAAGGGCTTACATCTTTGGTTAATACCATAGACTAAACTATCCATCTTTCCTGTCTCCTTATGATGACTCGTATATAAACTGTAGTATATTAGCCTGATTTTATATACCAAGTTTATAGTAGGTAGTTTTCATTCTGATAGATTTTTTGTTAAAGACTCAGGTGATTTCACAATAGGGCTGTATATTAAATCCCTAAAATAAAATCTTTGGAAGGAGGTAGTATAGTATATGCACATAAGGTCTCTGTGGTGTCTTGTACATAAGTTATGATGAGGAACATGTTATCCATAGGATATTGTTATGTGCAAGTTCTCTAAATATGTGAAGCACTGGGGGCAATTCCAGCACACAGGTTAAGGAGACCCATGTGGCAGAATTTTTTTAGTTACTACCCACTTATTTAAAACAGTTTTCCTGAGCATTCATGATTTTATAAAACTCTCAAACCACCACTGTAAATGTCTCGTTCTAAGTAAAAAGAGTATATTTTATTATCATTTCTTTGTGACTATAAAAAAGTCCATCCCGTAATCAGTTTAGATGTCTTTTTCAGTAGCCCACAATATCGTTTTTTGGGATGGTCATAAGAGATTTATGTATCATTATTATACTTGCAGTTTTAATTTCAAATCCATTCCTAATAATGCTTAACACTAACAACACTTTCCCACTACTTCCAACACTCTTGAGATAATGGTCCCAGTTAATACCAGGATCACTTTCCTGTGTAGTTACAGCAAGCTTATACCTCATCAGAGCATAAGTGGCTAGATTTTTTTTTCTGGGGCCTGGTAAGGAATCGTGCTGAATTGGAGGTGAATGATTCCCTGGAAATCCCCCCCCCAAAAAACAACAACAACAACAACAACAACAACTTCCACTCCAGAATTCTGAGCTCTCAGGGACTTGAGCAGCCCCCCACCCTTAACTGATACTCAGCTTTTCTCAACATTCTGTCCCTTCTGAAACATATTTAGTCCTTATCAGGATGTTATTTTAGGTTTTTATTTCTTTTGGTTGATTTATGAAGACAAACTTTTTGGTATGCCTGGGAAATTTGCCATAATATGTTATTTTTCTTTAGTGATTCCACTGTGCTGCTTTCATTATCCACTCAAAGGGGCAGACAGTTTAGTATCCAATATTATGATGCCACATGGTCCAGTAGGGAATCTGGGGGAATTCCACTGATTGCTTCCCTCTGTTATGAAAATTCACTCCTAGCATCTTCCTATTTTATAAACAGTTTTCTTTGATTAGGGCTTTGTCAAATGCCTTTTGAAAGTCCAAGTTAGTAATGTTTGTTGTATCATATGCTTAACAGCTTATAAGGCAGGATGAAGAAGATTGTGGCTGCAATCATATGCACAATTAGACCCAACATAAGTGCAAGTGCTGGGCGGATTAAAAGGACACGATCAGACAACAACATCTGGGAAGTGCCCCGCAGCCATCAGCAACCCGTTCTGCTCTGCCACAGAAGTGAAGTTAAAAGACACCGGGTGTCACGGCAGGACCAGGGGGCGTGACACAAGCAAGCAAAAGTCCAGGAACAGTCCGAGGTCAAGCCGGGCAAACCAGGTAGCAAGGTTCAAGCAGGTTTAAATCACAGTCCAAAAGCAGGGTCAGACATACCAAAGTTTCAAGTCCATAAATCACAACAATACCAGAGGAGTCAGAGATGAACGCAGGGTCAACAAAGCCGAAGGTCAAAAGCCAAGGATCAAGCCGAGAAGAATTCCACAAGGTCTGGAGCAGAGATGCAAGGATTCAGGTCCTGAACAAACGACGTTGCCAGCACAAATGACTGCTGGCAACAGACTTGCATATATACAGTGCTAGCTAATCAACTCATTAGCTAGCCAGGAGTGAGGACAGGATCCTGTCAGTAATCAGGGCTAAGAGATCTTCTGGCACGCATGCGTGCATTCTGCCTTCGCTCTCTCAGCTGTTGTCTTCTTACATTCCTGAGCCTGGTTACAGGTGGAGGCGAGTCTGATGATGAATTACTGGGCTGCAGCAGAGACTGATCCCTTGCAGGTGTTCCCTGGGAGGCTCTATCCTCCTCACCACTTAGATAGCTTTCAGCTACAGGATCCAGTCTTTGCCTTTCTGCTGCAGTACTGTCCTCAGGAGCCTGTTCAGGGTCCTCAGGAGCCTGTTCAGGGGCATCAGCAAAGGCAGGCATGACATCAGCAGGGGCAGGCATGACACTATCCCCCCCCTCAGGCCCCCCCTCATCGAAAGGGCCAGGTTTGTCCGGGTAGGCTGTATGAAAGTGCCGGACCAAGTCCGGGGCATGCAGGTGAGAGGCAGGTTCCCAGGATCGATCGTCAGGACCATAGCCCTTCCAGTCCACCAAGTACTGCAGGACACCCCTATGAAGGCGGGAATCGAGGACCTGCTGCACCTCGTATTCCTCCTCGTCATCGATCATGACAGGAGGTGGGGGTGCTGGTGGAGTGTCCCGGTTCGGGTCCGGAGGAGCTGTCAATTGCAGGAGGGATCGATGGAATACGGGGTGAATCCTGAGATGATCTGGTAGAACAAGACGGAAGGCTACAGGGTTGATCTGGGCGTCTATTTTGTAGGGCCCAATGAAGCGAGCGTTGAGCTTGGCACAGCGGCCAGGAGCGCGGAGGTACCGGGTGGAGAGCCAGACGAGGTCGCCGACTTTCAGGGGTGTCCCTTCCTGTCGGTGGCGGTCCGCTGCCCGTTTATAGGCTTCCTTGGCATGTTGTAATTGCTCCCGAAGGAGCTCGTGAAGTGCATGGAGCTCTTGGATCCTGGCATCTGCAGCAGGAACGTCAGATGGGGGTCCAACGGGCAAGAAGAAGCGGGGGTTATATCCATAATTGGCTGCGAATGGGGTGACTTGGATGGACGAGTGCACCGCGTTATTGTAGGCGAACTCGGCCAAAGGTAACAAGGAGTACCAGTTGTCTTGTTGGTACGTGGTATAACAGCGGAGATATTGTTCAAGAGTGGCATTCGTTCTCTCCGTCTGGCCGTCGGTTTGGGGATGGTACGCGGATGACAGGTGAACCTCCGTCCCCAGTCCCTGGTGCAATGCCTGCCAGAAGCGGGAAGAGAATTGCGGGCCTCGATCTGATATGATCTGTGCTGGGGCCCCATGTAGCCGGAAGATGTGATGGAGGTAGAGCTGGGCAGTTTCCGGCCCGGTGGGGATTTTCGGACAAGGAACGAAGTGCGCCATCTTTGTGAGGAGATCCACCACCACAAAGATACAAGAATGTCCGTGTGAGCGGGGAAGATCGACGATGAAGTCCATCGAGATGATTTCCCAAGGGCTCGATGGGACAGGGAGCGGACGAAGGAGGCCGGAGGGCTTGGCAGGAACCTCCTTGGCCCGGCGGCAGACATCACACGTGCTCACATACCGGTCAACGTCGGCCCGAACCCGGGGCCACCAAAAGTCTCGGGTGAGCAGATGAGCGGTTTTGTGTTGCCCGAAGTGTCCGGCTGGAGGTGCATCGTGGGTGAGGCGCAGGATGCGGGCTCGCAGGGGTCCGGGAGGAACATAGACCCGGTCCCGATGATAGAGTACGCCGTCTTTGACCGTTAGGTCTTTGGAATCCCCTTGTTGTACCTCCTGAAGGCGTTGTTGAGCCCAAGGGTCTGTAGCCTGACTGGCCCGAATGTCCTCAGCGAGGGATGCAGGTTCGGGAGCTGCGGCGAAAACGTTAGGTGGTAGGATACTGGTGTCAGGTGCTTCCGTTTTCGACGTTGGGGTATATTCCGGTTTGCGGGACAGAGCGTCGGCTTTTTGGTTTTGCGTCTGTGGAATGTAGGAAATCGTGAAGTTGAACCGCGAGAAAAAGAGGGACCAACGAATCTGGCGCTGGTTCAACCGGCGAGTGGTTTGGAGGTGCTCCAAGTTGCGATGGTCTGTGAGTACCTGTACTGGATGACGGGCCCCTTCGAGGTGATGACGCCAAACCTCGAAGGCGGTCTTGATGGCCAGTAACTCTCTTTCCCAGATGGTGTAGTTCTGTTCGGCTGAGGAGAGTTGCCGGGAGTAATAGGCACAGGGTTGCAACGGCTGAGAGGGATCCGCTCTCTGGGATAGAACGGCCCCTAAGGCCACACTAGAGGCATCAGCTTCCACTACAAAAGGAAGGTTCGGGTCAGGGTATCGCAGGAGGGGGCCGGTCGCAAAACGTTGCTTCAAAATGGCGAAGGCTTGGTCAGCTTCCGGGGTCCATCGGAAGGGTTCCTTCAGGCGAAGGAGACGGGTCAGAGGCTTGGTGAGGTCGGCATAGGCGGGTATAAATTGGCGGTAGTAGTTGGAGAACCCCAGGAGGCGTTGAACATCCTTCCGGTTTTGGGGAGGCTGCCATTGGAGAATGGCTTCCACCTTCTTGGGGTCCATCAGCGTGCCTTCAGGGGAGATAATATGCCCCAGGAACTCAACAGACTTACGATGAAACTCGCATTTTTCTAGTTTCGCATAGAGTCCATGGGTGCGCAGGCGGTGCAACACTTGCCTTACGTGGTCAATGTGTTGAGGCACGGTGGCGGAAAAGATCAGGATGTCATCTAAATAAATTACCACGAAGCGGTCGAGGAGGTCACGGAAGATGTCATTCATAAAGCGTTGGAACACTGCAGGGGCGTTGGTCAAGCCAAAGGGCATGACCAAGTGCTCATATTGGCCATAGCGGGTACCAAAGGCGGTCTTCCATTCATCTCCTGCCTTGATTCTCACCAGGTTGTAGGCGCCACGCAGGTCTAGCTTTGTGTAGATTTGAGCTCCCCGCAAACGGTCCATGAGCTCAGGGATCAACGGGAGGGGGTACCTATCCCGTATGGTGATTTTGTTCAGGGCCCTGTAGTCATTGCAGAGCCTGAGGTCTCCTGTCTTCTTTTTCACAAAGAGGACTGGGGAAGACAGAGGAGACGTAGAGGGCCGAATAAACCCTCTGGCCAGATTTTTGTCCAAATAGTCCCTCAGCGCAGCCAGCTCCGGTTCTGCCATTGGGTAAAGGCGGCCTGAGGGTAACGGAGCGTCGGGGATGAGGTTGATGGCACAGTCGTAGGGCCGATGCGGGGGTAGCTGGTCTGCCTCCTTTTCGTCAAAGACGTCTGCATAGTCCTGATAGGTGGCAGGTAAAGCGGGAGCCGCAGCGCCCAGCAGCAAAGCAGCTGGTGATGGTTCTGGCGATGGTGCTGAAGACGGGGTGTCTACCATCGTTTCCACGGAAGGCGTGGGTGCAGGACTGGTGCCGAACTGGAGCTCCTGATGTACCCAGTCTACCTGAGGGTTGTTGTGGCGCAGCCAGGAGAGACCCAGGATGACTGGAAACCTCGGCATCCTCACCAAGTCGAAAGTTATTTGTTCCTGGTGCTGCTGTATCCACAAGGTGAGTGGCTGGGTTTCTTGGACGACGGGTCCGGAGCGGAGCAGGCGTCCATCAATGGCTTCTACAAGCGCTGGGGTTGCCTTCTCTTGAAGGGGAACGCCGTGTTCTTTGGCAAAAAGAATGTCCATGAAACAACAGGCGGCCCCTGAGTCCAACATGGCGTGGATGAAGAGCCAGCGGTTGTCTGGGAGTTGCAACCGCACTGGCACCAGGAAGGGAGTCTGTGGTGAGTATGGAGTACTGGAGGACCCCAGAATAGGCCCCAAACCGGGGGGTCCGGTCAGGCTTGGGGCTGCTCTTTTACCGGTGGAGCCGGTTGTGGTGAGCGCTTCTGCTTGGCAGGGCAGCTGGAGGCAAAATGCCCGGCTTCTCCACAATACAGACACAGCTGTTGAGTGCGCCGTCTCAGCTTCTCCTCAGAAGTAAGGCGGGGCCGAGCGGTGCCAAGTTGCATGGGCTCTGTGCCTGCAGGAGGTGGAGAGGAGCCGGGGGAGGAAGGCCGGTGGAAGGTCTGAAGGGTTCTGCTGGGGAAGGCGAGAGCCTTTTTTCTGTTTTGGCGGCGGCTCTGTAACCTCCCATCAATGCGGAGACAGAGATGGATGAGGGCTTGTAAAGTGTCAGGGCGTTCACTGCGTGCAAGTTCATCTAGAATTTCGTCAGACAGCCCTTCAGTATACTGGTCAATAAACGCTGCCTCATTCCATGTCAGGTCTTGAGCCAGCAGCTGGAACTCATTGGTGTACTGAGCGACAGAGGTTTTATGCTGAGTAAGAGCCCTTATTTTGCGGTTAGCTGTTTCAGCTTTCACAGGATTGGCATAAGCAGCGGCAAAATGAGCCTTGAAAGCCTGGAAGTCAGATAGTAAGGGAGAATTCCCCACCAGCAAGGGCGTGGCCCATTTGGCAGCTTGCCCTTTAAGGAGGCTTAAAATGAAACAAACTTTAGCCTTCTCAGAAACAAAGTCCCGAGCCCTGAGCTCAATATACAGATTACATTGGGCAAGGAATGCCTGGAACTCATCAACATTCCCACCGAAACGATCAGGAGGATTTATTGGGCAACGTGGGGGAGGTGTACCAGCATTTGCTACAGCAACAGCATTTGTAGCAGCCTGTTGTTGCAAAGCAATCACAGCTTGAGTTAAGTGCTGTACCTGTGCTAGCATTTCCTCCATGGGGTCCACACCTCCGGTTGCTCCGTCTTCCATGGTGGGGATGTGTGAGCGTTGTGGGTGCTGGCAATCTGTCACGGCAGGACCAGGGGGCGTGACACAAGCAAGCAAAAGTCCAGGAACAGTCCGAGGTCAAGCCGGGCAAACCAGGTAGCAAGGTTCAAGCAGGTTTAAATCACAGTCCAAAAGCAGGGTCAGACATACCAAAGTTTCAAGTCCATAAATCACAACAATACCAGAGGAGTCAGAGATGAACGCAGGGTCAACAAAGCCGAAGGTCAAAAGCCAAGGATCAAGCCGAGAAGAATTCCACAAGGTCTGGAGCAGAGATGCAAGGATTCAGGTCCTGAACAAACGACGTTGCCAGCACAAATGACTGCTGGCAACAGACTTGCATATATACAGTGCTAGCTAATCAACTCATTAGCTAGCCAGGAGTGAGGACAGGATCCTGTCAGTAATCAGGGCTAAGAGATCTTCTGGCACGCATGCGTGCATTCTGCCTTCGCTCTCTCAACTGTTGTCTTCTTACATTCCTGAGCCTGGTTACAGGTGGAGGCGAGTCTGATGATGAATTACTGGGCTGCAGCAGAGACTGATCCCTTGCAGGTGTTCCCTGGGAGGCTCTATCCTCCTCACCACTTAGATAGCTTTCAGCTACAGGATCCAGTCTTTGCCTTTCTGCTGCAGTACTGTCCTCAGGAGCCTGTTCAGGGTCCTCAGGAGCCTGTTCAGGGGCATCAGCAAAGGCAGGCATGACATCAGCAGGGGCAGGCATGACACTGCGGAAAACTCAGTAGCTAACGGGTTGCAATGGGCCACGGACGGACTTTCCCATGTCTGATCACTCCAGCGTACTCTCATGGCATCAGGATAGTCTGATCAAGCCATCCTGACTCCGTGCCATTGTTCTCCCCCCCCATCGCAGTATACGCATCATTGCAAGTGCCATAAGGAGCCCTTGGTGCAGAGGTGCGATTCATCGATCCCTCAGTTAAGCGCATGGGGGGAAATGGCACAAAAAACCCCCTCACCTGCAGTTGCATTTAATCATGTACTGACGGCCTGTGCCCACAGCTTCAAAGGGAGGTGTGATCGTGCAACTGCGGGTCAGATTCCTCCAGAGGAAATAGCCATTTCTTGAGCTTCTTTGTGGCAGTGAGGAAACTGAGGTGGGTCAACAGAATCCAACCCACGTTAAAAATCATGCTGTGTTAATATGGTCCCAAGTTCTTCCCTTAGCAATGAGTTACTCTGGGGTCTTAAGGACAAGGCATGCAGGGATGACTATTATGTCTGACCAGGAATAGTAGGAAGCCTTGCTGCTTTCTAAGAAGCTTCTTGAGAGATTCAAAACCAGGTTAGCATCTGGCCAAGGTGTACAACCACATTTCCCATTAATTAACAGATATAAAAAATGGATATTCACATAATGACAAACGTAGGCCTCTCTGCTCTTAGTTTTGTGGAGACATGAGCTACCTCTAAAATGTAACAGACTCCTTTCTATCCCCTAGGAGCTATCATATTTTGGCAGCCACCTCCCTTCACTTATACCAAGCAGAATAATTGGAGGCTGCAATAAATGGAGGCAAACTGCTGAGGCCATAAGAAAAATGGTGCTGGTCACCTGGGCTGTTCTTTAATTGCAGTCAAGCCACTTATCAGTTAATAAAGCTTAAGAGGTCAGGATTTTCTGCCTGAACTAAAAAAATTAGTTTTGTCATTGGTCAAAACAGTTTTGTGGGGTAAGTCATCAACAGAACCCAGTTTTCTTGACATTTACTGTCCTGTGGTCTAGAGAAACCCTGTTCGCCTTTCCCAAATGATCAGGCAGGCTGTTGCATAGGGAAGTTCATTCCACAGCCCTTTGGGTCTTCTGAAGCGAAATAATTTTCTTCCACTTCCCTCCTTTTTTGACTATGTTAGGAGATTGGAATTTAAAATAATAAAGTAAAACTATCTGTCTGAGTCCACTGGCACCTTTAAGACCAACAGAGTTTAATTCTGGGTATCATCTTTTGTGTCAGGTATCTGATGAAGTGTGCATGCACATAAAAGCTTATACCCAGAATAAAACTTCATTGGTCTTAAAGGTGCCACTGGATTCAAACTTCATTCTGTTGCTTCAGACCAACACGGCTACTCACCTAACTCTGTCTGTCTGGGAAATCTGTAATGCTGCCTCTCCAGAACCTTACTCAAAATAGCCCACAATTAAAACAACACAATGCCAACAAGTTATTAAAAACAAGCCAAGCCAATAAAAAGAAACAAGTTGTATCTTCTGGTTAGCTTCACACCAGCTGTTTTACATCTTGAAGGGCAAACTACACAGGCAATCCAATCCTGTACATGTTTACTGAGAAGGAAGGGCCTGTGGCTTTAGTGGTGCTCATTCCTGAATAAATGTGCATAGAACTGCAACCATAGTATAGTGATTGCTGAGAAAGTGGTCCTGTTTAATGTGGTCTTCCAATTTCTGCATTGCCGTCAGATTCCTACCCATTCCAGAACAAGCTTTTCCTGTGATGGGTTTTTCAGCTGTCATCTCTTTTTCAACTCCCGTTGTGGAACATTTAGAGTTTTAAAACACGTGTACTAGAAATCTAGAACTAAATGAACATATTAGCCCAATGCCCTTAACTGAAGGAACCTCATTTAGGTGTGGCTTGCCTACCTGAATGAGCATCTATTTTTATCCAACCCTTCCTCCAAGGAGCTCAGAGAGGCATACCTTATTCATCCTTCTCAATTTTGTCGTCACAACAATCCTCTGAGGTAGTTAAGTTAACCAGTGTCATCCAGCGAGCTTCATGGCAGAGTGGAAATTAGACACCCCAGTCCTTGTACAACACTCTAACCACTACACTGCACCGGAGCTCAGTCTAGGTTTATGCAGATTAATTAGCTGAGCAGTGGTTTCTAGCATCCAGTCTTTCCAGATGCAGTGGAACAGGAGTAGGGTGAGCAGAATATAACAGAATGTAGATAAACAGGAAGGGTGGAGGTGTTGAAAAACATAAGTGGAATTTCCTTTCAAGAATATAGCCCTGGAGGTGAAGTAGGATAGAGGTGGAAAACTCAGGAAGTATAATCCTCTATTGCATTGCAGTTTTGTAGAGTGATCTGCTTTTTTTTAGTAGGGTAAGTGCAAAGTAGATTGAAAAGGCTGCCTTTTTCACTTAGCACTTCACACTCAATCTGCCCAGAGAAGTGAATCCAAATCTCAGGGTTTTTCATTGTTGCAAAGAACATAATAATTGCAGGCAGTAAAAATGAACTTGAATGGGGTAGAATAGAAAACCGCAAGCCAAATTGGGATCAGTGCAACAGATTTTGTGCTGTGCGGTTAAGAGTCACCTTTACTAGATAGACTGCAGTACTACTATTTGCTGCCCAAAGCTGTTTTATGGCACATAAATGGAGGAATTTGCTTATGTTCTGTCTTAAAGTTTTTTCAGTCACAACTCAGCCCGGTGACATTCATTCTGGGTCAGCTTCCCTGGGATCCAGGAGAGCTCCCAAGGAAAGGAAATCTTGATTTGACAAGGTCCAAAGCTCAATGAACACTTGTTATCTTGAAGCAAGGCCTGATGACTGCCAAGTGAAGATTCAGAGGACATAAAGGGGCTTTGTTCTGGCTTGGAAATGTGTACTAGGATCCGTTAGGCTGGGCACTTTGCCCATTCCAGTGTTTGGAAGTTCACCGATCACTGGGTGATGTGTGAGCATATTGCTACACCTCACTGGACTGCCACTCATTGGTGTGGAGTCTGGTAACTCCTCTGTAGAGGGGTCTTCCAGAATTCCAGCAGATTCTGTTTCCATGAGCTGCTCCAAGCAGAAGCTCCTGGCTTGAATCATTACTGGAGGAATTGCTGTCAGAGGAGTGAGGGAGCTGAGCCACAACACCATGTTACTTGCAGCTGCTACATGATCACCTTTTAGTTTTACCAGCCTGGCATACATAGGACGTTCACTGCTGAGATAACATTGAAAGCAGCCCTGAGTAAGCAGGCATTATATTCTGTGTACTGTGGAGCAATCGGCAGTAGAAGAAGCTGCTAGCAGCATTTACAGGCCGTGAAGCATTTGATGGGAATAAGAGTAACTACAGCTCCCAGTTGTGTCCTTAGATTGTGGTGATGATGTGGCTGTGCCATCTAGCCTGAACTATTGGTATAAAGGTGCTCAGCTTCCCTTTCCAGAATCCTATAGTGACACCTAACACCTGTATTAACCTTCAACAGTAGCGTGAAAAGACTGGTCAGTTTCCTCCTTGGTGTGGCTCTGAAGAGGAGCTAGCCCATTTCCTGTCTAACTACAAGTAGGGAGACAGTCAAAAGCTTCAGTGCACCTGTGTGTTTTCACTGTGAGCCGAGCTCTCCTGAGCCACGGTGAGGCAAGCATAAAATAAATTAGTTTCTTTTTGCAAAATATAACAGACCTGAGAAGTTTCAAAAACAGGCCCAGGGACCAAGCTTCATCTCAGGTGGGATTTCTGTTGTACTAAAGCAAATCTAATTTAAAACTATTGAAATCAGAAGGTTAGTAGTAGTATAAGAGTAAGTGGAACTTGAGCAGTAGTTGTTTTCCCCTGCCTCAGTCACAGCGTAGAAGGTGACCTCCCAGCAAGGCTCAACACTTACTGAATCCATTACTCTTGATGCTCAGGCTTTGGTAACAGCTGGGTCCCCCTCCTCCCCTCCTCCCTTTCCTGGAGCTAATAGGAACAGCTTTACACCTATTACATGGACATTGTGAAATTCTGCACACTTCAGGAGACTTCCTTGGAAATGAAAAATGCTTTCCTCCCCCCCCCTCCAAGCTCGTGTCAGCTTTGTGTAAATATTGGAAACCTTCTGCTGTGTTTGCAGTATAAACTACTGCAGCAGGATTCTGGGAATTTAAAGACAAGGGCTTTGTTTTTAGCTGTACCCATTTTCTGACTTCAATTACATGTTCTCGGCTATCACATGGGCACAGTGATATTTATTTTAAGAGGGTGTTAAGAGACCTAAGTGTGTACATTTGTAAATTAGATACGGTGTGTTATTACTCTTAGATGAGAGGATAGATGCCCTAATTAAGCTATTAATAGCCAGCTACGAGATCTGATCTTTGCCCTATGACATGACATATGGAATATGGGGGGGGGGGGGATTCTGTTAAATGTTTTGCACTCGTCCAGCAAGTTCTTATGAGTGCACGGAAACTTCCTCCACTGGAAGGAGTGTTGAATTCCCATCTCTTTCTCCATGCAGTTTTGCTCTATCCATTGAAATTAATGCTGGAAGGATCTCAAGCATCTGCACAGAAGAGTGTGTGAACTGTTCCTCAGTGTTTCAAGAAGTTTGTATATACACTTCATGTCAAGGAGTGAGATAACATGTTGTGGATTTTTAAATTTTGCTTTATAGAGTTTAATTTGTGAAAGGCTTTTAATTAGTTGGTTAATTAAGAAAGGCTTGAATTTCTTAAACATTTAAAAGTAGGCTCTTCCTTATTGCCTTAGCCTTCCTTAACAAATCAGCCCACACATGTTAAATTAATGTTAACAACCCAGGTTACATTTACTAAGAGTCACTAACTAGGCACTGAGTTCTGTGTCTGTTACCAAAGTGTGTGTCAGTAAAGAAAAGGTACGGGGGGGTGTTACTCTTTTGGTTGGTTTGCACATTACACTTGTGATGAAGAGATTACCTGGGACAGCATAGCTGTGGTTACTCTACAGAGTAGCAGTTACATACAGAGGCTCTTGCCCACTGGATCAGGCACACTGTACTTCAGGACTTCCCACAAACTTTCCTAATAGTGTCTGATGATGAAGCAGAAAATTACCATGTGATCAGGATGTTCACTTGGCAAGCCACTGTATTCCTATAGCTACTACATGGCTCACTCACCATGCACAGGCTGTTTCAAGTTGTCTTCACGGGGCCCTAATAACATGTAAGTGGGCTCTAAGGCTGCAGTCACACACACTAAATAATCCACTCCACTTTCAATGTACTTTAAAATTGGATTTTGCCAGTTCACACAGTAAAATCCAGTTGGAAAGGGGATTGAAAGTGGATTATCTAGTGTGTGATCTCAGCCTAAATCTTGTGAGCCAGACATCAGTCTTCTTTTGTCTTTCATTAAGAGATTGATGCCTTCATGGGTGATACTGGCATGTATCCCTACAGTTCATTTCCACTAACATAAAGACCATTAATTTATAATTTAATAATGAGTTAAAGACTTCATTCTCATAGCAGAACATGATAAGCAGTCAGGGTTGCACACAAATCATGCTGCGTTTAGTGCTACTGCTGGAGCAATGATCCTTGCCTTATTAGAATGTTGCTAACTTGGAAATGAACTCCACTGACATTTTGTTGGATACATACCACTATGTAGGCCATTACTTAATCATTCAGGTTAGACAACTACATGGACAGCTTGAGGAAGTAGATGGTTATCAAAGAGGAATTAGGAAAGATTGGAAGAGATGGTTTTGCAGAACAATCTATGAATAAGGTTACTGTAATTTATGCAAAATATAGATATACTAGGAATGAGTCCCGTTGTGGAAATAAATACAACGGATCTAGAAAGAAGCTCAATTTGCTGTGGCTCCTTAGCAGGGTATAATGACACAGAGCTTACTGTTTTCTCCAGGGGAACTGATCTCTGCCATCTGAAGAGCAGTTGTAATTCTGAGTGATCTCCAGCCCTCCCCTGGAGATTGGCAACAGTGGTTCTAGAGTCTATGGCATCATACCTGTCTTGGAGGTGGCAACCCTTTCTCCTTCCCAGCCAACCACCAACGTGCCGTTATCTACCCCTCTGACTTCAGCTTTCCATCTCCCCACACACACACCTGAAGCCTCTACCTAGGAAAAGTAGTCTTTCTTCTCCTCAGTGGGTACCCAAGCAGGAAGCGAAGCAACCTCAGCAGGGTATAATGAATCAGAGTCCACCCTGCAAAGCAGCCATTTTCTCCATGGGAACTGATCTCTGCTATCTGGAGAGCAGTTGTAATTCTGAGTGATCTTCAGCCCTCACCTGGAGAATGGCAACAATGATTCCCCAGGAGGAAATGGATGGTTTGGAGGGTGGAGTCTATGGCATTATATCTGTCTGAGGTCCCACTCCTCCTTAAACCCCACTCTCTCCAGGCTCCACCCCTCAAATCTCTAGGAATTTTCCAACCTGGAGGTGGCAACCCTATCTCCTTCCCAGCCAACCATCAACCTACCATTATCTGCCCCCTGACTTCA
>NW_015161954.1:1358568-1375576 GCF_001447785.1 Gekko japonicus
AGACCAAAGCAGCATACATCATTCTCCTCCCCCCTTTGGATCTGCACAACAACCTTGTGAGGTAGGTTAGGCTGAAAGTCTGTGACTGGTCCAAAATCACCCACTCAACTTCCACAGCAAGAACCTGGGTCTGGCAGACCTTGCTCTGAAGTGCTAATTGCTATGCCTAGGGAAGCCAACCTCCAGGTGGAGCCTGAAGATCACTGGGTATCACAACTGAACTCCAGACAACAGATCTCCCCCCCACGGAGAAAATAACTGCTTTGGAGGGTGGGCTATATGGCATTCTATTCAGCTGAGGCCTCTCCCCTCCCCAAACTCTGTGTTCCTTAGACTCCATCACAGAATATCCAGGAATTTCCCAACCTGGAGCTGGCAACCCTAGTCAGGATGGGCCCAATGAGTTCCCCACAAAGGCCTGGAAAGGGCTTCCTTCCTTTGCCTTTTTACTGACAGAACTAAGCTTGGTTGCCTAGCAATAGCCACTGAGGGAAAAGTTAGTCCTACAGGAGCCAAGAAGGAGCAGTGTCTTCATTAGGAGCCGTTTTGGCAGTTTTTTACTGTGAGAGAAGACTGTTCAGGCTGGCAGTGGACGGGGGAGAGGAGCAGACTAAGCACCCAGCCAATGGCACGCAAGTAGTTTTGAGTGGCAGTTGATGGGCCAATGGCTGATGGAGCGCAATGCACAGCCAGTGAGAGAGCTGGAAATGGCCAATACATAAGGGAATTATATATATAGGATGTTTTTAAATTGCCAGTTCAGGGTGCTCTACAAGCTCCACTTTGTTCTCAGAAAAGTCACATTAAGGTGAATTCCAGGGACTGTAATTTAGTAATGTACTAGTGACTAACAGCATGACCTTTGTTGGTTACTGAACTGCTATGACATGTCGGGGTCAAGGATGGTCTGCAGATGGCAGTTTGCCACCAGTGCTGTGGGGTTTTGAGGGGGGGGACATCTGTGTGACTCTGTCCCACTTGCCATGATAGGATGCTACTTTAGCCAGTGTGTTATATATCCTTGTTTTAAACTGAAATAGGCCCTCAGGATTGGGCTTCCAAAATAACAGAATTCTGTCAGCATTTTCTCCTCCATGATTATATTTTTAACACCACTACAGAGCAACATTTGAAATGTAGTTAGCTTATATCCTCAGGTTCTTAGTTGCTTGTAGCCATTATCAACATTAGACAGGTGATTGCTAGACTGGAGGAAGATTTATTTCTCTCTGGTGGAAAATATCTCACCTCTAGCTTCAGCAGTGCTTCATTTCAAATTTCCTTCTACAAAGTGATAGTTTTGGACAGAAACCCTCAGGGATGACATACCCTATTAATCATTCAAGAATTGAGAGCGTATAGCTCCCTGCAAGCTACCAGCACTTTGAACATGAACCTTTAGATATCATGGTAAAGTATCATATGCACTGACAATGTCCATAGGCTTCCCCATCCACCTGTAGTTTGTACACGTATCAGTATCGGAGTCTAAAATTCCAGCAGCTGTCTGTGGTGTGCATGAATCAACCTCGTGGCAATGTTCCTGCTAGCAATTGCCTTTAAATATTACATATATCCTTAAAATACTTTTAAGTTTTCATTTTCTAACAGAACTCTTTGGGTTGTGGCTCTGTATATAGTTTGTGCATTGTTAAAGGAAGGATCAGGATTAACAATTGCATAGAATGAACCTTATACTGAGAATTGTTGTAGAGAAGGACCTTTGCACTTGTTCCTAGGACACCTCTGTAATGCAAAGGATTGTTTCCTCTTTCAAAATCAGAACTGTGGGGCATCCTTGCTTAACTTTAGCATGATCCTTTGTTGGAGGGGAGTGGGAAATAAATGAGACAGAAATCAGGCAATTGCCCCTAAATAAACCTGCAGAAATAGTCGTAGCTGGTTGCCTTTGTACATGGAAAAGCAGCCTTGAATATGCACACAGAATGATCTTTGCACTTTTATGCCATGCTAAAAATAAAGCCTTCTTTTCCACTGAGGTTCAAAGCCCAGTGCTTTCTGCGGATCATCAGTTGGACACATTTCAAACTATCACCTGTTGCAAGCTGACTGTTCTGTAAGCGAGTTATATAAGTAGGATTAATAAAGGCTTAAAGCCTGATCATGCTGTGTAGCTGGATCAGTTCAGACATTCTTAGAGGCAGTGAAAAAGAAGGACATTTATTGTGGCCTGAGCAATTTGCAAAAGAGCACTAAGTTTTGCATTTAAAGTGCTTGTCACATGGCTTAACACAGTTAAGTTAAACTTAAGTTGAAAGTATTGGTGTCTGTAGTTCATCAGTAATCATCACATTTTTAAGACAGTTCTCTTGGGTCTGCTGAGGAGTTGCTTCTTCTGATCCCTTATGAAATCTACCCATCCATTCAGGTCATCTTCAGAGGTCTTGCTTTGGGTGTCATCCATATGGCCATCTGAGGCTAGATAAATGGCAACCCAAGAAAGGGCCTTCTTGGTTGAGGCACCAAACCTTTGGAACTCCCTCCCAGGGAGATTCACCTGTCTCCTTCTGTCATTGTCTTCCTCCAGTGGGTGAGGGCTTTTTTGTTTGTTTTAGTGTTGCCCCACTAACTGTTACTCACTCTCTTCCCTAATTGTGTTGTCTTGTGTATTTTTGTGTTTATATGTTTTATTGAATAATATTGTATCTTTTAAAAGCTGCTTTAATGTCTTGATGTTTTAATGCTGAAATGTTTTAACATTGGCAGTATATATACACACACATATATACGCCATGTATTAAGTGTCTAACTTGTAGATGCTAAAGTAAGTGAAATCTTTGATGTGATAAATTTTGAAAAAGTTGTCTGCAATTATTTTTCCAATTAAAAAGAAATTAATTATTCTTCTGTTTAAAAATACATCTTTAGAGGTATAGCCATAATTTAAAACCTTGTGAATGACAGTCTGAATTAAACCTGTCATGATGTAAAACTGACTTTGGTGGAGAGATGCTTAGAATGCTTATCCCAGATTTTCATAAATTGTGATGGGATTACTTTGTCCTATATTATCTCTTTTTCGGTTAATCTTAAAAAAACTGTCTAAAGACATTTCAATATTGTGTTGCTCTCTTTGATACTAGGGTTGCCAGCTGGCCTGGAGAAAAATGTCCTGCCCCTATAATAAGAGGCTTAATTTGTGGAAATCGGCAGCTGAAGATTTTCATGGCATGCAGGTAAACAACATCCCATAGTAAACTACATCCCACTAAGCCTCTGTTAAAGGGACAGGACATTTTTTTCTCCAGGCCAGCTGGCAACCCTATCTGATACCATGAATGGAGGGGGTTTTTTTGGGGGGAGGGTTAAATCAAAATTTCAGACATACCATCTGGGCAGATTGAGATGCCAACAGTACACATCTGGGAGCCTGCCAACCAAGCATCCATTATAATTTTCTTTTTGTAATGCCTGCAGAACTTTCTATAGGTTATATTTATTATTTCCATCTCAGGATATAGATAGATATTGAAATCATTATATGTTTACCATTCCTTTCTCATACTGTTGCATTAGCCAGAAATGCTTGATCAGCAAACATATTGGTATCTGTAATTTGTGAGACATTATGTACATGAGCTTTTAAGATGCTTTTGAGAAAGTCGATCACCAAATGCTTATGAGTAAACTTTGAAGTCTGTAGATAGAAATACAGATGAGTAGTGCTGTCCTAAATAAGCAGAGCTGCATTATTCTAAGCTTAGAAAGGTGTAACTCTTGAGGATGGCACTGTAGGGAACAGACATCAGTAGTTAGGAATAGATGGACAGTTTTCATGGAGAGGACTAAGCAGTGGGAAGCCACGGTGTTCTTTATTGGGATGAGTGCTGTTGAACTTACTCATAAGCAGTCTGAAGTCAGGGATGACACCAGATGACTCAAGAGGATACACAGAAGTGATGTGTCAAGCCCCCGAAGTGATCTACATGTATTTGGGTCTGATCCAGCAGAGCTGCTTACCTATGTTCTCATGGCATATCTTAGTGAAACCGTTTCCTTCCCTTCTTTGCATGATTTAACCCCTTGGAAAAATAAAAAATGCAGGGAACTGAAAGATCACAAATGTCCCAGATTCAAACTATTTTCTGACGGACATACAGCATGCTGCGCTTTCATTGCTTGTTTTGTCAGCATCCTTGCACATTGGCATTTGTGTCACAATGTGATATTTCAAGGGAGAAATGTGATCTTAGCAAATACCGTGGCAAGCTTTAGCTCCTGAGTGTGCGGAGAGCTGTCAGAGCTGGCACCCCAGCCTGAGAGCTCTTTCTGTGATGGGATATCATTATGAATGACACTGTTGCTGTGTGCATGGCAAGTGTCATGTGTAATGGTGGAAAGCCGCTGGAGAATGGCAGAAAAACTGACAGCAAATGCATCTTCAGCTCATACCCAGGAACTATATGGACAGACACAGACCATTTCCTCTTCCCTATCCTAACTTCTCAGTGTTTGAGGCCAGTCTCTATGAGTGATGTGTGACACCTTTCCTTGCAAAGCATCCCGTGTTCCAGCACCTGCAGCACATACAGAATGTTAGAACTACATGGAACATCACTGAGAAGCAATTGCCTTCTGGAGTGCTTTCCCCATTGTCTGCATGAATGGCCATGAATACCCGAACAGAGCCTTAGCATTCAGAACTCTATAACTAGACTGCCATAAAAGAATTGCTGGCATGTAGCTGGAAATTAATTAATTAAATAAGTATGTGTTTCCATTAGCCTAATGCTCCTGCCACACAGAAGAGGCTGCCTGCTGTGTCTCTGAATGATTATCCATCTTCCCTCCTTCTAATCAGCTTCTGCTTGGGGCAAATATTTCTGTAGCATCAGATGTGATTGGATCATTCCTGGTCTATAAGGCTGCTATGCATGCGACAAACAATGCTTGAAGACCTCTACTGGTTTTTCCTTTCTTTGTGTCTCCTACCTGTTTAGGCAGTTGTGTGCTCATCCCTTTAACCAGTTGGGACACACTTGGCCAGGGTACAATTTAGAGAAAATTATGTGTTTAAATCTCATTTAGATCATGGTCACTAAAGTGCTTAACTGTGCAATCCTAAACAGTTGTACCCTTCTAAGTATATTGAAATCAGTGGGTTTAGAAGGGTGTAACTTTGCTTAGGACTATACTGCAAATCCTGTTGACTGTAATGAGACTTAAGTGTACCTGACTTTCCCAGAACTATGCCCTGAAGATCTAGAATACAATATTAAACATTTCAGATTCTGCAGCCAGAAAATGTCACTTGACAGAAAGGAGTATGAAGATATTTACTTAGTTTGCTTCCCCATACTGTACCCAGATTAGGGAATTTGGGGGTGGGGAGGAACTGTAGGGAGAAAATTCAAATCCCCTAAAACCTTGGGAAGCAGAGATGAAGATGGAACAGGTACTTTTCTCCCTTTCTCACAATACAAGAACTCGTGGGCACTCAATGAAATTGCTGAGCAGTCAGTTTGAACGGATAAAAGGAAGTACTTCTTCACCCAAAGAGTGATTAACACATAGAATTCACAGCCACAGGAGGTGGTGGCGGCTACAAGTATGGACAGCCTCAAGAGGGAATTGGATAAACATATGGAGCAGAGGTCCATCAGTGGCTATTAGCCACAAGGTATAGATAGGAACTCTCAGGCTGGGGCAAGTGATGCTCCATATTCTTGGTGTTTTTTTGGGGGGGGAGCAACAGTGGGAGGGCTTCTAGTGTCCTGGCCTCACTGCTGGACCTCCTGATGGCACCTGTTATTTTTGGCCACTGTGTGACAAGAGTGTTGGCCTGGATGGGCCATGGGCCATTATGAAAGACTGTCCTTTGACTTCTAGAATCATAACTCCTTCCCCAGCCCTAGCCTCATTAGACAGCTCATGTACATTTCTGAGCATTTTCTTTGCAGTCATAGGGGCTAGGAATTTCTTGCTGGTGTAAATGAGTGAGATACTGAATTCTGTACAAGAAAACCAGGTTAGACTGGCTTGACCCTATCAGAGATTATGGCAAATGCACATTTCTTTTTTAAGTAATACATTTTCTGAAAGCTACATGAGGTCTCGGAGTTTCGCCACCTTTTGTAGAAGCCTACCTCTGTCTTGAACAAGCAAATCGGTCCAATTTTATCTTTCATAGGTTAGTAGCAACAGAGTTCCATTGGCTTATTTTCTGTTTCTGGAAGCCCTCAAAAGTAAATGACTTCAATAGCTGCCAAAGCTTGCTTTTTTCTATTTCAGTATCATTTATAAAAATTCCTGGTTATTTTTCCCCCTCTTGAAGTGGTAGTTTGTACATGTGATTTTTCTGAGTGATACCCTGAGCTCTGGGAGAAAGCCTCTAGTGTCATAAGGAAACATTATGAGAAGATTGATGCAAGTGGATTTAGCTGTAGGTAGGGTTATTTGTTTGATTTCAAAATCAAAACATGAGCGAGGTTGCTGTCAACAGCCTTATAGTAGTCTGGCAAGGCAAAAATAAAATAAAGGAATTATATCTGCTGGGGGGGGGATGATTTAATTCTTTGTGACATGAGAAAGAAGTATTTAAGTTGTAAAAAAATGAATAGATCCAAGCACACAAGTTTCTCACTTCATTTGTGCCCAGTGATTTTTCTGCACAATGTGAGGTGAAACGGAAAACCAAGGGTACGATCCAATCTGTGTCCTAGTCTACAGGGCTTGCATAGTAGCACAGCATCTGTCTTTTTGCCATCTTTTGGTCTCTAAAAGACTAATAATAGCAGCATGGGGTGATTAATTGGCAAAACTTTGGACGGTGAAAGGGCAAACCTCATCTCCCTTCTCTAAACTATGGCACCACACAGCTGTAGTTTATCTTGAAAAGATTCTTGGAAGTTCCAGTTGCTGATCTCACAATACATTGTTTTTGCTATGACCCTAAGGAAAGGGAAAGGCTGGGGAAATATGATAAAGGATCATGGAAACAGTGATTTACACTTTAATGTCTGGTTCCGATGGCTGCTAATGTAGCTATTAATGTAGGAATCTTAAAAATAACTACAAATTCATGGCAGGCCAGTCTAATAATGGCTCTTACCTGTAAGAACTACAAATTTAAGCTCCATGTTAATGGCAGAATACCTCCCAAGTACCAGATGATGGAGACAGACAAGAGGGAGGTTAATGCCATTATATCTGGTTTGTGCTTCCCAGAGTCATCTCTCTGTTTACTGTTGGAGTCAGAACATTGAACTAGATGATCATTGGATTTGATCTAACGAGGCTGTACTTAGAGAAGCAAGGAAAAAGAAAATCCTGTGTGCAGTAGTTTTTGTCTGATTTTGGAATAAGTACCTTCCCGGAGTCAAAAGTGGCTGTAACTGACTTCCCGAGCATGAGTATAAAATCTTCCAAGGTAATGTTTGCACAGGACCCTGAAGTTCCACAGGAAAATGAAGTATAAGTCTGTATTTATTTATCATATGGCAGAGTTACCCTCAGGAAGTATATAATAATATAAAATATGTAACCAAGTTGATACAATGGGTATGCAGACAGACTGGGCAATCTCCCTAAATACTAATATCTAGATTTTCAATCCACTCAGTCGCAGCTGGGGAAAGTTCAAAGAGCTCTGTCACATCTCCCTGGAAAGCATGATGCTCGCATTCCTGTGACAGATGGAAAATAGTTTGACAGGCTGTACCACAATCGCATTTGGGTCCTGGTATTTTGCCCCATTTAAACAACAGGTCTATACAACTGCCAAAGCATGTTCGTATTCTATTAGCCATCTTCCATACTTTACATGCCAGCTCAAATCTTGAGGGCCTCTAGATGGTGTTTATCAGGTTATGGATATCGGGTGGAACTGATTGCATCCATGTTCACAACCATTCATTCCCTAGAACGAAATTTTGTGATTGGAGGATTTGCGCAGATCTTATTGCTGGGTGTTGGGATCTTAGTCTGGATAGGCATGTGTCAGCCATGTCTTTGTGGATGGGCAACTCTCTGTTTTCGATGATCTTTCTATATTCACAAAAAAGAGCATCTTGTCTTTGGAGATGCGGGGGAGCAATGTGGCACAATGTGGGTAGCCAATAGGTCAGAGAGGGCTTAATACATCTGCCGATGGCACAAATGTTGCACTATGATTGCTTCCAAATGGAAATTTTGTTTGTTTTAGTTTGGCATCCGGACTGGAGCAGTGGTGTGGCAGATTGGCCCTGCTGACCTGCAAGTACCACTACAGTTGTGCCCCCCCCCCCAAGACATCTTAGGTACCCAGCAACTGTCAAAATCTCCATGCAACACCATGCCACTCTCCCAGCTTGCCTGACCCTTTGAGGGGTTTCCTCGCTCATTTATCATTTGATATGCTGCCATCAGCTGGCTGTTCTACAAATTACCCGCCAAGAGTGCCAGTGCTCCCACCTTCCCCTCCTGCATTGCTGATTTAAGATTTCACCTAGGGCCTGCGTCTCTTGCTACCCAGTGACTGATTACTATGGGGATAGCTCACGGCACTTCCATGCTCCCGAGGAAATAGTGGTTTAGCAACCGACCACCTCCCTTTCCCCGGGGCAAGTGTGTTTGAATGGTGGAGGTCTCTGTGGTATGAGAACAACTACGTGCATTCGAAATAGCAAAAATGTATTAAAAGTAAAAAGTCTACAAACAAGCTTTCTGCATAGCAACAGTTTGATCAAGGAATACAAAAGAAAGCTGTAAACATGCAATTCCCCTGTCTCTCACTATACGCATGCCCTAGTTTATGTTGCTCTAAGGCAGGCTCTTATAGAAAACTTACAGAGTTCTGAAAGTTTTCCATTACCTCAGAGCCTTTGTTAGAACATAAGAGAAGCCAATGTAGGATCAGGCCAATGGCCCATCCAGTCCAACACTCTTGTCACACAGTGGCCAAAAATACCAGGTGCCAGCAGTGAGGCCAGGACACTAGAAGCCCTCCCACTGTTGCCCCCCCCCGCACCAAAAATACAGAGCATCACTTTCCCCAGACCGAGAGTTCCTATCTATACCTTGTGGCTAACAGCTACTGATGGACCTCTGCTCCTTATGTTTATCTAATTCCCCCTTGGAGCTGTCCATGCTTGTAGCCGCCACCACCTCCTGTGGCTGTGAATTCTATGTGTTAATCACTCTGTGGATAAGAACATATGTTCAGACACACACCTCTTTGTCTGCTTGATGTGGAAAATGGTGGCCTCAAGATGGAACTCAGGTGTGAGAGCTTCTTCCTCCAGATGTATTCAGCTAGAACGGATGTGCCAGAATGGACTCCATTCTCTCTGTGAAAGGGATTATATGTGGGATTTTTCCCTTGTGAGTCCAAGAATCATTTCCTGAAATCTCCAGGAAAATACATTGTAGCCCCTTGTACCCTTTAGTCTCTGCGTCCCTTCTAGGTGTCAGATTCCAGTGAAGGTGTGAGCTGACCATTTCATTGTCTCTGGCCTGGATGGCCATTAGAATTTACCAAGTAAGATGGTTGGTACGTGGGTGATACTTGAGAGCAATTGAATTCCCCCTTCCTTGCCTGTCTTCTTCCCAGAAGATAAAACCTTTACAATTGGTAATTAGTGTTATCTTCCTGTTGAAGAGTTGTGGAGGGGGATACTTTACTCCTGTTCCTCATGTGTTCTTGAGAGATTCTTCAAAATTTTAAATTTTCAATCATAGTTATTGTTTTTTAAAAAGGCTTCATATCTTCAAATCTAATTGGGCTGGCAAGTGCAGTCATTAGGTCTCTGTGGCATTCAGATTATTTCTGATTTTAAGTAGTTGTCATTCATAACCATATAATGCTAGAGATGCCATTACAACATCCCAGTAGATCAGAGATTTGTCTCCACTATAGGGTGGTGCCTATGATTAAGCAGATTAAAACAGTGTGCCTCAGAAAGCAGATTTTTGGGGTTCCATTAAAAAGCAGCAAATAATTCCGGTAAAAGACACACTCGTGCTTGTTATTCAGATTTTTCTAGATGACACAACAGCCTTATTCCACCACTGTTTGACAACCAGTTACTTCCAATGGGATAACAAATTCTATGAACAGATGGATGGGGTTGCCATGGGAAGCCCTCTCAGCCCAGTTATAGCAAACTTCTACATGGAACATTTTGAAAAAAAACAGTTTTAGAATCTGCACCCCACAAACTGACAGTCTGGTTCTGGTACGTATATGATACCTTTATCATTTGGAGCCACGGAGAAGTAGAATTGATGGAGTTTTTAGACCATCTCAACAACATCCACCCCAACATACAATTCACCATGGAAAAAGAAGTTGAGGGTAAACTCCCATTTCTAGATATCTTGGTCCTCTGCAAAACTAACCTTCAGTTAGGTCACAAGGTCTACAGAAAACCAACTCACACGGACCGTTATTTACACAAAAACTCCAATCAGCACCCTCAGCAAAAATGAGGCATAATCAAAACATTAGTAGACCATGCAAGACGGATATGTGAACCGCACTTTCTCAATGACGAACTAAATCATCTAAATCACGCACTTCAAGCAAATGGCTACCCCAAGAATGAAATCAGAAGAGCGATTAAACCAAAGGCAAAACAAACAACTGAGTAAAAACAGTCTCCCACAGGGAAAGTGTTTTTGCCATATATCAAAGGAATCACTGATCAGATGGGGAAACTTACGAAAAAACACAACCTACAGACAGTATTCAGACCCACCAGAAAAATACAACAGATGCTACGATAAGCAAAAGACAAAAGAGACTCCCTCACTTCTGCAGAAGTATACCGCATACCATGCAGTTGTGGACAAGTTTACATCGGGACCACACAGCATAGCATTCAGGCAAGAATAAAAGAACATGAAAGACACTGCAGACTTGGCCAACCTGAAAAATCAGCAGTGGCTGAACATATCCTAACTCAAACAGGACACAGTATTTTGTTCCAAGACACTGAAAGGCTGGACAACACTTCCAATTACCATGTCAGATTACACAGGGAAACCACTGAAATTCATAAACATAAACACAATTTCAACAGGAAAGAAGAGAGTTTTAAAATAAATAGGGCATGGTTTCCTGTCCTGAAAAACACAAAAGGCTCTACATCTGACAATAGCACTACAGATAAGATTAGAATTTCAACAGCCTATCCACGTACAAAAGAACCTCCTCAGGAAACAATCCATATTCAAAAGAACCTCCTCAGGAAAGCTCCTCCGTTAGCATGTTCATAGCCTGGGGAACTCCTACAAGATAATGACTCAGCCCTACCCCACCTTCTGGAGTAGATATAAATTACCTGCCTACCATTTTTCTTCTCACTTTGACACAGAGAGTACTCTATCTTTCTGTGTTATACCACTGAGGATGCCAGTCACAGCTACTGGCAAAACGTCAGGTTCTACAATGCCAAGACCACGGCCACACAACCCGGAAAATCTACAGCAACAAATAATTATTTTTATTATTAATTATGTACTCCTAAATGAGGGCAGCCTTTGGCCTTACTGGCTCACATACCAAAATGTTTTGGGCTCTGTCTGATCTCTGTCCAGATCTTACAGAGGTACTTGCAATTACCTAGAAGTAAGTGCTGCAGTTACTCAACTAAAGCCCTTAGGGTTGAGTTTGGGGCAAGGGTGGAGGAGGCTCCTTATTCCTTGCTGCCTGTTTCTTGTTAGCTGATAGAGGATCAGCTTTTTGACTCTGTGAAAGTCTTGCTTTGAGTGAGAGAAAGGGTCTGCACCTCCCACAGTGCGGACACAGTACAAGTGTTTCATTGAAATGAACTGGTCTGCCCTGAGACTGCTTGCCGTGTGAATCACTTAAATAGTGAGATTTTTCAGCAAGGTCAGGGGTGAAATACTCAGAACTTTGACTCACTGCTGAACATTTAAGCTTTCTTGTCACTCAGGAAGTCCTTTTTCTTAATACCACAAGTACTCTGCTGTGTGTTAAGCCTGTACGTAGTCTTTAGTATGTGTACACATTATTCTCCTCACGAAAGAGACTTTTTAAAAAGCATCTGCTGGTTGTCAGGAAGGTCATGGCTGGTTGTTCCCAGGCAGACCATTAATTTTGTGCCATCATTTTTGACAGCACCTCAAAGGTACCTGCCCTTTTAAAGGAATCAGAAGTCAGCACTGTTTTTGAGCTGACCTACGCTGGACTTCCGTAATGAGCAGGTGCTTCAGAATCACTTGTTTTGAAACAGCTTTGCCCATTCTGGCGTAGCCGCCCTGTAGAATGAGAGACGCTGATTCAGTAAGATGATGCCTTCAGTACAGTGGATGCACTCAAGGTACTGAGTCTTTTTGAGCCAGAAATGACTGAAAACTGTAGGCATCTTTTCACTACAAATCTCAACCATTTTAACTGTCACTTTCTCCCATGAAACTTTAGCAACTATAGCTCTGTGGAAGTGTTAAGGGAATCTTTTTAATTGAATTCTTAACGATCTCACAAAATTATGATCCCCTTAGGAGAAATCATGACAGTTAAAACAGCTTATGTTTGTAGTGAAGATAAGCTTAATATTTTTTTTCCTGCTTAAAAATACCTACATAATACTAATAGAATGTAACCTAGGTATTCCTTTACATTTTCGTTTCTTTGAGCACTCAACACACATATATAATTTCAGTGTGCAAATATCCATAACATGTTCCTTCCTCCTTGCATCCCTGATTATTTATGTAATGTATTTATACCCCACCTCTCAGTAGATTGGCTCCAATTAGAATCTGTTATTAAAGACAGTTGCTGAGATGCACAGTTCCATTTTTTCCTATACTACAAAGGAAGTATCACCAAACACTGCCACATCTGTTAGGATCAAACAGAACATTGAGTAGCTGAGACTTGTCAGTTGCTAGAGTTGATGTGTGGGAAGAGATTTTCCCAGATGTTAGTCCTCCACTCAAAAACCCCATCTTCCATCTGCTGGTACCTTCTAATAGCTGGGCCTGTAGGTGATCCTACAGTGATACGCACTTCCCTCTTGGAAAGGCTCCCTAACAATAACAAATTGTGCAGCACAGATAACTTTCCTCAAGAGAACCACAGTAGGTGGCAGCTGTTAATGCCTGGTGGCAACAGAGAAATTGGGAATGCCTGCTGGAGACAGAGAAACTGGGGGTGTCAGTTGGCAGAGATACCCTTATCTTTTCTTGTTTTCTTTTCCAGGATCATTCCTGCGCTAGAGCACTGTTCACCACAGATCTCCCCAAGCAATTTGTCCAGCTCTGACAGCTTCGAAGTCACCAGGACATACTCCCAGCGAGTAAGCCGTTACAATCTGGATGAAATAGACGCTTGCTGGCTAGAACTCTTCAACATGGAACTTAAGGAAATGGGTAGGTGATTGTGTTTCCTTTGTTGCTTGCTTGGGTTGCACACACATAAGCATACGCTATACCTCAAGACTTGATTATTACAATGCGCTCGATGTGGGGCTGCGCTTGAAGACAACAGTGGCAGTGGCAGGTGATTCAAAGTGTTCAAAGCTCAACTGTTGTGTGGAAGTAGCAGCTTTGCACCTGTTGTTCCCATCTTGAAATGTTTTGCACTCACTGTCTGTTTGTGTTCAAGTTGAATTCAGATGGCTTGTTCCCCTCCTGTTTCCTGTGGGAATCCATGAGGCAGCTCCATTTGATCCAGCAGTGTCTATTCTGTGTCCCCTCTCCTGTATACCCATGAGCCTTTCCACTAGTCACTCTTGGGCTTTTATGGTGATGTTGTATATTGTGGAACAGTCTTCCCCAGAATGTTAGGAAGCCACCCACCCTCATGTCCTTCAGGAAGCTGTGCAAGCCTGAGTTGTTGAGATGGGGAATTGGGGTTTGATTAGTAGCAATGATGCTTTGTTTCTCTTTTCGTGGCTTTTGTGTGTCTGTTAGTTGGATATATTGTAATTAGGCCCCTGCCACACGGCAGGGGATAAGTCGCTCAAAGCGCGGCTTTTAAAAGCCGCGCCAAAGTTGAGACGCCGCGGCGGGATCCCACGATCAGATCAGATGCCGGGGAAAAAACACAGTTCAGACGGGGAGCCTGCCGAACTGCGCATGTCGGAGCATGCGCAGTTCGGCTAGGAGCCGGGGATGAGCCAGCGCAAAGACGCGCCGGCGATCCGACGGCCCGGCTTGCGGCGCCTCACGCGGAAGAACAACCCTGGTAGGTGGTTCTTTGTAGTGCGGGTTTTCGGGCGGAAAGGACAGATTGGGGACGGGCAGGCAACGCTTCCCAGATGTTGCCGTGGGATCGCGCCCGTTTGCTCCGCCCCCGATCCGTCCCGCTCCCAGCCCAAAACCCCTAGTGTGAACAGGACCTATAGTATTGATTAATTCAGTGCATCAAAGCCAATACCTATGCTCAGCCATCCTCCAATGTCTGGGGAAGATTGGGCTGAGGCAGATGCCACATTGCACACACAGAGACGGTGTTCATGTCATAACATCATTTCCTTAGAGATGCTTCCTGTATTTCTCCTTTCAATATGAAAAAAATTGCGGGAAATTCCTGTACAGAAGTGCCTCCAGTGTCTTGTTCATCAATACGGATTCCAAAAATTATCATATTGTAGTAAGAATTGCAGTCTAAAAAGTGTAATAGTGCAGAACTAGAGTTATTGCTGAATTGGAATGAAATAAAGGAGAGAGAAAAAGGAATAGAGACATCTTGTAGAGCTACGTTTAATTGATCAGAAACTACTGGCCTTCAAAATGTACAGAATGCTTTTTAACACTGTTTTGGTTTTTCCAGTCCCTGGTTCCTCTTCTTGTACATTCTTGAGAAACTGGGGTAGGGGTTGCTTTAAAAAAGAAAACAACACTGAAAAAAAGAGCACACGAATTTACAACTTCATATGGAAAGGGGAGAAATACTTTTTATATCCTCTAGCTCATTCCTCTGACTGCACAGAATTGCTCTACATTGTACAGTTTTGAGTGCCTTTTTTTATAGGCATTCAGAAATAGCATTTTAACTGTGATTGAATATGTCTCCCAGTAGTAAAATGGTATTCCTGCTTTTTTAATGCTTAAAAAACATCTTTCCTCAGAAAAGTTCTGAGTGGCTGCCTTAAGATGTCATAACCAATGGAAGTCACACTTCAGTGGGGGCACAAACATTGTTGCTGTGCTCTTTGTGCGCTCCTTGCTCCTCCCATTGGCCTTCATGCATGCAGCTGGATGCGCAACTTCTCCGTTTGATCAAGGTCCAATTCAGTGTGATGTCCACACAGTTTGTATGGAGCAAATAAACTCCAATTTACCAAGGCACCTGCACTCAGACATCATAGGGAATTAATGCTTTGAAGTTTAACAACAAGCTCCATGCCCAAAGGGAGGTGGGAGAGGAAAGAGACGAGCAAGCAGTCATCACAAGGAATTGTGCTTGATTTAGAGTTTCATTGCAGCATGTGATGTCCAAATGAAGCCAACGTAAATAAAGTGTATAATTAATTCATCACTCACAAAAGGAAAAAAAGGAACTTTTCTCTTGTCACCACCACATACCTGTGGCAGGCTACTGAGCTCAGGAAAAATATGCTGGGTAAAGAGCTGTCAGCTGATAATGTGATGAACATTTAACTGTGTCGGATGGTTTTATTGGTCGCTGCTGCTGCTTTGTGTGATAATAAAGCAAGTTGGTCTGAGGTAATTTGGATCAAACACAGAGCAACACTCACATAGCGAACCTTATAGGCAGCACAAGACCCTTTCTTCTTTTTCTTAGAAGCTGGACCACCAATCTTCATTTATGGTTTTCTTAAGATTGCATGCCATTTATTGCAATCACTGCACAATGTAAAGCTATTCTAAAAGTGACTAGAAAGAATGGAAGGGCTTGGGGAGTAAAGTCCCCTTTATATATTCATTCATTCATTCATTCTCTCTCTCTCTCTCTCTCTCTCTCTCTCTCTCTCTCTCACACACACACACACACACACACCGCTCTTTCTGTTTCACACTAAGCACCCTATTTCTCTAGCTTTCTAGATAGTACGAACACATCTAAGTATCCCTTTAGCTTAAGTGATATAATGTTCCCTGTATACCTTCATAAGTATGTTTGGGTTCAGGGCTCCCAACGCCAGCACCAGAGGATTCCTGCCCCATTGCTGTGGAAATGGGAGGTGGCCCAACTTCCTGTGCCAGATCAGAAACAGACATTTGTTCTGCTGCTTTAGCAGGTGGGAAGTTTCTTCATACCTCACTAGACTCCCTTGTCAGGATTTTTTTCAATAAGCAAAAAAGTGGCCTGAGTGTGAGGAAGAGAGTGTTTCCTTCTGCTGTCTCATTCCTATGTATTACTGGCTTGGGAATTATGCCCACCTGAGTGCTGAATCGAGCCCATGACCAACACAAGTGGCAATTAAGGAATCATTTGATAAAATGAAGAGGCTGCTAATACAGGTTTAGAAGAAGTACTGAGACACTGAATATGGTGAAAGCAGAGATTGTTAGGGGAATAATTAGCAGTCACAGTAATATCAGGCCTATAGCAACCAGATCAAATACTGGGATGCCCACATGTGCACACATATCACTCAAGAAGAAGGAGACAAGAGGCTAAAAAGGTAGACAGGTGAAGAAGGAGCGTATCTGAGGAGGCTTCAAGCACTGGTATGAGTTTTGGACAGGGGTTTAAAGAATTTGGGCAGCCAATAAATCCACAAGGTAAGGGTGTAAGCACAATTAGAGCACACTGAGCACCCACTGGCAGAGTCCAAAGCAGTGACTAAAGCAGGATTCCAAGTGGAGATTCAGAGGAGAAGAGAAGCAGGTGTGAAGGCACCTACTATGTGTGAACAGGGAGCTTCTGTAGTACCATAAAGGAATGGTACTAGCAGAAATGTACACTTTGGGGTAGGTTCTGGCTTCAGCTACAGGGCGTTAACCTTGAATGAAAACAAAAGTTTTCTCAGGCAAACAGAAAGGAGGAGGGAGGGAAAGAAAATTCCCAGATCCTGGGAATATTTCAAAATAAGGAAGGGGGGGGGGAGTTTGGGGACAGAGAAAATAT
>NW_015161954.1:1375634-1411838 GCF_001447785.1 Gekko japonicus
ACTGTATTGGGTCAGTGTGAATAGAGTTGTTTTTTTAGTTGAGAATGCTAATGTGAATCTAGGTCTTTGCCAGTAGGAATATTAATGCAGCAGGATCTTTTGTATCTGACTGTTCCTTTATTAGAGGTCCTGGTTAAAGGTCTGAGGACTAGACAGTGCTGGAAATAGAAGTTTTTGATGCAAGAGAGTGAGCAGGATGGAACTGTCCAACTTCGCCCTCCTGCTATGGTTGCCAGTTTCTCACAGTACCCTTTAGTCTTTTTGAGAAAGGGAAACTGTAAGTGTAGTAAAATAGGTAACGTAGCACAATGACTGGCTGGAAAGTCAGCAATCCTACTGCTAGACTCATGGATGGTGCCATTGTCGAGACGTTGTCTGCTTGGTATTGCACATGTGACGGGATAGGATCAAGCTGCCCATTTTCCCTTTAACATTTCCCAAGCAGCCCTACTGCCAGTATCTTGGCATTTGGCCTGTATATTGGAAGGGTGAGGCTATTCACGTTCTAGTCCATTTTAATAGTGTTAATTGGTTATTGAATGTAGTCGGAAGCAGATGATGCCATTAATCATCACCCTGGGATGAATTAGGTATATAAAACAGTTCTAGAGAAATTATGTTCATAAGAACACTAATTTCTGATGATAAATGCATCAGAATTCAGATTAATTAGGCATTAAAGAATATGAGTATATTATTGCCTTCCTTCCTCCTCTGTGATGTACCGTAAGAGGAAGTGAGTATTAGGAAATGGGCTACCAGGTAAAGATGTGGATTTAAACCGTAGAGTCCAGACTCTGAAAGCAGAAATACCTGCCTAGAATTTAGGGGAGAAAGGCTCTTAAAATGGACAGCTGACTAAAGGAATTTTTAGGGTGAAAGATGCACAGATAAACCACAGCAGTGCTGAAGAGGGGAAAGCCAAAAAACCCTGTGTGGTTTGCTTGATGGCAATAAAATAACTGGGACACAGATTCAGCAGATATATAGTGGGTGTCTGCATGGTTTCTAATACAGGAAACCATCAAGTAGGCTGAGTAGGTGCAGCTTGCTTAAAAAGCCACTTTTATTCTAAATGCAGCATTAATTTGTGAGAGGAGCACAATGCTATGTATTAAGGATTGTTGAGTGTCGAGCCACCTTTAGTTTTATTGCTATGATCAGTTCACAGATTGGCCGCTGCATTCTTTTTTTTTATATAAAGATTTTATTGGCTCCCCTAAAAAGGGGAGGTATTTCGCTTAAAAGAAAAAAAGGGGAAGGATAGACAGTGGGAGTAAGAGAAAGCTGAGTGATATATAAACTGGTAAATTAAACTGTTAGTAATGTCCAATTAATCTTCTTGGGCTTCTTCTGTGTGTTGTCAAACTTCTTTTCTTAGTCCTGTCACATGTAGTTCTCTGTTAGTATGTTAGTAATGTTCCTTTGAATTTCTGTTAATAAAAGAAAATCTCTTCTGTGCACATTCAGAACCGCTTCTTTGCGTGCTGGGTACTTTTACTATCGCTGACGTGGAGGAGCTTCCTCTGTTGTCTTCTCCTTCCAGCTTGTTAGATCCTCCTTCGGGTTGTTGTTAATACTCTCAGTTCATGCACTATAAATCCTCTTCTTTTCATGCCATTACCGGAGGTCCCCAATTTTGAGAATGGTATTAATTTCATTTCGCTTTTATTTCCGCTCCCAAACTCT
This sequence comes from Gekko japonicus, assembly GCF_001447785.1. Classification (NCBI taxonomy): domain Eukaryota; kingdom Metazoa; phylum Chordata; class Lepidosauria; order Squamata; family Gekkonidae; genus Gekko; species Gekko japonicus. The sequence continues at coordinate 1,377,324 of NW_015161954.1, forward strand.
CTATTGGGTCCTCCTCGAAACTGTTGACGTATATAAGCGCTTGCCAGGCACTCCTCGCTGTCACAGTTCAAACTTTTCCGTTTTACAAAACTCCCGTCGGATTCACAGCCATAAACAGTCCAAACATTCAACAGCCGGCTCTCGCACACAAGCAAACGCCCAGACGGAAGTCCCTCCCTTCTTCTCCGCTCGCTTTTGCCCAGCTCCGACATCTTTTCTTTTTTGTTTACTTTTAAAAAGTTCTTAAAATGTGCTCCAGAGAGACAAAACTTTTCCCCGCTTTGTTTCAAATACATCAAAGGAAAACATCACTGTCCGCTCAATCCATTCCCCCCCTCCTTTTCTTCGCTTGTACAAATGGAGGATTAACCTCCTCGTCGGGGTCACTCACGCAGCAAGGTCCATTGGGGCAGGGCATGGCAGGAGCCTCCTTCTCCGACCTCTCGGCCGAAAGAGCAGCTCCCCCCTAGTGCGCCCTAAAGCGCCCCGGATCCAAGCTCCTCTCTCCTGAGGTGCTCGTTCGGGTCTCCGCTCGCGCGGATTCCCTCCTCCACCGCGGGCGGGCGAGGCGCCCTCGGGAGCGACCCGAGGATGCGTCCGCCATACGCGGGAGCCAGACCGGAAGCCGCCGCTGCATTCTCAATCAGTGTGCTGTACTTGGTGTGATACAGATGAGGGGGGCAATTGACCTGCAGGCAGCAGGTACCACTTCAAAATACTTTTTATTGCATTGACTCAAAGTCATAGCAGCAGGTACCACATCTAATCACCAATCTCCCTTTATAGGTAGCGGTATTCTCTCTCTCTTTATTTGCATAAGTACACTCCAGAGCTGTTTCACTTAGCCCAGAGTTTCCGATGGATTCCAGAACGCAGAACAAAATGTTTCTTTGTTGCTCCTGAAAAAGATGGCTGCCTGGCTAAAAACTTGTGAACCCTTTTGTGTCATCTGAACAACTAAGCTACTGGGCTTGCACCAAGTTTTTTGATGTTCTGTTGAGACTTTTGGTGGGGCAGTGGCTAGAAATGTGTTTACTGGCTTGCAGAGAGGCTGGCCTCAAGGGTGGGTAATGGTGGAAGGAGGTAGGGAATATGAAAAATGGAATGACTTTGGCAGCACTTTGGAGTTGCATCCTGTACACTACTCTGCATATACATCTCTTGCTAACTTTGCTAGACCTCATCTTGGACTTATCTATGGTCCAGGTGCCATTAAGGGAAACCAGCATACCTAACGTGTCTTGGATATGCAGTAAGCAACCGTGATTTCACTTCACTGTTTTCTAATCAAACCATTGCTTCTCAGACTTTTTGATCTTTCCGCACCCCATAGCAGTAGAGGCAGCTGCAAGGGAAGGCATGACAAAGGCAGGGACAGTTCTGTTTCTCTTGTTATTATCCGGTTGGGCAAGCTGGTATACCCTAAATACCTAGTCAGCTGTGGGAAATTGCAACTAATCAGGCACCGATGGCCCATCTAGCAGTTCTTCATGCTCCCCCAAGGATTTCTTCTTGCTCCCAAACGGGGCCTGTCCCAGAGTTTGAGAAACAACAGTTTAATGCACAATCTCCAGTAAGGGTTAATGGTCTTATTTATCCCTCAGGGAGAAAGGAAAGCATTTATTAAATTGAGTTTGGGTGTGTGAAAGCAAAGCTCTGCTCACGAGCAGGTGATTTCCTGATCAGTCTGTTTGTATTGCCAATAACAGCTGATCAGAAGCACTGGCAATAGAGTCTCTATGTTAGACTACCCATAATGGGGAGTATGCAGGGAGAGGCAGACATCCTTGTATTGAAACTAGGGATGTACATTCGGATCTACCTGAGCCAAAAATCTACCCCAAAAATACCTTACCGGTAATTTTGGCATCCCAAATGTATCTGTGTTTTCTTGGGAAAACCGGGGGGGGGGGGGGTCCCGATAAACTGGGCTGCTATTTTTCTTTTCGGGTCTATTGGACCAAAAAATAATTTGGGATTTCCGAAAAATCTCAGATCCAAACACTGGGCTGGTATTGGGATCCAGGATTTTTCGGAAATCCCCCACATTTTTCAGGTCTAATAGACACCCCCCCCCCAAAAAAGGATGATTTAAAAATATTGCACACCCCTAACTGAAACTGTAGAAGAAATTTCCAGCTATTCATATAGAACCCAGTCATAATATGAAGTGTTGGCTTCAGTGAATATAGATGAATTGCTTGAAATACAGCCTAGTATACTGCTCTTATGTAAGACTTTTTAACAATCACTCTGTTATTTTTTAAAGTATATAACGAACAGTCTTGTATACTCCATTGACCTTACAATCAAGTTAATGTTAAGGTAATCAGTAGTCTGTATTTCACATTCTGCAAACTCATTTTTAGGGTCCTAAGAGGTAGCAGAGTGGCCTGTGCTTTGAACATTCTGATTACACCACCTATAATCCAAACTCCTGTCTAATGGCAGGGATAAACATGTGAAATCTTATCCCACTGCATCGCTTGGCAAGGTGTTTGATTGGGATCAGACCCCAAGACACCCTCACAGTGGTGAATGGAAACTCTCAAGTGCTCAGAACTCAAAATGGCTCTTTAGAGTGCTGAGCGCTGCACTGTACAATACATTTTGAAGCTCTCCTATGGAAGAGTATAAGCAACATGGAATAATCTAATCCAGTACACTGGACATGACAAGAGCCAAGGAATGTCATAGGGCTTTCCCATTTTGAACACTGCTGCCTGTAAAACATCCAAATGCATCTTGTTCTTGCCTCTTCTCCCTAACAGTTTGTGTAATATTTTTCATAGCAGCTGCATTTGGTCAGGTGTTTAAATTTTGTTTCAGAGGTGGGTAGACCTTGGTGCAGAGACACAGACTCTCTGTGTAAAAGAGCTACTTGCGTCGTACTCCGCATCAGGAGCTGCCCAACTCTGAACAGTTAGGTGGGCCAGAATCAACCTTGATTGGAACTAGGCAAGCTGCAGAGTGAAAGCGCAAGACATCACTAGCTCTGTCCCGTGCGTTTCATGGTACGGGAAGGCATTCAGGGTTCAAACAGACAAGAGAAAGAGTACTCATCTCCTTATTTAGAGTCCAGTGGCACCTTTAAGACCATCAAAGGTTTATTCAAGGTATGAGCTTTTGTGTGTGTGCACACTTTTTCAAATACAATGGAATGGGAGGTAAGCGTCAAATTGAATGGGAGGTAAGGTAAAGGTGCCACTGGGCTCTAAATTTGTTCTACTGCTTCAGACCAACAGGGCTGATTACCTGGCTCCATCGTCTCCTTATGTTCATAAAATGCAGATTGCAGGCTCCCACCCACTGCTTCTCATAGAGGGATAGAAAGTAAACAGGGCTATTTTGGGGCAGGAACGCACAGGAACGGAGTTCAGGCTGGCTCCCGAGTTGGCCACGCCCAGCAGGAACTCATTAGCATAATAGGCCACACCCAACAGCAGAAACTCATTAGGATTGGCGACATTGGGGTGTGTGGCCTAACATGCAAAGGAGTTCCTGCTACAAAAAAAGTCCTGGGTTTTGACAACAAACAAGGTAAACAGAATAACAAGCAAAAGGTGGGTGTGGCTGGATGACCACACTTCTGGTAACATGGGGGTGCATCCTAATGTGCTAATGAGCTGTGCTGGCAGGGGTGTGGCCCAACATGCTAATGAGTTTCTGCTGTTGGGTGTGGCCTATTATGCTAATGAGTTTCTGCTGGGCCTTTTCTACAAAAAGAGCCCTGGAAAGTATATCCCCATTGGACAACTCCCAGATCTCTTGAAAAGAAGCACGCAAAGCTACACACCCTCAGTTGAAACTGCTGTGCTTTCATGAGAACAAGTGACTGTGGTGTAGTGGTTAGCATGTTGTAATAGGATATGGAAGACCCTGGTTCGAATTCCCCCTCTGCCATGGATGGTTTCTAGGTTACATTGGGCTATTTGCATACCCTCAGCCTAACCTACCTGAGAGGGTTGTTGTGAGGATAATATGAAGCAAAGGGGAAATAAATTGCTTTTAGTTCTCAATTGGGGGGAAGGAGGGGTGACTATAATAAATAAACTGGAGCTGATGTGAAAACGTAGAGGCCAGAATAGCTGCCTTGGCAGCCTCTCTGTAGCTTGCCTGATAATTGCCACCTATCTCTCGCGGCACTGCTTCATTAGCACTCTCATCTGCCTTGATGCCACTGAGCGAGCACTCAGCTCATAGCTGCAGCCAGTTGTGGGCATGGAGTCCTACAACTTCTGTTGAGCCGCAAAATTGGTAGCTGCAGGCCACATATCCCCTGCCCCCCCCCAATCCTTATGTTGAGCCACCACTGTTCTACAGTGGCCAAGAAACAGTGCTAAGGCTGGGGCTCTGCAGGTGAAAACAGCCACTTGAGTTACTTGGGGCTGGGATCAAGTTCACCACTCACCATAGTGGTATCTAAATGCTTCCTCTTTGCTGTTTCCAAAATAAATTGTTTTGGTGGAAAAGTGGGATGTATATTTTTTGAAATGAATGAAGATGATCCTTTGCATCACTTGGTGGCCCAGCCTTCACTAGCAAAGGTCCTACAGGAATACATACAGGATACAAGCCCTCTTATTACAGACATGTGCACATATAGCATAGTATATTGACATGCATTTTGTTATTTGGGATTAAATTCTAGGAGCTCCTGCTGTATCATATAATAAATCCTAAACCCCCCCCCCCCTTTTAGATATATAAAATTTCCGAGAACTTTTGAAGCCTAGGTAAAAAAAATCAGGGGGGGGGGTTTCTTTGAAATTTTGGGGAAATATTAAATATATACAAGTTCTCGGGGTGCGGGGGGACTGGGGAAAATACCTCTCACCTTCCCCAAATTTCTGTTGCTCCCCACACCTCTCATCTGTCTGCCTGTCTTTCCTTCTCTACTCCTACTTATTTTCCTGATTTCTTTTGATTTCCCCTTTTTGGTTATTTTTGATGAGAACAGTCATTTTGGTGCTTATGTGAGTTGGGCCTAATTTGCATAGCTCATTGCCGAAAGTATTTCAGGGTACTTTTCAGATATTTTTAATCTCCTTGATTCTTTCTTGTTCTGCTCATTTGTATTCTACTCTCTTTTATTTCATGTTTTTAATGCTTATGTAGTTATCTTCAGTTTATGGAACAAATCTTTTTGAATAAATGAAATTAGAATGAAAATCCCTGGCTTTTGGCTTTCTGTTTTGAAGTAGCTCTCAAAACTTTTCTGACTGAAGAAAATATGTTTGAAGGAGCGTCCATCGTCTTACAGCAACATGTTTTATTTCTTGTGGGGTGGGATGTGGGGAGCCCTCTAAGCATAGGCTCTGCTTCCTTTAATTGTCAGATCAAATCCCTTCTAAATCCCTTCCTATCAAACTATGGCCCCGGTCACACGGGCCAGATAACGCGGGGTGTGTGTGTGGCTGTTTGCCCCGGAGCAAAATTAAGTGCGGTAGCCCAATCACACGTTCCCCCCCGAGTCTCCGCGCTTATGCTGTTAGCTGGGGATCACACGGCGATGCTGGTGCATGGCAAAGAAGCAGCGCAGCAAGCGTTTTGCATTTGTGCGCATGCGCAGTTCCACAGAGCAGCACTGCTTTCAGTTACGTGTTTGTACGCATGCGCTTACGAAAAACATCTGGTTTGCAATGGGACCTGGATGGGTGCCGGATGCCACAGGATACTAGACACCTGCCCCTGCCCCGCGTTCTCCGGATACTAGTGCATTTTCCGCGGTACTTTTTTACTGCGCATCTTCAGCGGGACGCCATGGGTTGGCCACGGGTGCGCTACGCTTACCAGATGTTGCGGTGTGATCGTGCCACGAAAATCCGCCTGACACTCGTGCCTTTAGCACGGCAAATCCTCCGTGTGAACGGGGCCTACAGTTGGTAAATATCATCATCCTTGTTCACACATTAATGTAATCTGCTCTCTGTATATCATTAACAGAAGAAAAATACATTGACAGCAAATTCACCCACTTGTTTTCCATATATAGGGTTACCCAGCTGTGGTTTTATAGAAAGGAACTCTCCTTCTTAGTGTAAAACCTGCAAGAAGGTGTCCTAGAATTAGTTCAGAAGGCTTACACCCCCCCATACATTGTACAGGAGGCAGCAATCACCACCATCCCAAAGAAAAAGAAATGCAAGAAAGCAAAGTGGCTGTCTGATGAGGCTTTACAAATAGCAGAGGAAAGAAGGAAAGCGAAAGGCAAAGGCGAAAAGGAAAGATTTACCAAACTGAATGCAGATTTCCAGAGAACAGCAAGGAGAGATAAGGAGGCCTTCCTGAATGAACAGTGCAAAGTAATAGAAGAAAACAATAGAATGGGAAGGACTAGAGATCTCTTCAAGAAAATTGGAGAAATCAAGGAGCATTCCATGCAAAGTTGGCCATGATAAAGGACAAAAACGGTAGGGACCTAACAGAAGCAGAAGAGATTAGGAAAAGATGGCAAGAATACACAGAAGAACTATACAAGAAAGACCTCGATGTCCTTGACAACCACGACGGTATAATCACTGACCTCGAGCCAGACATCCTGGAATGTGAAGTTAAATGGGCCTTAGAAAGCATTACTAACAACAAAGCTAGTGGAGGTGATGGTATTCCAGCTGAGCTAGTCAAAGTCTTAGAAGATGCTGCTGCTAAAGTGCTGCACGCAATTTGCCAGCAAATTTGGAAAACACAACAGTGGCCACAGGATTGGAAAAGGTCAGTATACATTCCAATCCCAAAGAAGGGCAATGCCAAGGAATGTTCAAACTATCGCACAATTGCACTCATATCACACGCTAGCAAGGTCATGCTCAAGATCCTACAAGCTAGGCTTCAACAGTACGTGGATAGAGAACTACCAGAAGTACAAGCTGGGTTTCGAAGAGGTAGAGGAACGAGAGATCATATTGCCAACATTCGCTGGATTATGGAGAAAGCAAGAGAGTACCAGAAAAATATCTACTTCTGCTTCATTGACTATGCTAAAGCCTTTGACTGTGTGGATCACAACAAACTATGGCAGGTCCTTAAAGAGATGGGAGTACCAGACCACCTCACATGTCTCTTGAGAAACCTGTATAAGGGCCAAGAAGCGACAGTTAGAACCGGATACGGAACAACTGATTGGTTCAGCATAGGAAAAGGAGTACGACAAGGATGTATACTGTCACCTTGCTTATTTAATATATATGCAGAGTACATCATGCGAAATGCTGGCCTGGATGAATCACAAGCGGGAATTAAGATTGCTGGGGAAAAGATCAACAACCTCAGATATGCAGATGATACCACTCTAATGGCTGAAAGTGAAAAGGATCTAAAGAGCCTCTTGCTCAGAGTAAAAGAGGAGAGCGCAAAAGTGGGCTTGAAGCTCAACATCAAAAAAACTAAGATCATGGCATCCGGCCCCATCACTCCTTGGCAAATAGAAGGGGAAGTCGTGGAAGTAGTGACAGACTTCACGTTCCTGGGATCCCAGATCACCGCAGACTGTGACTGCAGCCATGAAATTAAAAGACGCCTGCTCCTTGGGAGGAAAGCGATGGCGAACCTAAACAGCATGATAAAAAGTAGAGACATCACCCTGCCAACAAAAGTCCGCATGGTCAAAGCAATGGTATTCCCAGTAGTCATGTATGGCTGTGAGAGTTGGACTATAAGGAAGGCCGAGCGCCGAAGAATAGATTCTTTTGAACTATGGTGCTGGAGAAGACTCTTGAGAGTCCCTTGGACTGCAAGCCTGGCGGGAGCTGGTCCATGGGGTCGCGAAGAGTCGGACTCGACTGTGCGACTGAACAACAACACAGAGGACAGCAGAAGACAGGAAGGCCTGGCATGATCTGATCCATGGGGTCGCGAAGAGTCGGACTCGACTGTGCGACTGAACAACAAAATCCTGTACCCCAAGATCTTGCTCACACACACTGCTCCCCAGAAGTGTATCCCCCATCGAGTATGTGTGTTCCTCATTTTTGTTCCCAGATGTAGAACTTGGCACTTACCCTTGTTAAATTGCATCTTGTTCACATCCGCCCACTTTTCCAGTGAATTCTGTCTGTATCTTCTGATGTGTTCGCTGTTCCAATTTGGTGTCAACTGCAAATTTAATAAGCAGCCCCTCCACACCCTCATCCAGATAATTTATAAATATATTGAAAAGTATTGGGCCCAGAACCGAGCCCTATGGCACCCCATTGGACACCTGCCTCCGTTCAGATGAAATGCCATTGACAACTACTCTTTGAATGCGGTTCTCCCTCTGAGCTGGAGGACATCTCTGTGGGTTATTCCCACTGTGCTTTTAGGGAGGCAGGAAATAGTTTTTTCCTCTTCCTGTTGGCACCTCTGGAAAAGCCCATCCCTCAGTTCTATTCCTGCCTCAGTAGAGAGCAGCAGCACAAAGCAAGCTAGGCTTAGGCTTCTTGTTTATTCCTTAACCTTTCCTCACTTCTCCTCTTGTCTTTCCCTGTATCTCCTTCTTGCTCCTCGCCTTCTCTTACTGCTTCATCTGCAAAGTGAAGACTGCGAGGTCCTCGGACCCAAAGACACCATTATCACCGTCCGCCCGAATGGCAGCAGTGGAGTTGCCTGACAGCTTCTTGTCGGGCAACGAGGAGCAGGTGCACGCCGCAGAGATGGCTACTGCACAGAGCAGCTGTGGGGCCGACCTGCTAGAAAGGCTAGATCATGCCACCCCAGTGAGTGCGGTTGACTTGGCAGCGGCACAGAGCGCCTAGAAGCACCGCTGACAGCCAGCCTGCCATTTTTCCAGCGTGCCTGAGGCCTGCTGGCGGCCATTTCAGTGGTCCAGCCTCAAGCTCCGGAACCTCCCAGACCTTGTTCCAGGTGCCCACAGGGGCAGAGGGAGCACTTCTAGCCTCCCATCTAGATCATCTCAACAGAGAAGGCTACCTGGGAGGAGCAGCACAGGTGGGTAAGACACCCAACGGGGGGTCTGATCCACTCTTTGGATCTCATGGCAGTAATTAGGCACACTATTCATCAGGAAATATCCTCAGTCCACTCCTCCACCCATCCCTTCTTCCTGGCACAAAAGATGGCACAAAAGGCATCAGTTTCTCTCCAGAGAATGAGGGGCCCGGCGGTGGACCTGCAAGGCCAGCGGGAGTGCAAGGAAGCCCCGCGAAGGCCCTCCCTGGCTCCAGGCAGGCAGGGGTGGGGAGAGGCAGGGAGGAAGCAACTTACCCTCCCTCCCTCTTCTCCTGCCTCCTCCTGGCTGAATGAGGGCCGGAAGCAGGGCGGCCGGAAGCAGGGGGCGGGGCTTCGTCATGTGCCCCGCCCCTGTACCTCACCCGGGGGAACTGCGATCCCCCCAAAAAATGACCTCTGCCTATGGCTAACAAGCAGCTCCCTGCATTTGTTAGAAAATTGTATGCTGTACCTAACTAGGCTTATTTATTTATTTATTCGATTTGATATACTGCCCTAACCCCCTTGGGGGTCTCTGGGCGGTTTACATAGTGAGAGTGCTAATCACAATTGAATATCCTGACTAGGGCCACATTATTCGGGGGGGGGCCGGCACCCTGGTGGAGGCTGATGTCTTTCGGCTGGCTTCATTCCCGGTAGTCTGCTGCCTTTCTGCTGTTTCTTCTGGCGCTTGGTCGCAGTCTACGTTCTTCCCTGGTCCCGGCTGCGTCCTTTCGGCTCCACCGCGCCTGGGGATGACGTCACCGCATGCCTTTTTGCACTGTGCGACAGCCGCTCGTTGTTCCCGCCGCTGGCCACCAGGGGTCACTCCTCTGCTGTTGCTTGCTGCCGCCACCGCATCGCCATGCCAGGTCGCATTCACCACCGGTGGTCCGCCATTGCCATTGCCACTGTTGCCATCCACACGCCTTATCGAAGGAGGAGGGTGCCCCCCACCCTTCTAAGGGTGGGTACCCATTTATCTACTCGCATTATGATTTTACGTTTTGCTTTCGAGCCGCTGGCTTGGCGGGAGCTAGGACTAGGGTCGAGAGCTCACCTCGACCGCAGTGGTCTCGAACAGCCATAGTGGCTGCTCGAGTGTTGTTAAAGCAGGCATTTACTCCCTGCTCCACCGCTCCCTGCGCCACCGCTCCCTGCTAATGAGTTGCTACAGGTATCGCCTTGGACGGTTCTGTGGCGGCAATTCAGTCCTCGGGGCTACTGTGTGAAGATGGGCAGGGCACAATCAGGGATTCCACAGACAAGAAGACAGAGGTGACACTTAGAAGGATCCATGAAGCTATCGCCATGATGGCGAGGGCAGCTTCTGTTGCTTCCAGGGCCACCATAGTGTGGATCTGTAAATCAGTTCAGCTCATTCCAGAAGACAATCAGGGTCTGTTGGAAGGTGCTATTCGCATCCTCAAGGCCAACTCCTTCATAGCAGGTGCCACCCTGGACATCTGCACCTTTGCGTCTAGGGTGATGGCGTCTACTGAAGTGGCAAGGAGACTTCTCTGGCTGCGAGCTTGGCAAGCCAATGTTCTGTCAAATCCATCATCCGTTTCAGGGGGATCAGTTGTTTGGAGAGGCCCTAGACAAGATCTTGGAAGAGACGCGAGACAAGAAGAAGGCCATGCCCAGATCGATACAGCAGACTGAAAGAAGGGGAAACCATTCTTTTCGTACCCAGCACACCCTGCCAAGATTTCGTCAGGATGCCAAGAAGACATCCTGGGAGGCTGCCAGAGCATCAGGCATGCGGAGCTCATTTACTTCCAAGTTTCACAAGCCAGCGTTCAACAAGAACGACAGAGGAGAATGTGATGCCAAGCCCAAACAAGCATGACTATGAGTCCCTGCCAGTGGGGGGTTGTCTTCTCCATTTCTCTGCAGCTTGGACAGAGTCCCAGGTGGATGCCTGGGCAGTGGAGATGGTACCCCACAGCTGCACCCGCCAGAATGGTTCCTGAGTTCACCAGTCAGCAAGTCCCTGATCAAGAAGGCTGTAATCAGCAAGGCTCTGCGACATCTGTTGGACATCAGGGCCATCGAGCCAGTTCCCATCCTTGAAAGGGGGGAGGACATTTACTCTATTCTGTTTATGGTTCCCAAGAAGAATGGCAATTGGAGAGTCATTTCCTGAAAAAATACATCAAGCTCTGCCATTTTTGCATGGAAACCTTGAGAATTATTAGAGTCTTTGATGCCAGACGAGTTCCTGACTTCAATAGATCTTACAGATGCCTACCTACATGTTGCTATCCATCCTGCCCACAAGCGTTATCTGTGTTTCTGTGTGAACAATGAGCATTTCCAGTACCGAGCCCTTCGGTCTGTTCACAGCTCTGAGGCTCTTCTCCAAGCTGTAGTACTTCTCAGGAGTCAGGGGATCCACGTCCACTTGTTCTTGGATGACCTGCTAGTGCAAGCCAGTTGTCTAGAGGACTCCATCAGGAATACAGACACGATGTTAAGGTGTCTTCAGAGACACAGGTTCCTGGTCAATCTCGACAAGAGTTCTCTTCAACTGACTCAAAAGATCGAGCATATGGGGGCAGTAATTGACACTACCCGCAACATGCTCTTCCTGTCACTAACCAAGGCCAAGAAGATCAGAGAGACGGTGTCTTTGGTGCTCCACAGCATGTCGTCGTCATTAATGGATGTAGCAAAGCTGTTGGGTCTAATGATATCTAGTCCGTCAGTCACTCCTGGCGTGTAAATGGTGCCATAGAGCACTTGAAACAGAGGAGGCTGATGTTATTTGATGTCAACCAAAGGCCTGGTGGAACAGCTCCATTTTACGGGCCCTGTGGAACTGCAACAGTTCCCGCAGGGCTCTGATCTCCATCGGGAGTATGTTCCACCAGGCCGGGGCCACGGCTGAAAATGTCCTGGCCCTGGTCAAGGAAAGGTGAACATATTTTGGGCCAGGGAAAACTTGATGGTGCTGGTTGAAGAGTGCAAGGCTCTTTGGGGCACATATGGAGAGAGAGGGTCCCACAGGTATGCTGGTCCCTGGCTGCATAGGGCCTTAGAGGTTAATACCATAACCTTGAACCTGATTCAGTACTCTGCTGGCAAACAATGCAGCTGGTGCAGCACTCGCTGAATGTGCACCCACACAGGCATCCCAGTCAGCGGGTGCACCGTCATGTTTTGTACCAGTTGAAGCTTCTGGATCAGGTTCAAGGGTAGGCCCACATAGAGTGAGTTGCAGTAAGCAAGCCTGGAAGTAACTGTTGCATGGATCACTGTTGCCAAGTCCTGGGAAGAAAGGTAGGGAACCAGTTGTCTGACCAGCCGAAGATGGTAGAAGGCTAATCTGGCAACATTAGCAACCTGGACCTCCATAGAAAGGGAGGCATCTAGGATCACACCCAGACTTCTCACTATTGGCACCAGTGTCAGTGGCGCCTCACCAAGGGTTGGGAGTCGGATTCCCGATCCTATCCCCCCACGACTCAGGAACAGGACCTTTGTCTTAATTGGATTAAGTTTCAGCTGGTTCTGTTGCAACCAATCAGCCACAGCCTCTGGGGCCCTAGCCAAAATGTCTGAGGCGGAGTCTGGCCATCCATCCATCAGCAGATACAGCTGGGTGTCATCAGCATACTGTTGACAGCCCAACCCGAACCCCCAGATTAACTGGGCAAGGGGACGCATATAGATGTTAAATAACATCGGGGAGAGGATTGCCCCTTGCAGGACACCACATACCATAGGGTAACGTGACGAAACCCTCTCCCCAAGTGCCACCCTCTGTCCTCAACCATGGAGAAAGGACAGCCACTGCAAGGCAGTTCCCCATATCCCCATGTCAGATCACCTTTATTCTTTGTGATGGTTCCTTGCACGTTTTTACACCTAAGAGGAAATGAAAGAAGATATAACTAGTCACAAAACCAGGTTTTGATATTTTGCTTTGCTTTAAGCTACAAGCCTGTGCATATATTGAGTTGGATCCACTAGTGAATTTTTGTACATGCTTGCAGGGGGCAGTTTTTGCCGAGGACATTTTATAAGATAGGGCCACTACTGAGAAACTACTGCACCTAGCTATTACCTGCATTATCTTTGTAGGCAGAACGACCTGAACAGGGCCAGCTCTAATGATCTTGGCAAACTTATGGTGTGTGTGTGTGAGGGGGTGGGGAGGCAGTGTTTTAAGATCCTTCTTCCATTGTTAAGGTTTAATTGAGGAATAAGGACATGGGTAAGTGTGGCTTAAATAACTTAAAACTGGTCAAACAACATAATCTAAAATTATAATCCAATAAAATTTCACTTACATTTGTCTTATCAGAACTGCAGAAAAGATTCCACAACCTACATTTATTCTTCCCACATTTTCTGTGTTTTTCCTATTCATGGTTTGGTTTTTTAATTGGTACAAACCATTAGAAATCATTGCAAAGGGTTAAAAGATTCAGATTTCAAATAATACTTAAAACTGAGTAGCCCCTGAATAAGAACTGCCTCAGGACAGTTGTATGAGACCAAAGCAGTAATGCACAGAGAAAGAAAGAGAGACAGATATGGTTATAAAGTGGCTTTTGAAAACATTTTGCTATCATCTTAAATTTAAGCAATAATTGATGTTGGTGGGTGGCATAAAAGGTGATAATTGGTTCCTGTAAATCTTTTAGGTGCATTAGTGGCTTATGCTCATAATGAAATATCTGATAGCTTCGCAGCACACACTTGGCTCTTATGCTGGTTGTGTTTTGTTCAGTTTAGTTTACACAAAAAGGTTTCTATGGCACTCAGCCCTAAACCACCTGAGCATCTCAAAACTTCACTCTTAAAGGAATGGGCAAAGTACTGGTGTTCTTTTTTGTACTCTCCTAGAAATCAAGCAAAATTATTCAGAATTTAAAGGTAAATATTTTGAAAACGAATATTCATCTTAATAAGGTCTATCCTAAAGAAGCTTTACATCCACATCCTAATAGGAAACAAGTTCCACTGAGTTCAGAAGAAAATGCTTTTATTGACTCCCACTGAGCCCCATTTTCCCCTGGACAAAGCTCTAGTCACTTGCTTTGTAGTAGGGGATAGATTAGAGGAAGATTCTTGGATTTGGTGGGGCTCTACACGTATGCGTGCATCTTTCTGCAGGGGAGATCTGAAAATCCATGTGCAATTGCTTCTTGATGAACTGGGTTTTATGTCCTTATGACAAGGGTACTTAAATGTCTGGTTGGGAGCATAAACGCAGACCTATCCGCAGCTTCAACAACATCCACCCCCTCAGAGCCTCACTGGCTGGAGCCAAAAGCAGGCCAGACAGAGGCAAAGCAGGCCCGTGTGAGGCAGCCAGGTAGAAGGGCCCTTTCAAGACAAGGGCACCTTTGGCCTTTGAGGAGGATTCATGGCCCCAACAGCAACCATCCATGCCCAGCTGCTAACTACTGTCTGAAAGCCAGTGTGGGGTAGTGGTTCAAACTAGGATCTGGGAGGCTCAGGTTCAGATTTCCAGTCTGCTATGGAATCTTGCTGGGTGACCTTGGCCTTGTCTCAGCCTAACCTGTCTCACAGGGTTGTTGTGAAGATCAAATGGAAAACAATGAAGTAAGCTGCTTTGGGTCCTCATTGTGGCAAAAGGCAGGGTATAAATATGCATAAATAATAAAGTAGAAGTTGGGGGGCAGTTAAAACGTAGGTTGGTTGGTTGGTGGGAAGGAAGGAAGCAGGGAAAAGTGAGGATGTACGAGTTGCCAAGATGAGGGAAAAATGAAATAGTGTGGGGAGGGGGATACAGAGGAAAGTGAGGTTCCCCATCACACACCTGGGCCTGGCCAGGTGGCCAGCACCATGTAACTGGGCCAGACTTTTTCCAGGGAGAGGCTGCCAGGGGAAGTGAAGGAGAGGAGATAAAGGTAGGTTGGCAGGTGGGTGGGAAGGAGAGAAGGGAGCAGGAAAAGGGAAGAGGATACAGAGCTTTCAGTGAAGGGAAAGGAAATAGTGAGGAAGCAGAAAATGAGGTGTTCCCTACTGCTGCAAGTAATTGCAGTTCCCCCCACTTGTACTGGGAAAACAGCTAGGTGTCTGTGGTTTCCTTCAGGGAGATGGTGTGTGTGGCGGAAATGTTAATCCCCCCCCCCCAGTTCTCATGGCCCAAGTCCCCTCCACCCCAGTTGTTTATATAATAGGTAATCTGATCACAGACCTCCCATTTAACATGTAGTTCAGCTCTAAATCTTCATTCATTGTGCTGTACCAGAACCATGCCCAGTCCACTGATAATAGACTTGGACCATCAGATTTCAGAAGGTACTTTAGAAAATGTGATTTTACTAAATCTGCACATTAAGCTGTTGGCATTTCCCTCTCCCCCCCAAAAAAAACCCCACACAAAAACCTGCCTCCCAGCTCAAAGTGTCCTAACCATCTGAGTATTTGAAGGAAAGGCTTATCTTTAACAGAATTGTGCTTATAATTCCCTTAGGAAGTTTGAAAATATTTGGCACCATTATTCTCATTGCATTATCAGAACACTCAGTGGCAAGAATCTATTTGCCCAAAATTATGAAGAAGTTTTTATTTGAGGAAACTAATCTGATTTATTCTTAATGCTTTGAAAAACACATTTCACATTCTGATAGCTCTAATTCTCACAGCCTTCCTGTGAAGTAGATAAGAATCATTATCTCTGATTTACAGAAACCAATGCGGACAGATTCCAAATAACTGGCTTTAAGCTAATGGCAGAAAAGATCCTAGCATTGAGTGCTGAGGGAATTCTGACTTATGGTCTTGTGGTCTAAATACTACTCCATGCTCCTTAAAAAGGACATTCACTCACCTGTTTGTGTAATTTAGCTAAATAAAAATATACATAAAAGACAAAAGATCCAAGAGAGAAAATCTGTTTGTATTTGTAATTCTGTAGCCATGTTTTTGAAATATATTTCTGACTGTTTATATGTATGCACAACTTCTCAAAGAAACAATCAGGTTTGCAAATCAACTAATGATGCAGTGTGTGGTCTTAAAAGTGTTGTTCATGAACAATCGTATCATCCTTTCCAATATACTCTGCAGGCTGAAAGGAGTTCTTGTTTCAGTACATTGATTTCAGTTAAAGTTGGAAATAAGTCTCAGTTTTTGCACAAGGTGGATCATCTGTTAATATTTCTTCCTGGTTTATTAAGCAGTTCATTATCAGAATCTTTTAAAAAACAAGTAGAAAATATGTATTTAATAGAAAAATCTTCTCATAGTAAGTGTGCCAAAACCCCACGTGTCTACCAAATAGCATCATTATAGAACAGTGGTTGATGAGAGTGCAGAGAACACAAATAGGGTGTGCAAAACTCATTCACATCCATTTTTGAACAGTTTTTTTTAAACAGATTATCTGTATACAAGTTGTGGGTTTGTTTCGGCTTTTCCCAGTCCTCTGAGAGATTCCCAGTCCTCTGAGAGCTTTCAGCCATTCATAACATTTGTCACACTGCTTACAGCAACCACTAGAGTAGGCTGTTTTTCCATCAGCAGGGTTCTTTTCCCATTACAGAACAGGCAGAAATTCGGCAGGCAAAAGTTTTCTCAGTGTGTAGGATAGATGTTGTGGAAGGAAACCTGTATTTCTTCCTGGCATGCCACTGAGAAAGGCATAGCGGCTCCTCACCTCCCTGCCCCCCTGTACGTAGATTTATCAGGCACATATCACACAACAGTTGTCACCATTATTATACCTCATTTTACAAAGTTCTGAAGAAGGGATCTGAGGCATTATGTTAGTATCAATACAGTTACATCCAATGTTCCCTCTAAGCTGTGGAGTCTTGAGAGCAAAAATTCTACTTTGTGAGCTACTGGCATAAAAGTTGTGAGCAAGCGATTTGGCTACTGCATGAATTGGTTTGCTCTGGAGCCATCCTTCTTGAGCTAAGACAAAAATGTGTGAGCCGGAGGCTAAAAAACTCTGAGCTAGCTCACACTAACTCAGCTTAGAGGGAACACTGGTTACATCTCTCCTTGGCACCATGTCTGAGGTGATTATCTCATTTCCACTGTTGTGAATCCATATCCAGTTCAAGAGACCTATTCAGGGTGACTTAACTCTTTCCTTCGATTCTGACATGAAAACAGCTAAGTAACTACTGCATGGTAATGGCACTGCCTTGGTGTTTACCTTCTTTCTAAATAGAGCCCTCTGACATAACTGTTGGACAAGCACTCAGTGGCTGAGAGAAAGCACCAATGCCTCCTGCAAAACACTATCAAAAGGCAATGCTGCTCAGTTGAAAAAAATCTCTTTATGGATAGCAATAACTTTATATGATGCTGAGGAAGATAAATGGAGCATAAATGGGAAAAGAACTTCACCCCCAGGCCTTGTCATTTAGCAATTCATAAGCCATTAATCGCTTTGTACCCATCAAGTACATTTGTCACTTGAATAGGCTCTGGGGTACTTGTGAGCTGAGCTCCACAGACTAATAACAGCACTAATGTAATTACACATGAACAGAATAGATACATATACTGTAAGTGACACACAGAGAGAAGAAGAGATTGGCCACATAATCAACAAGCCACAATTAGTGGGGGGCACACTCCTATTCCTAAAGATACCACTTGTAACTTTATTCCCATTTAAAAATCCAACAGGTTACACTGATAAGGAGTTTTAGTAGTATTTTCTTCATGTTATTTATAGTTTAGGTTTTTCTCCTTTATTCTGCTTATCTTCTTGTGTTATTTGTCCTGTTTTACTTGGAATTGTTGTAGTTATATGTAAATCAACCATAAATAAACTTTTCAAATAAATTCTCCTTGTGTTATTTACTAAATTTTAATCTCTACAAGATACAACTCTGTCTGTTTGTGGTTATTTAAGTTAAAAGTTTGAAATAAAAAAGTTTTTAAAACTCCAGTGGAGGATTCAGGCCTTCTGCTGAAGAGGAACTCCTCTTCAGAACTGAGTAAAATCAGGAGATGGAAGAGGTTCCTCATCAACTCTCACTCCTTTCTTGTGGGTTCAGTTGGCAGTATCACTAACAATGAAAAATTTAGAACCTTGCCTAGCCACACAGGGAATAGGCTGTAACAGAAGGTGTAGAGTAGGATACTGTTGCAGACATAAGAAGTTTCCATTTAGCATGAAATAAGCACTCTGCCGGTGCTTTTGTGATCTCCGCCAAGAACATAGGTTGGTTTCATATTACTTTTGGAAATCCTCTCTGTATGTTCTTACTTCTTCACCTTTGCCCTTGTTCATGAATAGCAAACCGTTGGACTTGCTCAGTGCTGAACAGTTTCAAAAATATAGCTACTGCCATCACTGCAGCTCAAGGCAGTAGCTATAGTCATTGCACCTTAATTTGAATGCAGAAATGCTGAGGATTTAACTGTTGTCCACTAATCTCCATCCACCTATTATGCTGTAACAGCAAGGAATAGGCTTCTAAATGATGACACATTTTTGGGTTGACTGTCTTGCTTTGAATTAATTACCAACTTGTTAATTTGTGTAGACTAAGTTGAGTCTGTACAGGTGACATTTGGAGAATATCTGCAGAACACAGCTGTTGATTTCTCATTTAATAACACAGTAGAACAATTTGCATGGGCAGACTGTGTTGTAACTTGAATGAATTGTTCAGTTAATGCTTTCAACCCTATGAGAGGCTACTCCTAATAATACATAAACAAAGAGTCCTTGCACAAGTTAGGTTTATCATATGTGACCTGCAGCACATTAGATCTGTGCCACTGGAAAAGAAATAGCATGTATTAAAGGCAATAGGATACACCAAAATAGCAATAGAAGTAATTTTTCCCATCAGCTGCTTCTTCCTATGACCCTTGATAAAGCACAGCTAAGGTTCAGAAAATGTGCAGCAACAGAGACACCATTTGTAGAAGATGGCAAGAGGGCAATTCCTACTGAGTTCCTCTCCTCATGAAGCCCCCCCCATGTGCATGACATCACATTCTTGAGGGTCCCTCAACCCTCGCTGGTGGCATGGGGGAACACAGAAGAAGCTTCCCTCAAGTTTTTTGACTTGTAGTTTTTCAAACTATGTGGAACCTAAAATAATTGATTAATTAACTTGTTTGTTCTCTAAGGATCTTCATCAAAATCAGAATACACAGCTGAGACTTAACATAGTTTCCCTTCTCAATATACTAGGGCAGGGGTGGCCAAACTGTGGCTCGGGAGCTGCATGTGGCTCTTTGACACATATTGTGTGGCTCCCAGCAGGGTGGCTGGGGAAGTGAAGGGGATGCCTCCCTAATCGGTCTACTCTTCCCCAGCCAGTGTTCCCCTCCGTGGGTAGCCTTGAGGTGAGCGGGCAGAGAAAGAAAGCAACTTTAACTTTAAACATGTTCTCAAAGCCCACCCCCCTCCAGCGAGTTTGGTGAAGGCATTTGTCTAAATCCCTTCTCCAGTTTGGAGAGCCAGTTTGGTGTAGTGGTTAAGTGCGCGGACTCTAATCTGGGAGAACCGGGTTTGATTCCCCACTCCTCCACTTGCACCTGCTGATGTGACCTTGGGTCAGTCATAAGCTCTGGCACAGCTGTCCTTGAAAAAGAGCAGTTTGTCTCAGAGTTCTCTCAGCCCCACCCACCTCACAAGGGTGTCTGTTGTGGGGGGGGGAGGGAAAGGAGTTTGTAAGCCGCTCTGAGACTCCAAGTGAAGAGCGGGGTATCAATCCAATCTCTTCTTCTTCTCCAAGCCAAGCCAGCTGGCATGGGGGCCTGGGGTGTGTGTTGGAGAATGCATTTAAAGTTAAAGTTGTTTTCTTTCCACCTGTCACTCCCTCCCTTCCTCCCCATTTATTTGCTTTCTTTCCATCGCTCTTTCACCTTCCTCCTCATCTGTTTGCTTTCTTTCCACCTCTTTCTTTCTTTTCACCTTTCTCTCTCTCTTTCTCCCTTCTTTTTTCCTCTTTCACTTCCTTCCTTCCTCCTTCTCCCTCATCTATTCTCTCTCTCTCTCTCTTCCTTCCTCCCCTCCCTACTTCCCTCTGTTTGCTTTCTTTGTTTCTGTCTCTCTCTCTCCTTTCTTTCCACCTCTTTCATTCTTTCCACCTTTCCTTCCTTCCCTTCCTTCCTTTCCCCTCCCCATCTATTTACTTTCTTTGTTTCTCTCTTTCTCTTTCTTTCCCCTTCCTCCCTCTCTCCCCCATCTATTTGCTTTCCTTCCTCCCTCCCTCCCTTCCTTCCTTCCTTCTCTATTTGCTTTCTTTGTTTCTCTCTTTCTTTCCACCTCTTTCATTCATTCTTTCAACCTTTCTCTTTTAGACAAATAAGTATTATTAGCAAACAAATAATTATCATTGGACAAATAAATATCATTATCAATGCCTTTTTTGCCCCTTTTGTTTTTATTTTTGGCAGTCTCATTCAATATTAATAAAAAGCAAATTTGCATATTTTCAATAAAAACGTGTAATATTTGTTCATGTCTTGCGGCTCTCAAACATCTGACATTTATTCTATGTGGCTCTTACGTTAAGCAAGTTTGGCCACCCCTGTACTAGGGTGTACCTTGCTAAAGACTACTGGTACATGTGTTGGATGGTCTCGCTTGGACAGTGTCTTTCTACCCCATCTTCCAACCCAGACCAATAGCTATATTTAGGAGTTGAAGCATGATCCTTGCTTTAACAGATTGCTAGTGAAGGACTCTTCAAAAAGCCAAACCAACTGGAGTACTCCATACACCTCAGGCACTATATACCAAATTTGGTTTCTGAAAACACCTCATCATCTGTCAGATTTGCCAGCAATAAACCAGTACTGTCAAGTTCCTTTGCATGTTCTGGCTTAACAACTGTAGCATTTGAAAAAGCCCTGGTAGGGAATTGTGTTGTCTGGCTGGCAGAATTCCAGGTGGACACAGACATGTAAGATGCCGATCCAGATTCTTGCCTCAACTTGCCAAGGCAAGCAGCCTGAAAATGGATAGCTCTTTAAGAACCTTTTAAGTTGCCCAAGTGTCCAAGCATCTAATCGAAAGAGCTGCATGCAGTCTGAACCAAATCCAAATTCCATTCCAAGAAAATGTGGATGCTGCCATCAGAATAAATTATGCAAACTGCATACATTTTGAAATGATTGATAACTCTCCCACTTCTGTAAATCGTTCTCCCACCCCCAGGCCCTTAGCCCAACGCTTATGCAAACAGTATGTATTTCGATTATCTTCCATAATTTATTTTGCATACCAGAGTCAGATTTTCAAAGAGTGTCATGTTCTTGGCAAGAGCTGTGGTGACAAGAAGGAAGGGCCTGGAGATTGAGATTTGTTCATTTGTGGGGTGGGGGGGGGAGCCTATGAATAACTGTCAAGGAAGTAGAACAGAGAACTGTTCTGGAAGTCAAAGGTATTGCTTCCAACCACTGAAAGTGCTTCCCAAAAGCTGCTGGCTTTTCTGTACTGAATTGCTTTAAACTTAAAGCTGAAAGGGAAATTGAACTGTGGCCTTTGCTGTAAACATGTCCTACTGTGCTTTAAATAGTTTAGGTTGACTGATCAAAACGACTGGCTTAAACTAATGATTTTACAATGAACGTAATGTTTGAACATTATAGATACACCGCAGGATTATTTTGTACCATAGCCATAAGTTGTGAGCCATAATTGGAAATCACTTTTGTGCTCCTACTTATGAGTGAAATGACCTATTTCATCCTAGGTTAGTTAACTAGTAGTCATTGTGTCATTTTTTACTTGGTGCTGGACATCTCACATGTTTCCCTGTGTATATTACTCCATGATTTGATTAACTTACATGTCAGTGGAGAAAATGTCAAGTTCAAACCCTTAGCAACATACCAGCTTGTATCTTATGATTGAGTTTCATGCACTTCCTCCAGCATTTATGTTTGCCCAAGAGCCCATTTAAATCCATCGATCTTGCATAAATGGAAGATTTAGTGGAAGAGGATGTACACTGCATGGAAGAGGCTATCTAGTATGTATGGAATTGATTCATAGGATCCAAACTATAACATGTAGCTGCTAGACTATCTGCAAACAAATATGTCTCAAAGTAGCTGTCTGACTGGGACACCCAACTGAACAAGCAGAGTATTTCAGAAGGATATATACTTTATTTTTTGGGGGGTGAGTGAGTGTGTGTATGTGCTCGCCTGCTTGTGAGCCTGGAAGTCGTTGTGACATCTGGCGACCCTTAGTGGGCTTGGACATTTTGGAGAGGTGATGTTGATATTACCTGCCTCTGCATCCTGGCCCTGGTATTCCTTGAAGATTACTCTTCCAAGTACTTGCCACGGGCAGCCCTGCTTAGCTTCCAGTATCTGATGAGACTGGGTTTGGCTGGGCTAGCCAAGTCAGGCCTAGAAGGATATAATCTTCTTCGTGGTCTCTGTGCATCACACCCTTGGGAATACTCTGCGCCTGCGCTGACCTTCTCGGTACCGATAGCTAGCAAAAGGGATTTTCGCGCCTCTCCCAGGTCACGCGCCGGCTCCACTGCGCATGACCAAGGAGGGGCATGCAGATCCCGCCAGTTCTCTTCTGACCGCCGCGCTGGTAGGACGCCTTCTGCTTCGGTCTGTTAAGTACAAACTTTTGCTAAACCTGCGTTTAGTTACTTTCTTTTTCTTTATTTTTGTAGTTAGCATTTTTCTCCGGGTGTTGTTTTGTGTTTTTCTCGTTTCCCCTCCGCTGGCCTATGGCCCCGCGGTGGGGTTGTTTCAAACGGTGCAAGACTTGCGGCCTTAAAATATCCCCCACCGACGGGCACTCACTTTGCCTCGTCTGTCTAGGGGAGTCGCACTGTGTGTCCAAGTGCGGACATTGCCGGAAGTTTTCGAACCAGACGAGAAAAAACAGGGCAGCTCGTCTGCATTTGGCTTTGATGGAGAAGGCACTATCCCCTCAGTCCTCCTCTCCATTGGACACGTCCGGACACGCCTCAATGTCGACCCTGGCTGAGGACACTTGTCCTCCCGTTCCGGGAACATCGACGTCGACGGTCGCAATCGATGCTTCGGCACCGAAACGTTCGACGCCGATAAAAGACCACCCCGTACCTTCCAAGATCCGGAAGCAGGGGATATCTGATGCCGTACCTTCCAAGATCCGGAAGCAGGGCAAAGACTCACAGCAGTCGAAGAAACCTAAAACGGACAAACCCAAAGTCCATAAGGTTTCGGCTAGTCAGGGTCGAGATCCCACGCAAGAACCTCACCCGATCGGTTCGGATCTCGACATCGACCTTACTCAACAGACAAATCAGTCGCAATCTGATATGTCGAGCCGTCAATCCTCTCATGCCTCCCCAGAACGTGGAGTCGAGGATCGGCACCGACCAACTTCTCCTCCCCTGACTTGGGATGAGAGGCAATGGCATTATTTGTACGGGAATCGATACCCATACCCTTGGGCACTCCCGATACCACCCCCACCTGAATGGGATCGTCAGTCGGTGTCATCCCGCATTTCGCGCTTTCAAGATCGACCATCGGTATCGAAGCAGTCGATACCGACGCATCCACCAGACCCGGTTGTGCCCCCGATTAACACACCGGCACCGTCTCAACCTGAATTACTCGAATCATCTCCAGAACCATCCAATGTATCCTCCGATTCAGATGGCTTTTCTGAACATATCGAGGATGTAGATGCACAGCCCACCTCGCAAGATGTGGAAGCGGATTTACCTATTTCTCCATCAGAGGATGTTAAGTCTTATGGAGATTTTATTCAACGCATGGCATTAGATCTATCTATGACTCCTACTCTCGTTGCCAGTTTTGTGGATGATAACGTTTTTGACATTATGCACTCTAACACTTCGCCCTCCGTGGCTCTACCAATGACAAAAGTTCTCTTGCAAACTACCAAGGACTTTTGGACTCGTCCAGCCTCCATTAATGTCTCTAATAAGCGTCTGGATCACATGTACAAGGTCCAGGAATCAGGGGCTGAGTTTTTATACACACACCCAAAGCCCAATTCTTTGGTCGTCTCCGCTCTTCATCATTGCCATATGACACCAGATCCTCGGTGGAAGACCTTCCCTTTGAAGGTTCTGGATTGTTTAGCTCCACCACTGACACGGTTCTGCAGGAAATGGATAAGAGTATCAAGACGTCCAAGAGTTTGGGGATCTCCCCCACGACCAAATACTCGAAATCCAAGCAGTGGCCTAGGCAACCTTGGTCGACCAGGCAACCGTACAACAAATCACCTACGGATCAATGGCAAAGACCTCCCTCTCAGTCACGGTCTTTTCCCCCGAAAAATAAGGGACAATCGTCCGGTGCCTATAAGTCGAAATTCCCTAAGAATCCCAAACAGGGACTTTGACTTCAACCTTACTGCTCAGACTCGCCTTGCACCCTTCCTGCACGCATGGCTCGCCATTTCTACGGACAAATGGGTGCACTCTATAATAAGAGATGGCTATCTCATAGAGTTTTCTCTGACTCCCAAAATCTCCCGTTTTATCAGAACCCCGGCGTCTCCTGCCCTGCTACAGGAGGTACAATCGCTGACACAAAAAAACGCTATAGAGAAAGTCCCGATGGCGGATTGTTGCCGCGGGATTTATTCCAAATATTTCACGGTCCCCAAGAAGGACGGAGGACTTCGTCCAATCATGGACCTTCGTTTTCTCAATCGGTTCATCATTTACAGAAAGTTTCGCATGACCACGTTGCAAAGCATTTTACCACTCCTGTCTCCAGGGACTTGGATGGTCACTTTAGATCTCAAAGACGCTTATTTTCACGTCTCCATCCATCCTCGTCACAGAAAGTTCCTCAGATTCGCAGTCGGGGAGGACCATTACCAATTCAAAGCCCTTCCATTCGGGCTCTCTACCGCCCCCAGGGTTTTTACGAAGGTAATGGTGGTTGTCGTCGCTCATCTTCGCCTTCAGGGCATTCAGATCTTTCCGTATATAGACGACTGGTTGATGGTGGCAGATTCAAGAGAATGTCTCCTTCAGCACATCACCATCACATTGTCGGTCCTATCCTCCCTTGGAATTCTGGTGAATTTACAGAAATCCATGCTGCAACCTGCAACTCGCGTGCAGTTCATAGGAGCTGTCATAGACTCCCTAGCCACTCGGGCGTACCTTCCTCGCCAACGGGCAGATACCATTCGTCTGGAAATTCAACGTTTGTTCCAGTCCAACGTGACATCAGCGGTCCACATTCAGCGGATCTTGGGTCTCATGGCAGCCACCACTTCCGTGATCGAATATGCACGCCTTCGCATGCGCCCGTTGCAGCTGTGGTTTCTAAAGAAATTTCGCCCTTCCATCCATCCTCCGAGCCTTCAACTGGTAGTGCCTCCGCAGGTCCTCGTCTCCCTGCAGTGGTGGCTCGTGGACACCAATCTGTTGGCGGGTGCACCGTTCCAACCGATCGTTCCCGTAATGTCCATCACCACAGATGCCTCCCTGTGGGGTTGGGGTGCTCATACAGACGACACTTGTGTGGGTGCTCCATGGCAACCCCTTTGGAAGAGTCATCATATCAACTATCTGGAACTGCTGGCCGTAAAATTTGCCCTCAGATCCTTACTCAGACAGGTTGTAGGAAAAGCTGTGTTGATTTTTACGGACAACACAACTGCGATGGCTTATATCAATCGCCAGGGCGGGACCGTGTCCAGGTCCCTTTGCAGGCTAGCTATGGACATATGGGAAGAGTGCCTTCATTGGAACATCACTCTCCAAGCTGCCCATCTGCCAGGAACTTTGAACCAACAAGCGGATTTCCTGAGCAGAGGGGGAGCATCGGACCACGAATGGGAGTTGAACTCAAAGTATCTCCTTCCTCTTTTTCAACATCTGGGACATCCCCACATCGATGTTTTTGCAACTCGATTGAACAAGAAGTGTCCCAGGTTTTGCTCCAGAGCGGGGTTGGACCCTCTGTCAATGGGGGACGGTCTGTTGATGTCGTGGGCTCACGACTTTCTATACCTATTTCCTCCGATTCCGCTGCTCCACAGGGTGCTTGTGAAAATACAACAGGACAAGCCCCATTGTCTCCTGGTAGCCCCCTGGTGGCCTCGGCAGGTGTGGTTTCCGACACTGCTGCGGTTAGCCAAGGGATCCTTCGTACACTTCCCGCAGGAGTTGGATCTCCTCCAAGCTCAGGAAGGCCAGGTCCTTCACTACGATCCTCTGAGTCTCAAGTTGACTCTATGGGAAATACGCTTTCAGTGATGGATGACCGTATCAATGAGGTCCTGTTGAATTGTCGTAAACTGTCTACTAGGACGTCTTACGCAAAGAAGTGGGATTTATTCCTACAGTACTTGAGTTCTTCCAATTTACCTCCTCCGCCAGTGGATTTGAGGTCTATTTTTGCGTTTATTTTGTCCAGAATGGACTTGGGACTCAGTTTTTCTTCAGTTAAGGTGTATTTAGCTGCGGTGTCAGCTTTTCATCCATCTATTGATGGGTTTTCAGTTTTCTCGCATCCTCAGACGAAACAGTTTTGTAAAGGTCTTATTCGCCTGTACCCTCCCCGTCGTTCTCCGACTCCGGCCTGGGATTTGGCTTTAGTTTTGCGGTTTTTGATGGGAAAACCCTTCGAACCACTGGCCACTTGCTCTCTAAAGTTGTTATCGCTCAAGACTGCGTTTCTGGTGGCCATTACTTCTGCTCGTCGAGTCAGTGAGTTGTCTGCTTTAAGGTGTGATCCACCATACTTGATTTTTTCCCCTCATGGGGTGTCGTTGTCTTTGGACATCTCCTTCTTACCGAAAGTCGTTTCGGAGTTTCATCTACGTTCAGATATAGTTTTGCCGTCATTTTTCCCGTCTCCTGCCAATGAAGAGGAACGGAAATTGCACTCTCTGGATGTTAAGAGGGCGTTGCTGTTCTATTTGGGCAGGACCAAGTCTTTTCGTCAGTCTCCAGCCTTGTTTGTTGCTCACAGTATGCCCTCCCTAGGGAAGAAGATCTCTTCCCAGACGCTGTCCAGGTGGATTGTGGAAGTAATCAAGCTATGTTACGCTTTGGCTAAGAGACCTCTTCCAGGTCAACTTCGCGCCCACTCTACAAGGGCGGTGGCGGCTTCCACAGCTTTCCTGAGAGGGATGCCATTGGAGGACATCTGCAACGCTGCGACTTGGGCTACTCCGCTCACCTTCGTGAAGCATTATGCCCTTGATGTCCGGTCTACTCGTCGTGTGGCGTTGGGTCGGTCTATCTTGCAGACGGCGCAGGTGTAGGGCCTCGGCCCCTCCTCCAGGTAAGAGTTATTGCTTGCTATTCTCCCAAGGGTGTGATGCACAGAGACCACGAAGAAGATAGACAGGTTGCTTACCTGTAACTGGTGATCTTCGAGTGGTCATCTGTGCATTCACACCACCCGCCCTCCTTCCCCTCTGCTCTCGGCCCTTCATCTTGTTTCTTTGAAGGCTGTTGGGCGGCGGTCAGAAGGAACTGGCGGGATCTGCGTGCCCCTCCTTGGTCATGCGCAGTGGAGCCGGCGCGTGACCTGGGAGAGGCGCGAAAATCCCTTTTGCTAGCTATCGGTACCGAGAAGGTCAGCGCAGGCGCAGAGTATTCCCAAGGGTGTGAATGCACAGATGACCACTCGAAGATCACCAGTTACAGGTAAGCAACCTGTCTTTCTTTGAGTTGTAAAGCTGATAGCCAGTCCTAGGCTAAAGGCTGGATTCCAGATACTGACATGGATTGATTGGGTTAAATTCCCATTGGCTATGGAGAGAGGTAGGAAAAATTTATCTAAATAGGTATACCCTGCTTTTCTCCCAAAGCAGCTATTCTCCCCTCCTCCAGTTTAGCCTCACAACGACAATCCTGTGAAGTAGGTTTGGCTGAGAGTGACTGGCCCAAGGTCACCCAGCCAAGCTTCCATGGTAGAGTGAGGATTAAAACCTGGATCTCTCAGATCCTAGAAGTGACATTCTAACCACTACAGCACACTGTCTCTGAAGGAGAAAAATGTTAGTGGAATGAAGGCTGGATTCAACCTTACTGTCTACAAATTTTCCAGTAATAATTGTCATTAATAATTACTACCATTGTGGGTGTGACAGGCAAGAGCTAGAAGTTGCTCCTACCAATAATGCGTGTTTGGTATAATTCCAAGATAATGATTCCTATCCTGCTGTGCCTCAAGCACTGACAATATCACCTTCCTTGCTTGCTATTGTTACTGAGAAATCTGGTTATAATGAGAATAAAAAACAAGATTAGAAATGCAAAAAGTAAGCAGCTTTCTGACAGCATGAGAGCTTGCTGTGGGGGGGGATGACAAAAACGGGTAAAAGCTTTTATAGAAAACCTTATAAATAAAGTTACATTTTCTCTAGTGCCCTTGGAATGTTCTCCTTTTCTTGTGCTTCATAAGCAAATTATCAGCATCAGAGTAGCTGACCTCATGCCTCTTCACTGTGCACCATCCTGCTGCTTTAATGGATGCATCCTTTTGTGACAGTCTGTGGCATGTAAACTCTTAGCCTTCAGAGTCAGAAGCAGCAGTTTCTGAATGAGACCTCCTTATCCCCATCAGTCTGTCTGTTTGAGCTGAAAGTGCTTCCTTTAAGAAAGGTGGAAAGAGCCTCTAGAAGTAGTAGCTCATGAGTCCTCACTTGCCAGATGGTCCTGTCACAGTGGCAGGTAATGTCATGAGTGGCTTCTGCTGCCGCCACTTAAAAAGCAAGGCTGGTTAGACCAGAGTCCTGAAAAGGCAAGAAGGGTGGCCTATAAGGAAGCACAAGGGCTTTTCTGATGCTTCCCATGTCCAGTTTTGATGCCTGTAGTTATTGGGCCAAGTTAGAGAAGCTGCATGGGCTCCAAACATTTCCATTTTCAGCTGTGACAAATGCAACACAAGTGAATATAGTTGTGGTGGAAAGTGCCACCGAGCCAAAGCCAACTTTTGGCAACTCTTTTGGGTTTTCAAGGCAGGAGACACTCCAGATGTGGTTTGCCATTGCCTGCCTCTGCATAGCAACCCTAGAATCCCTCCCATCCAGGGGTGAGGCTGAGAGAATCTTTTGCAACCAAGGTCACCCAGAAAGCCTCATGGTGATGAGGGGATTTAAGCCAGGGTCTCCTGGATCTTAACCTGGTTCAAGGATACCACACTGGCTCTGGGTGCATCTTGTTTGGGCTTCTTCCCTAAAATTTCTTTTCAGTTGTTTCTGCTCAGGGCAGAAGAAAAATCAAGCAGAGCCAGCTAAACTGCCCCAGCTTACATCAGATTTTTTGAGGCCTGGGTAGGGATATCAGCCCCCTTCCCCTTAATTAAGAAAATCCTCACTGCGATACAGTGTAAAATATTCTGACCTAGAGTAAACGGAATGCTGTTGCCTTTTTGCCTTGCAGAACAGCCAGAAATGGATGAATTCACTCTGGAGAGGGTGCTGGAGGAGCTGGAGACGCTGTGCTACGAGAATATGAACATTGCCATCGAGACAGAGGAGGGCCTGGGCATAGAGTATGACGAGGATGTCGTGTGCGACGTCTGCCGCTCACCAGAAGGAGAAGACGGCAACGAGATGGTTTTCTGTGACAAATGCAACGTCTGCGTGCATCAGGCAAGTCATATTTCTCACTGGGGGAGGAGGGAGAGTTAAGCAGGTCTTTCTGCCTCATTAGCTTAAGCTACCAATGACAGGTTAGAAGCAGGAACATTGCTATTGATGGGGAAGCTTTCCTGCCCTTCATTCAGTAGCTTGTCGTATGCTTGTTTGCAGCAACAATGGAACTCCTGGGCTTGAGCTTCTCTGAAAGTTAAGGTGCTTCCAGCCCATCAGCAAGGTTTGGGGAGGAGAAATACTGTGCTACAGTGGGAGTGAAGGAACCTCCTGCCTCTTTGCCTTTTGCATAACTTTCCCTGCACTGTTGCAGTTACATCTTCTGTACATTAACCCATCTTTATCCCATGCCATAGGCTGTGTTCCTGTTGCTCATCCTGCCTAAAGGTGAAAAGCGGTTCCCCTGTCCCATTTTAACTTAATCTTAAAATAAATCCATACACTCGAATATCGATCAATAATCTCCAATGGGTAAAACAGTGTGGTGAGTAGGAGGCTATACTCATTATTTTTGCCTCCTATTTGTTTTAAGTTGGGATTTTTAAAAACTGTTCCTTTGAACATCTACCCTCATAAAGTTGCTTCTGTGAAAAGATCTAGTGGTCTTGACTGGGCAGACCGTGGCAGTGACTACTTGAAAGCACCTTTTTACAAATTGCTTGTGTTGAGTTTAATAAATAAGTAGGTCACAAATAGGATGTGTCGTCTGGGCAGTTAACTTCCCAGACTGTCTTTTAGAAGGAAAGAAGATCAATTTTAGGTCCATTGAAGTCAAGCTACCAGTTAGCAATCAATACTGAGTAGCTGAGTCTGGGATGTTCAGTTTAATCAGAGGTAGATCTTTCTTTAGCTTCCTTTAGGCTCTGCATTCAGAGGCTGGTCTCGGACTCTGTCTTAACAGAGCTCCTGTGCTGCCACATGCCGGCAGGATTTTCACAGAATGTCCTGGAACTGAGGGAAATGGTTGGGGGTAGGGAGCTTCTAGTAGTGCTATAAATTTCTCAGTGAATCACAGCTATTCAAGACTTGAATCAGGCTTTCATAGTAACACCACCCTTTCATATGGTACACTGCTCTTCATGCAATACAGCTGCTAGCATGTTAATCTTTGGATGCTGTGTGGCCATCCCTGTGGAGAGCAGTGTTCCCTCTAAGCTGAGTTAGTGTGAGCTAGCTCACAGTTTTTTAGCCTCTGGCTCACATATTTTTGTCTTAGCTCAGGAAGGATGGCTCCAGAGCAAACTAATATATGCAGCAGCCAAATCTCCTGCTCACAACTTTAATGCCAGTAGCTCACAAAGTAGAATTTTTGCTCACAGGGCTCCATAGCTTAGAGGGAACATTGGTGGAGAGGACTCCACTGTTGTGAAAATATCATGTGTTACCTTAAAATAATAACACCATTTACTGGAATAATGATAGCCAAACCTTGGCCCCTGCCATACGGCATGGGAAAAGGCGCTTGAAGGCGCGGCTTTTAAAAGCCGCGCCAACGTTGACACGGCGCGGCGGGATCCCACGGATCCCCCGGCCGCGCCGCCATTTCTCCCCGGCACGATCAGACGCCGGGGAATAAACACAGAGCTGACGGCAGGCCAGCCGAACTGCGCATGTCGGAGCATGCGCAGTTCAGCTGGGAGCCCGGGATGCGCCGGCGCAAGGACGCGCCGGCGATCAGACTTCCGGGTTGAGGCGCACCAAGGAGATGAACCACCTCGGTAGGTGGTTCAACTTGATGCGCCTTATCGCATGGATGGGACAGTTCGGGGACGGAAGCACCACGCTTCCCAGATGTTGTGGTGTGATCACGGCCGTTTGAACCGCCCCCGAACTGTCCTGCTGCCGGCCCAAATTCCCTCGTGTGAACGGGACCCTTGTTGTCCTATCAGACCCATCCTGCTATAATCCTAGAAAATCTCTAGTTATTTGCCAGCCTCCTACAGTTGTACCCCCTTTTGGTCCTTTCAGCTGTGGGGACACAGTCTTAGCTCCTAAGTAGCACAAGCAGAGTTCTGCTAGAGGAAGTCAACTTCCTCACCTCCCCATTCTCACGACAACCTTCTGTTCTCCCCCCCCCCATGTTGTGCCCTTGAGGGTCAGTGGACTTGAAGGAACAGTGTGTGGAGGAAATTGGGAGTCGGGAGCGTTTCAGCAATATCTCCCTCTACTCCTTCACAGACAGAAAAGCTGTCCCATTGGATGAGCTTCTAACAGAGTGACGCTTCAGGGTCTGAGCCATAGTAATGTAACCATATGCATGTTATTTCTCAAGAGTCTTCCTGCTAAGGAGGTTGGTGAATCAAAGGGTTTATCATATAGTAGAATGCAAGATGAGCAGGCTTCCAGAGGTCCTGGGATGATGAGAGACAGAGATAGTGTGTCCCAAGTAGAAATTACAAGCGGGTCCCTACTCTGTGGACCCTTCGTACCAGGCAGGCAGGCTGAATGGATGGCTTGTCTCACCATGTGGTGTAGCTTACTTGTCTTTTGTGTCCATCATGCCCACCAAGGGTGACATAGAGAGGGGAGAAGATAGAGAGCATTGAGAAGTCATGGACGTGATCTTTGCATAAGTTTATTTTAGGTTTTCTAATGACACTTAACACCAAAACCAGGAACTGTTAGAAGTGCTGACAGCCACTCTTCAGTTTTTTATTTTATTTTTATTTATTTATATCCCGCCCTCCCCAAAGGCTCAGGGCGGCTCACAAGGGGCAAGTGCCCTTTTTATCTTTCTCTGGTGCCCTTTTTATCTTTCTCTCTGGGCAACCCATGACTGTGCCTTTTTTCCACAGAGAGAAATGCATCACATGGAATTGCTGCTGAGCTCACTGTACGGGTGGGAAAGCAGTCAACAGTGAATTCCTCTCTCTAAGAATTTGTCCATGTTCTGTTCTTTTTTGCCAGATTAAATCAGATCTGTTTAAAGACTGTGCTTCCTAGACACATGAGCACTGAATGGAGAAAAGAGATATTGGATTTTCTTTAAAGGGCCATAATGTGATTCACACACTAACCTGCAAGTGAGCTAACCTGGAAGGGAGAACACAGTAATCTAGGACACACTGTGAATTCTAAGGCGCCTAAAGTCAAAGTTTGCAAATAACAGAAGGAAGGAAACGAGGAGGCAGAGGAGGCATATGGCCTGCAAGAAACATATTCTGCCTTATCCAAGAGGATCTCTTAATCTTGCATCATTTCATGCTGCACACGTCAGATCAATTAAATGAATAAGTCAGTAGCTGGTGTTGGATTACCTTTAGGCTTTAAACCTTACCACCTACTGAGGGAACTGCTAATGAGACAGTGAGCTTTTAACCTCTGGCATATTTGTTCAGATATCAGTAGCCCACACTCTATCATCTCGATAATGTAGTAGTAGGTGCCGTTCTCAAGCTTCAGTGGAAATGAAACTGAAGTGTTACGTATTCTGCGGGCATATTAAAATGATGGTTTTTGAGAATGCTGCAGTGAAACTACATAGAACTACTGAGGTAGACCATTAGTTCATCTAGCCCACCATTGTCTTTGACTAGCAGCATCTCTCCACTGCTGGATGTCAGAAGCCATTGCAGACGGGGAGAGGGAACTGCCTAAAATCCCAAATGCCTTCCAAGATTTGAGGGAACTGCCTAAAATCCCAAATGCCTTCCAAGATTTATTGATCATTGCCTGGGGAATCTACATGACCCTCCCCCCCTTAAGAATTATTGCCTTCGACACCTTAGTGTGCCAAAAGTGACTTACAATGTGAGGTTCTGTTTCTTAGATTATTACTTCCTTCCTCTCACAGTTGTTCCCTTTCGCTCAAAAGGAACACCCCTTGTAATCTCTGAAACGTGGTTTCAGATTATCGGAGGACCTATGCCGGGACTTGCCCTGGCACAGGAGACATTTCCCTCAGAGGAAACTTCTCAAGGACTGAGGGGTCCGTGTGCCCATGGCTGCACTATAGCTGAGGCTTCTTGCCACCCTGAGCCTTAGAGGGGAAAGGTCCTTGCTTTTCCTACTGCAGAAGACCCCTGCTTAAGAGCCAGTGGAGCAGCTAACCAAGGACTCCCTCAGTCCAGTTCACCTCCAGCACTCCCAGAGTCTCCTTTGGGAACAAAGAAAATAGAGGGCTGAAGCCAGGACCAGGTGAAAGAGCACACTCCTGGCAACTCAAGGCATCCTGCACTCCAGTCTCATGCCAGAGGAGAGCACCACTGTTCGTAGGACCCAGCTGTGGCTGCGGGAAGGGGTGAGGTTATCAGCTTCCTGTATAAGCCTGCACCCTGACCTGGATGGCCCAGGCTAGCCCAATCTCTTCAGATGCCAGAAGCTAAGCAGGCCCTGGTTACTATTTGGATAGGAGACCACCAAGGAAGTCCAGGGTCGCTGTACAAAGAAGGCATTGGCAAACCATCCTTGTTAGCCTCTTGCCTAGAAAACCCTATGGGTTTGTCGTACGTTGGCTGTGACTTGACTGCACTTACACACACATGCACAAATAAGTCTTCGGTTGAGTCTTTGCTAGTTCAGCAGCTCTCTAGCCTAGGGTGTGCTACTTCTGGATGGCTCCCTGCTTCTACACTGAAGCTCTGATCCAGCCCAGCCTGGAACTGGTTGCCATTTGGATACCCGGTGTTTTTATGCCTGGTTGTCTAGATAGAGAACAGGTCACTAAGCTCATTGACATCACTGGGCTTAGTCTGGAGTACCTGTGCATTGGATTGCAAGTTTGGACATTGTGAATAGCAACATTTTAACATGTACAAGAGGTCTACCCGTTGTGGTTCAATACTTGCTCATGGTAAAATGATATGCAAGTTATATTAATTGCCTGCATCCAAGATGCACAAATTAAATATGATTATCTAATCATTTCACAGTGCAGCTGTGAGTGCCGTCCATCCCTCTGGTAAATAACTCTTCCTTCCTCCTGTGTTTATTTAGGCTTGCTATGGAATCTTGAAAGTTCCTATTGGAAGCTGGCTTTGCCGAACCTGTGCTCTGGGAGTCCAGCCAAAGTGTTTACTCTGCCCAAAGAGAGGGGGTGCTCTAAAACCCAC
>NW_015161954.1:1414286-1416890 GCF_001447785.1 Gekko japonicus
CCCCCATAGCCACCCTCAGGAGCTGACCCAGAGCTGCTCTGGGCAGGCCCACCAAGGCCCCCCCCCCAAAGCTACGTTTGGCGGTTTGTGGCTGGGGGATGCCCCCCCCCACGCCCCCCCCCCCCCCATAGCCACCCTCAGGAGCTGACCCAGAGCTGCTCTGGGCAGGCCCACCAAGGCCCCCCCCCCATAGCTACGTTTGGCGGTTTGTGTCTGGGTGAACCAGCAGAGTCTTCCTCTCCCTCCCCCCCGCTGGTCTCTGCAGCTCACCAGGAGCAGCTCCAGGCAAGCTAGCATAGTCTCCTTCCCCATCTCTCTCTGTGGTTTGCCCGCAAAAGTTCTGGGCAAACCAGCAGAGTCTTCCCTCCCGGCCTGCTGCTCCTGCACTGCCAGGTCCAACACGGTTCCCTGCCTGCTGTACTGCTGGAGCTAGGTGTGTTCTCTGCACTTGTGCAGAAAATGCTTTTTTATTTCGGTGGAAATTTAACACACACACACACAGTTTTTTTTAAAGGCAGGTTTTTCTACCAAACCTAGGGGATCTCCTGAGTTTGCCGAAACATCTGTTTAGTGTCCATGTGGCCCCAATACATGGATTTAAGTATCCACAGATCGCTAATAGTTTTATAGAAGGTAAGAACACAACTTACCCCAATATACTGTTTGATTTGATTGTACAAGGTGCTTTCAGTAATCAGCTCCTGTCACTTAAATCAAAAGTTGAATTAAAAGAAGAGGATGTAAGAAAGCCTGAATTTTCAAAATCTTAGCGCCATTGAGCACTGTATGCTCATTAAGAGCCATTTCAGACTTTCAGAATCTGCATACAATGTGCTACAATTCATTCTGGGATATATTCACAGTGAGAATGTACATGTGTCCCAGGCATTCACATAAGCACACAAAGCTGTTTTATAGTGAGTCAAACCTTTGTTCTTTCAAGGTCAGCAGCTGGCAGTGTTTTTACAGGGTTTCCAGTACAGGTGTTTCAGATCACTACCTGTTGGATTCGTTTTTGTTTGACCGAAGATGCTGGTAGTTTGACCTGAGACCATCTGCATGCAAAGCAAATGATCTAGTGCTGAGCCATGGCCCCTCCTAGTGTGTAGAGCTGCAGCTTCCTGGGGGCAACTTCAGCAATGGAAGTTTGGATTACAGGTTACATTTCACATGTAAATGCATCCCTGGAGAATGGAGTGGGCTCATTACATGAAAAAGATGTTGACTTCTTTTGGCATCAGTTGAGATATAAGTTAATGCCTTTTCTCCCCCAGTTGACTGCCACAATATATACATATTTATGATAGGTACCACAAGAGGCAGAATTGTTTCAGTGTTCTTTAAGGAGATGTATGAAAGCCATTAATCTGTCTGCTCTTGTGCTGTGCTCAGGTTAGCATTGGATGCCCTGAAAAAATGGAACCCATTACAAAGATTTCACATATCCCAGCAAGCAGATGGGCTTTGTCTTGCAGTCTGTGCAAGGAGTGCACTGGAACATGCATTCAGGTCAGTAATTAACCCTAGGGAAAACCCAGAACCAGAGCTTTCTTTATCTACAAATATGATTATATGGGCTACAATTTTACAAAACATATATATTGAGACTAGAAAATAATATAAGTAACTACTGGAAGAAGAAACCATTAGTCACTGTTTTTTTTTCCATAACTTCCAATCAGTGATATTTCCTTTGTTTGACATATTAACATCACTGGTTCTGGCTTTGTTTTAACATAGCATACATCAAGAAGTCATCTAGAGCAGGGGTGGCCAAACTTGCTTAACGTAAGAGCCACATAGTATAAATTTGAGATGTTTGAGAGCTGCAAGACATGAACGAATATTACACACATATTTTTACTGGAAAATATGCAGATTTGCTTTTTATTAACTTTCAATGATACAGCGAAAAATAAAAACAAAAGGGGTAAAAACAGATATTGATAATGATATTTATTTGTCCAACAATATTTGCTTGCTAATGATATTTATTTGTCTAAGAGAGAGGTGGAAAATAAGAATGAAAGAGGTAGAAAGAGAGAAAAAGAAAAAAGAAAGCAAATAGATGGAGGAGGGAGTGAGGGGAAAGGAAGGGAGAGAGAGAAAGAAAGGAAGGAAGGAAGGGCGAAAGAAAAAGAGAAAGAAACGTGGAAAGAAAACAAATAGTTGGGGAGGGGGGAGAGAGAGGAAAGAAAGAAAGAGAAAGAAAGAAAGAAAGAAAGAAAGAAAGAAAGAAAGAAAGAAAGAAAGATGGGGAGGGAGGGTGGAGGTAGGATGGTAGGAAGGAAGGGAGAAAAGGAGAAAGAAAGGTGATATTGATAATGATATTTATTTGTCCAACAATATTTGCTTGCTAATGATATTTATTTGTCTAAGAGAGAGGTGGAAAATAAGAATGAAAGAGGTAGAAAGAGAGAAAAAGAAAAAAGAAAGCAAATAGATGGGGGAGGGAGTGAGGGGAAAAGAAGGGAGAGAGAGAAAGGAAGGAAGGAAGGAAGGGCGAAAGAAAAAGAGAAAGAAACGTGGAAAAAAAACAAATAGATGGGGAGGGGAGAGAGAGAGGAAAGAAAGAAAGAAAGAAAGAAAGAAAGAAAGAAAGAA
>NW_015161954.1:1416928-1423122 GCF_001447785.1 Gekko japonicus
AGAAAGAAAGAAAGAAAGATGGGGAGGGGGGGTGGAGGTAGGATGGTAGGAAGGAAGGGAGAAAAGGAGAAAGAAAGGTGGAAAGAGAGAAACAAACAAAAAAAGCTAACAGATGGGGGGAGGGAGGGAGAGAGAGAAAGAAAGAAACAAAGAAAGCAAATAGAAGAGGAAGGGGGACGAAGGAAGAGAGAGAAAGGGAGGGAGAAAGTGAGAGAAAGTAAGGTGAAAAGAAAGAAAGGTGTAAAGCAAGCAAATAGATGGGGGAGGGAGGAAGGAAGGGGAAAAGATAGACTTGATGTGTGAAAGATGCATAATGAATGTTGGAAGATGAGACTGATTTCCTGTGTCAGGGGGTGCAGCATCAGATTTCTGGCCCTTCCCAATAAATAGCAGAAGAATTATTTGTTAATTCTCTCTCAGTACAGGAGTATACCCTGGAATAAGTTGCTCCTGCCATCTGTTTCCCAAGGCAAGGCCAGACCTGCACTTGGGTGGGAGTCCCCAATTCCGGTCCCACCTTCATCAATAGTCTTGCCAGCAGTCTGTAGCAGTACCAGAGTAGTAGTTTTTTCATCTAGCTATAAATTTAGTCTAGGGAACAGAGTTTTCCCTTCAGTTGCCTCTCTGCACCTTCTCCAAGTACAATCAAAACTAAGAAAAGCCTCTTATCCAAGTTGTTTAGGCAGAGGACTTCTATAATCTTGAAGCCCCCTGTTCAGAGTCCCCAATGGTTGGGGACTGCTTCACCAAGCCAGGGAAGAGACATTATGCTGTCCCTTCAAGATGATCAAATAGAATGGACTAAAAAAAAGAGAAGTAACTAAGTTAAACAAGGGGCTCATAGTTGTACCCTCACCTTGTTTAGCCTTTTTTTATTTGGCAGCGAGGGTTTTTGTTTTTCATTCTGTTTAGGCAGTTTAGTGGTGTTGAATGTTCTAGTTATTATTCCAGGGGATTAATGTTCAGATTTAGTCCTGTCTTGGGAAGTGCGTGGAAGGAGCGACCTGTTCCAGGATATCCTTCTTTCACTGAGAAGAATGAATACTCACAGTGAGTGTTTGCATTCATTTTGCATAATCGGCTCTGATTTTTGAATTCCACTTTCTTTCTTGGCACAGAATAATTAGCTTTTTATTTTTAGTGCTTAGGTATATAGAACTGCTGTTACATGTGGAGTTCCCATCATCATTTGTCACCTATCCTGCCTATCCAAGCACACTTTGATCTCCAGGAAGATGCCCAAGTGTTTACCTCTGGTCCAGAGGGAGGATCTGTCAGAGATTAGACACTTAGATATAGAAGTGTCAAAGAACAATTATCTGGTGTAAGAAAAGCCATGCGCTCTGAGAACAGAAAGTGTCAAGCTTCCATGGTGTTGGAGCATTTTAAGGGAGACATTTAAAAGCAATCCTTTTTAGCTGGCAATGAAGGCTCACACCGCATTTCTTTAAATCCTCCTAACTTGATTCGACTCCATTTGAGATAGCTTTGGATGGATCTGCTTATTCACCCTGCCAGATGGAGATATTCTGTCATAATGGCAACTGCTTTCAAAGAACGGAAGGGCAGGGGAACGAGTCAGCTACACTTGGCAGCATCAAAAAAAAAGAGTTTTCCCCTAGACTTCATCCTCTTAGCTTTGGCTTGCATGTTAGTTTTGAAATGCTCTGAACTGAATGGATTTGCATGAAAGGTCACCTGAAATAGAACACATGGTTTTAGCGTCTCCTTTGCTGACATTCCATATTTTCTGAGTCTTCATAAGACTGACAGAGAAGCTTTTGTCTGTACTGGCTCCTAGTAAGAGGTAGAACATTTCTGCAAAAAAAGAAATAATGTTGATGATTCATTTGTTTAAACATTTAAGCGATGACTAAGCTTCCAAGTGAAATTTAGAAATAAAAGAAAAAGATATCCTACTCTCCCCCCACCCCCAAATCGCATTAGGGTTGCATATTGCACTGTTTCTGTTGATGTGGCATCTTTTTTGTTTGCTTAGGCAGGTGATTTTTAGCACATCTGTGTTTACAGTAGTTTAATGAAACGACTTTGCAAAAAAAATCTTTTTACTAAAACCTTCCTGACAACAGGGATCATAGTAAAGAAGTGATAGTTCAAAGAAAGGTCTGGCCTGTGGTATATGAATAAGAACCAAATAAAAATATCTTAGTCACTGTTAAATAAATGCCTAAGTGTGCTATGGCTGTATGCTTTAAAAGGGATTTCAAGATTCTGGCTCTTCCAAGGAGGGAAAAGAGCAGGAAGAACAATTTCGCCAGCTGTAACATCTTGCTGAGTGTTTGCTTTTCCCATTTCAGTAGGGTTGGGTGTGTCCAGAGGTGCAAGCCTTTGGACTTGGCTCTTTGGTGCTTAGTGCATGACTCTCAACTGGTGCCTTTAGCTGAGCCAAATCCTGAATCCCAGACAAGCCCAAGACATGGTTTGTTTGGTTTTCCAGTTGTTTGCTTTATTTAGACTGTGTTTGTTTTGTTTTACTGTTGGGAATTGTTTTGGGTCCTTTCATGGAGAAAAGAGGAATACAAGTAAATAAATTGTGACCCCATCAGATGGGGACTGTTAAAGGTAAGAATGCTGGATTAGAAGGATTCAAAGCTAGAGATGGCATAATGGAATTTTCAGTATTCGTAAGTATAGTTCGTTGATTTCCCTGTGCTGTAAGAGTTCCAGACCTCGTTTTTCACGGGGGGAAATGAACAAAAGAATTAGTAAATTTTACTTCAGAAATCTCCCAAACAAATTTTGTAGCCAGAATGAATAGAGTAAATCTGTACAGAGATCATCCATTTGCATCATGTATTACAAATATAAAATACAGAATTTGAGACTTCTGCTTGCAATCCCAGATGTGATATTATAAAAAGACTCCAAACTCTGGCAATAAATAAATAAATTATCACTACATTAGTTAGTGGTTTAGCAATGATACAGAGGACAACTCTCACAATTCAGATGTTGGATAGTAAATATTTCTGTCATTGGCTTTGATTCTCCCAGAGAGGACGGGGGGGGGGCACCTAGAGGAGTTCAGCACTGAACAGTTTCTTCTCTGTCCACAGGTAACCTTAGGACAGGGGTCCCCAACCTTTGTCACAGGAGGTGGGCTGACTACAAAATGCCAGGGAATGAGGTTATGTATAATTCTGAACAGCTGTTCATAATTTCAGGCAGAAGTCCTGTTTAATGGGATGCCTTTTAAAATTAGCATATTGTTTAAAAGATTTTCTTGCATACACACAAAATAAGTGTACATATTGAGCTAGCTAAGGAACTATCATCTAGCACTATTTGCCATCATTTTGCAGGTATCTAATGCATTTATGCTTCATCTCCTGGCTGTTCCCTTTACATGGGCCCTTCCTGTTAGAAGCTGAGCAAATTTTTAACATTCGCTGCTATTTGTAACAATGTAAGTGGTGCTGGAGGGCTGGCGAAAGCTCCTTGCACATGTGTGCAGTAAGAGAAAGAGTCTGGTTTGGAACATAAACATGTGTGCAGTAAGAGAAAGAGTCTGGTCAGATTTTGTTTGGAACATACATTATTTTTGAGAAATGCACAAAACTTGACATTTCGATGTTTTACTAACTTCCACTTGACTTATGAAAATACATTAAAACTGGGAAGATCTTATGATTTCAATAGAAAGTCCAGTTAGGTGCCTTAAGCATTTTAGCCATGCAGCCTTGTTGTTTA
This sequence comes from Gekko japonicus, assembly GCF_001447785.1. Taxonomy (NCBI): domain Eukaryota; kingdom Metazoa; phylum Chordata; class Lepidosauria; order Squamata; family Gekkonidae; genus Gekko; species Gekko japonicus. The sequence continues at coordinate 1,420,640 of NW_015161954.1, forward strand.
TATTCAGAAGCAAGTCTCACCTTTTTTTTAAACAGTATTACTCTGCTTTTTGCACAGTACTTTACTTAAGGCCACTGTCCATGTTATACTGTAAGCATCAAAAACTCAAAGAGCCCCATATGGCCCTGCCCGCTTTCTAAAACCACTTGGTGGGCACAAGGAAATCACTGTACCCGTGGGGGCCAGGTTGGAGGCCCCTGCCTTGGGGAATACAATTCCACTGCTCACTGTGACTCTTTTCTATCTTGCCGTGTAAAGGCAAGAGGGCATTCTCCTCCCAGTGGAACAGGAAGCAGGGCCAGCTCACAAGAGGCTCTTCCTTTATTGTGCGAGGGTTCCTCCCTCTCAGACCAGCCCTGCCTCATGCTTTGGAAGAAGGTCTAGGTGAAGCTTCTCTGAGCTCAGCAGTTAGCGATAGCTACCTTGCATTGGCCTTTTGTCATTAATCTCCTGTTCTTTTTTTTCTTCATTTTCTGAAGTTCTCTTCTTCCCCAAACATCTTTTAACTAGAGTTTTGAGCTCATCCCCCTTAAATTGGCCCAGCACTGCATAAATACTACATCTGCTACTAGTGTGGCAACAGTGACTTTTTGGCACTAAACCAAGGCAAAGAGAATGGTGTCAGAGAGGCAGCCCCCTTCAGTCTATTTCTTCAGTTCGGGTCAGTGGAAAGGTGGGCCTCAGAGATGCATGGCTAAGACTGTAGACTCTTCCCATGAAAGAGTGCTCCTAGGAGCCCTACCATCTGTACACCCCCTCCAGAGCCTGTTCTGCTGGGTCAGTGGGGAAGCGAGTTCTAAAAACACATGGCTGACATAATGTTCACCTCCACAGATGACTGTGCACTTACACTTTTCAGCTGAGTAGCACCTTCCAGCTGAGCCTGCTCCTCTGGACCAGCCCACTAAGGTGCTGGGTCTAAGAGGTGCATAGTCAAAGCTGGTGCCCTTTCCCTGCAGTAGGAGGGCATGCATATGAGCACCCACAGTCTCCTGGCTGACCTTCTAGGCAAGCAAGAGAAGCCAGCAGAGCATGATCGAACCATCAAAGCAGGGAAGGACCGCAGGACATTAAGTGCTTTATTCCTCCTGCATTCAACCTTTCCCTGCCCTGAAGCTAAGCTCCAAACCCCAGAAGGGAGAGAACTGGGCACATTCTGCAGCCAGAGTGTGCCCAATGCCTCATCCTAGCAGGACCAAAGGGCTCTGTTTTTAAAAGTGTACAAAGTTTTCTCTTGTTACAAAAGCCCATGAGCTGTATAGACAAATATGTTTATAATTGGAAATGGTGGGACCAATGATGACCCCTGTGCTTCATGAAGTGGAAGCAGAAAGGGTTGGTGCGGCAGGTTCAAGGAGCAGACTCTAGCAGACTCTGGCAAAGCAGGCAGAGACTAAACCAAGGTGCATCTGATCACACTCTGCCTCTCAACAAAATAAAACCTAGATGGAGCAAAAAGTACAGAATGAGGCCCCTCTCTTGGGCAGATCAAAACACCGCAGCTCAAACCCGTTCCAGAGAGTCTACCTGACTTGCACATTCTCATGTGAATAAAACAGTGGTACCCACCAAGTGCTTTTAGAAAGTGGGCAGGGTTAGGTGCAGCTTTTCCCTAGCAGGATTTCTCATTGGCTGTACAGGTTAAAAGGCATCCTTTTAAACAAAGCTTCTGCCTGAAATGTTGAAGAGTTACTATTAGGTAAAGGTTTCCCTTGCTCAAAAGCCAGTTGAATCCGACTCTAGGGGGGGGGGTGCTCCTCTCCGTTTCAAAGCTGAAGAGCCAGCGCTGCCCGAAGATTTCTCTGTGGTCATGTGGCCGGCATGACTAAACACCGAGGCGCATGGAACGCTGTTACCTTCCCACCGAAGCGGTACCTATTTATCTACTTGCAGTTTTTTGCTTTCGAACTGCTAGGTTGGCAGGAGCTGGGGCCAGAGATGGGAGCTCACTCTTGTCAGGCAGTGCTAGGGTCTCAAACTTCCGAGCTACTGACCTTTCGGTCTGCAATTCAGCGTCTTAACCTCTGAGCCACCACTAATAGTTACTATTAGATTTATATATAATCTTGATTCTTGATGTTTTGTGGTTGGCTCTGCCTGCTGCAACAGCTAGTTTTGTGATTGTGTCCACCACCCTTTGTCAGAATTCCAAAGGTGCCCACACGGTCAAAAACAGCTGGGGACCCCTACAATATAAAAACAAAGAACCCCAGTATCTCAGGAGTTTGTTATCCTAAACAAATGGGTAGTGGGAATATGTGCCTGTGTATATCATCTATCATCTGTCTATCTATCATCTCTGTTACTGAGCACCTTGACCACAGTTTAAGTAGATTTTGACACAGAACAATCAGATATTGCTTCTTTCTGTTCTTGTAGATAACTTATTACCACGGTCCCAAGCTCTCTCTGCCTGTCAGTATATTCTCCTTATCCTTGATTGTACAGTTTCATTTCACTGGCAGAGAAAAATGGAAGCACCA
>NW_015161954.1:1423173-1424884 GCF_001447785.1 Gekko japonicus
AGGTACTTTTTTGTTGTTGACCCGCCAACTCAGCTTGCTAATTATTTCCTATTTGCATTTTGGGCACAGTCCCTGACAACTGCTACTTACCATCTGTCAGAAGAAACCCAGGATGGGTGGCATTCTATTTGTTTTATCTCTAAGGTAGCGTGGATAATCTTTCCTGCGCAAAAGGGCACTGTGTAGGCTGTTGTTCTAGCAAAAGCCATAAACAATTTAATAATGATATTAATACTGTTTGTGACGCAAATGGGTTGGGGGGGAGGAAGTACGAATACATTTATTTCAGTAGCTTAGATACTGTGCTACAGCCAGAGAGTTTCTTGCTCTGCTTTCATCTCAGTAACACAGCAAGTTGTGTGCAAAACAGCACAAAGGATCTTTCGAGTTTCTCTTTTAAAGTACCCGCCTGGATGTTTTTCCCAATACAAACACAATCGGATCCATCAGTATCTATCTAGCTATGGATGCAGCAAAATTACTTCACTGGCTACCGGGCAAGAAAACTCAATCATAGCTGTTTGCTGTTAACAAAAGCTTGTAAAATCAAAATGCAATAAGACTTTCAAAATTGACTCTACTGTGTCTTTTCAACATACACTGTTTTGCTCCTTGGGACAGTGTTACCCAACTCAGTCCCCGTGCAAGGCCTGTCACCTAAAAGCATCCCCGACATGCATATGGCCAGAACATAAATAAAAAGGGAGCATTTTATTGCCTGTTGTATACCCGACACTCAGTTTGACAAAATAAATTTCAGATAAAGCAAAGATGGAATGAAAACAACCAGCAAGTAGTTTTATTGCCCCAGCCAAGATACAGATTAGAAAATGAGGAATCAGTATGAAAAAGAACCAAAAGGGCAAGCAATAATATCACAAAAACATTAAACATCTGTTATTTTGCACGAACCTAATGTGTAATAGTAAGCTCGTTAGCCCTAAAGCTGTGATTACTCCAAATTATGATCCTCCCACTTGACTTGTCCAGAGCAAGCCACCCCAGAGACCAAGGAGGTAGGTGAAGGGTTGCCTGAATTGGGACCAAAAGATGCAATGGGATAAATGGAAATGGAGCTTAAGAAAGCAGTCCCTAACAGTGATTCAGTGGGGAAGAGCTGGCAGACAGTGGCAAAGCTAAGAAAGGTAGATAGGTAAACAGGATCTAAAGGATTAATCTCAGGAAGTGAAGCAGAATAGGAGACAAATATTCTATCTGTCTTGAAGGTGAAGGTCCCGTTTCACACTTATGGTCATGGAAGATGGTTCTGGAGGGGAACCAGCTATAAAGACTGAGGGCTTAGGAAGCTCTTATGCCTCTTGAGGTTTTACCTGGGTACCAATGGAGGATGTCTGCTATTGGCCTAGTTTGGTGTAGAGCCAGGATTTGCACTGGCATTTGACCAAAACCTCAGAGCCTACATGCCCACCGGTGAGTTTTGGGTTGTGCTTTTATTGCTGCACTTTTGGATCTGGGACCTTGTTGTGTAGATTGAGGATCCCGGCTTTGATAGGATAGTGCAGAGGTCGATTCGGGGGGGATTGCGGTTCCCTGGGTGAAGTGCGGGGGGCGGGGAACACGACGAAGCCCCGCCCCCCGCTTCTGGCCCTCATTCAGCCAGGAGGAGGCAGGAGAAGAGGGAGGGTAAGTTGCTTCCTCCCCGCCTCTCCCCACCCCTGCCTACCTGGAGCCAGGGAGGGCCTTGGCGGGG
>NW_015161954.1:1424901-1429893 GCF_001447785.1 Gekko japonicus
AAGGCCGGCGGCGGCCAGGACCGTTGGGGGCGGGGGGGCTTGGCAGGGCTTCTCCACACTCCCGCCGGCCTCGCAGCTCCACTGCTGAGCTCGATGGGGGCTCGGCGAGAGCTGAAACCAGGGCGGCCGCCAGAATTGTTGGGGGGAGGGAGTGAAAACAAAGTATAAATGCCTGGATTTTCTGTGTATTTTCCGTAGCAATGTGGTCATCTACCCCCATGCTTGGTTTATAGCTGTTTTGGTTTATAGCCGGTCTTAGTTTATAGCTGTTTTTTCTCCCTGGAATTGCCTACCAATGTTCCCTCTAAGCTGTGGAGTCTTGTGAGCAAAATTTCTACTTTGTGAGCCACTGGCATTAAAGCTGTGAGTGAGTGATTTGGCTACTGCATCAGTTAGTTTGCCTCTGGTGCCCTCCCCCTGAGTGAAGAGAAAAATATGTGAGCCAGAGGCTTAAAAGCTGTTAGCTAGCTCACACTAACTCAGCTTAGAGGGAACACTCCTGGTAACTGAAATGTGAATAGCTACATATTTTGTACTTCATCTATTACCAAACAGCTTTCCTTTTTGGCACTCTGGTACTAGGTCTTCACTGATGTGCTTGTTGTTGCTTTTCTCTCGACAAACCAGTTACTGAAAATAGATAAAATTGTGTTGAACTTCTGTCCTTTTTACCTGACATGGGTGGTTTGCTTGTTTTCCCCCACATGTGCCATCAGATAGGCTCGCCAGCTCTGAGTTGGCAACACATTGGAGATTTTGGGGGTGGAGCCTGAGTAGTGGGTTTAGATTCAGAGGAATTAGCTGTGTTAGTCTGTTGCTGCAAAATAGTCCAAGAGTTCAAATAGCACCTTTAAGACTAACAAATAGCACCTTTAAGACTAACCTTTAAGACTAAGACTAACTGAGTGGTGGGTGTGGCCTTATGACACACTTCCGGTGATGTCAGGGGGTGTGGCATATGCTAATGAGTTATGCTAATGAGTTCCCCTATCTCTTTTTCTACGAAACGACCCCTGGGATAGTGTAACTCTCTTATAACATAAGGAGCACTTGAATATACATAAGAAATATACCTAGAAAATGTGAGGATATTTACACAGATCTGCTGATAGTAGCCAAGAGATTATTCTTCCTGGGTTTATTATTGTATTACCTGGATTGGTTTTGCAAAAGAAATTTCACTTAGCTTTGATTATCTATCAGCAAATCTGGGTTGAGGTTTATGGCCAGAAGGGGATGAGGAACACTGGTGGTTCAAAGGTGCCCAGAACAGTTCTTTCTTGCTGTATCCAGAAATTCAAGCTATTTCCTATCCTGTCCTTCCTGTCTTGTGCAGTGGGTTGGACTAGATGACCCTGGAGGTTCCTTCCAACTCGATGATTCTATAATTCTAGGTGTGCTTCTTATCAATTCTTGCCTTCATTTAATGTGCAGATGGATGCATTTCCCTTCACTCCCGACATCTTAAAAGTCAAGAGTTCTTGGAATATATTTCCCTCGCTTATTACATTCTTAAGGCCACAAGATTTTGGGAGTTCCCTTCTACATTTCTGGTCTTAGTGCAAACCAAAGGCTCTTGGGAGAGTGAATACTTTTACAGGTCTTAATAGGGGCTAGCAGGTTACAGAACCATAATCACAACAGCCATATCCATGGTAGAAACCACATTGTGGTGGAGTAGTGCTGTGATATATTGAAAGAGTCCTGTCCAATTCTAGAATGTCTACATCAGAATTTCTCACACTACGAATTCCTCCTCCTTCCTGACACGTAACTTTGCATATAGTTTTAATTTTTTTAGTTTGGCTTGTAGTTAATGGCTTCCAGATCCCTTTCTCTGGACAGACTCTTGGTAGCTGCACAGATCCTGAACTGTGAGTGACAAACTAGACATGATGGCAACAGCTATTACACCTAGGTCCTATACAGTTACATGCAAGAAGCAAAACACTGTGATGTGAGGGAAGATGAGCCCTCCCTCACCTGCTACTTACTTACTATTCTCTCCCCAGCACTGTTGTTCTCCCTGCCAAACTACCTTCTGTATACAAAGACATGGGAGTCCTCAATACACATGGCCTTGGATCCCATGGACGTTTTTTGCCAAGTCCTCCCTCCTGTTGCAGACTTCTGACATGCCTTCCCAAACTATTCCTGGGAATCCCCCATTCTCAGGAGCTTGAGGGAGATATTTTTTGCTGCAGTGGGAGGGGAAGGAAAACCTTGCTTTGCAGGTAGACAGTCGTTTCCATTAGTGACAATCCTCCACAGAATCTTCGGGAAAAAGTTCCTAGGCCACACAGTAGTAAATATTGGTTCCTACGTTGAAATATGAAATATTACTAGCAGTGCACCTTACTATTATAGAGCACTAAGTGTGTGGAACAGAAAATCACAGTGCCTGGGTAACATTAGAGTCTTCCTTTGAATGTATGTACTGAGATCTTCGACGTGGTCTCTGTGCTTCACACCCATGGGATCTAGTGCGCATGCGCTGGATTGATCGGTGCTGTAGCAAGCTCTTTTAATGGATTTTCGCACCCAGTCCCTCGGGCATGCGCAGGAACCCCACCGCACATGCCCAGAGGGGTGGGCGCGGACATCCCGCCAGTTCCTTTCTTACCGCCGCATTAAGTAGACCTCTTCTTCGTCGGTCCGATCGGTTCGGTGTTAGGTTTCGCCTCACAGGAATTCTTTTGGAATTCTTTCCAAACTTTGTTTTACTTTAATTTTTGCTTGTTTGTTCTTCAAAAACAGTTTTTTTAAAAAAACCTTTATTTTCTGCTGAGGGGGAGTTTACCTCGGGCCTTCGGGCTACCCCCCCCCCAACATTCTCTCTTCTTGATCACTTATTTAATGGAGAAGAAGTGGGGATTTTTCAACAGGTGCAAGGGTTGTAGCAGCAAACTTGCTCCTCCTGACCGTCATACCCTCTGCATCTTTTGCCTCGGAGAGTCTCACCAGCCAGAGTCCTGTTGTCACTGTGCGCGTTTCTCCAATCAAACGCGAAAAAATCGTGCTGCGTGCCTTAAAGTGGCGCTGCTTGAATTGGCCCTTGCTCCTGCCTCAGCGATGGAGGAGAGACCGTCTACATCGACAGCTCCGGCATCGAGGCCTGCCTCCGATGTCGACCGCCCGACACCGAAGCTCCTGGCATCGAAGGCACAATCGTCAGGCTCCACGCCAGTCAAAAAGAAGGCTAAGGCAAGTAAAGATCACAAGTCCGTGAAGAAGGGCACCTCCAAGTCCCTCAAGGCGGCGAAGAAGGGGAAGGAAGCGGTGCCTGCACTGGGTGATGCCCCTATAGTGCCTCCCGCTCCAACGGCAGTATCGATATCGGAGGCCCAAGTCCCTCCACCGATACCGACCATCCAACTGTTGGATTCCCCCATCCAACAAATGGAGCGTCCGTACTCCGACATCGAAAAGGTAGAGCTCCTAAGTCATCACATGGATGCAGAGCCTTCTCCGTCTCCCTCCCCGTTGTCGACATCGACGGTATCGGAAGCTCCCGACATTGATCTACGTCAGCACCGATATACTTCATGCGACGCGCAGTGTCACCCTCCACGTTCGGTCGCTCAATCTGTCGATATCGACAACCTTTTCAATGCTACCACTGATTCTACTCTACAAGAGTTGGATAAAAGCATAAAGGCTTCTCGAGCTCTAGGAGTTTCTTCCTCTGCAAAACAACAATACCGGCCCCGCACCCTGTCCAGGTCCTGGCAGAGGCGTTCCTCTACTCATCAGTCTCCAGACACACGATGGAGACCACGAACGTCTTAAGGAGGCCAAAGACCCGCCTTTCAAAAACCAAAATTCGGTTCCGGAGAACAGGCTTCTCACACCAAACAGTCCAAACCCTCCAAGCAGGGTTTTTGACTGTCCTGTCACCGAGTCAGCTTCTACCCATCTGTTTCCCTTTCTTCAAGCTTGGCGTCTCATCACCTCGGACGAGTGGGTGCTTTCCATCTTGACCCGAGGCTACAAAATTCAGTTCCACGAGAACCCCAATACTCCTGTCATCGTCTCCACCTCCCCTTCCCCACCTCTCCTAGAGGAGGTGTCCGTCCTTCTGCAGAAGGGAGCCATCGAATATGTTCCACCACATCTCCAAGGGACGGGATTTTATTCCCGATACTTCACAGGCCCGAAGAGAGACGGAGGCGTTCAACCCATATTAGATCTAAGGGAACTGAACCGTTTTGTGACCTATCACCGCTTCCGCATGGTATCCCTACAACAGATCATGCCGTTGCTTTGGAAACACGTCTGGATGGCCACCCTTGATCTCCAAGACTCATATTTCCACCTTACTATCCACCCCTTCCACCGCCAATACCTCCGCTTTGCGATTGGTCAACAGCACTTCCAGTATACACAACAGCACTTCCATTTGGCCTGTCCAGTGCCCCAAGGGTCTTCACAAAGACTATGATTGTGGTTGCAGCTTTCCTCCGTCTCCGGGGTATCTCCATCTACCCATAGATAGATGATTGGCTTCTGGTAGCACCTTCCAAGGACGCCCTGGTCTCCAATGTCACAGAGACTCTGGCACTATTGGAGAAACTGGGCCTGCGAGTCAATCGGCAAAAGTCCCAATTGTGTCCGGTCCAGCGAATACAGTACATCGGCGCAATACTGGATTCGAAGACATGCATGGCTTACCTGCCCCACGACAGGGCAGCAGATATCATTTCCTTAGCCACCGTCGTCCGTACCCAACCCTCCGTCACTGCCTTCCAGATTCAGAGGCTGCTAGGCCTGATGGCTGCAACGATGTCGGTCCTCGTCTTTGCAAGACTCAAAATGCGCCCTTTACAGCTCTGGTTTATCTGCAACTACGACCTGTTGAAAAACGCACACAGTGTCGTCCTATCCCCTCTTCTCAGCATACAGGACTCTTTACTTTGGTGGACTATCCCTTCAAATATCCTTCAGGGAGCGCCCTTCCACCCTCCGTCACCCGAGGTCACCATTACAACGGAT
>NW_015161954.1:1429978-1500360 GCF_001447785.1 Gekko japonicus
GAGGAAGCGACACATAAACTCTTCATAACTCCTGGCTATACAACACGCTGTCACCAGTTTCCTCCCTTTAATCAAGGGAAAATGTGTCACGATCCTAATGGACAACACCACAGCGCTCTCTTATGTCAACAGACAGGGAGGCACTGCTTCCCTACGACTCTGCACCCTTGCCACTCAGTTGTGGGACCTTTGCATCGCCAACAACGTATTCCGTGTAGCCACCCAGTCTCCCGGACACATGAACGTGCAGGCAGACCATCTAAGTCGAGCAGGACTCAGCCTTCACGAGTGGGGAATGAACCCAACATACCTCCTCCCACTCTTCCAAAAGTGGAGAGTTCCCCAAGTCAATGTCTTTGCCAACAGACACAACAAAAAGTGTCCTCTGTTCTGCAGTTGAGGAGAAGGACCCACAGTCTCTGGGAGATGGTCTCCTTCACCGTTGGTCCTCGGGACTTCTTTACCTGTTCACCCCCTTACCTCTGCTTCTGAGAGTGGTCCGCAAAATACTCAAAGACGCCGCGGACTGCATCTTAATAACGCCATGGTGGCCAAGACAACCTTGGTTTTCAACAATCCTCGAGTTATCACAGGGGATATACCATCATCCGGCTCAGGGCCTCCTCCTTCTCTCCGACTCCCCCGTCCTACATCACGACATGCCACAGCTGAAATTGATGGCATGGCAGATAACATCACTGGCTTTTCCTCCCGCGTAGCGAACGTCCTCTTGAATTCCAGGAAGCCTACTACGCGGAGGTCTTACAATTATAAATGGCGAAGGTTCTGTTCTTCCCTAGGTGATGACGCCCCTCGAGCCACCTCAGTGGGTCTCGAAAGAATTTTCCGATTCCTCCTCTCCTTAGCTGACTCGAGACTTTCCCATTCATCGTTAAGAGTTTATTTGGCCGCTCTCTCGGCCTTCCACGTTCCATTTGACGGATGCACTTTGTTTTCTCATCCGATTTCCAAATGATTTTTAAAAGGTTTGTTACACTTCTACCTTCCTGTCAAAACTCCAGTCGCTCCCTGGGACCTTCCTCTAGTTCTACGCCAGCTCACGAGGAAGCCCTTTGAGCCGCTTGCTACATGTGACCTCAAACTCCTCGCATGGAAAACGGCCTTTTTAATTGCTATCACATCGGCAAGGCGAGTTGGAGAAATATTGGCTTTCCGACACAATACACCTTACCTATCGTTTCTGCCAGACGGAGTCCACCTCGTCCCGGACATCTCCTTCCTGCCGAAGGTGGTGTCAGAGTTCCACCTGCAGGCAGAGGTCTTCCTCCCTGATTTTTCCCCAAATCCAACATCAGCGGAAGACAAAGTACTCCACACCTTGGACGTGAAGCAGGCTCTCCTGTTCTACCTCAATAGGACACGCCCGGCTAGACGAGATTCAAAACTGTTCGTCTCTTACGCGTCAGCACGACTGGGTACTCGCATCACGGCCCAGCGTCTGTCAAAGTGGATTGTGGGTCTCATCCGTCTGTGTTACCAGATCGCCAAACAGCCATTGCCTGGCCCTATCAGGGCTCATTCTGCCAGGGCTGTCGCGACTTCCACTGCCTTCCTCCAGGGAGTGCCACTGACGGACATTTGCAAAGCCGCTACGTGGGCCACGCCTAATACCTTCATAAGGCACTACACCGTAGACGTCCATACGAACACCAATACCAACATGGGACGTCACATTCTGTCTTCGGCTACGCAGTAAAAGACCTGCCAGCACCTTCCTCCAGGTAGGCTACTGCTCGCTAATCTCCCATGGGTGTGAAGCACAGAGACCACATTGAAGATAAGCAGGTCACTTACTAGTAACTGATGATCTTCGAGTGGTCATCTGTGCATTCACACCACCCGCCCGCCTTCCCCGCTGCTGTCAGCTTCTACATTTTTAATAGGGGTTGATTTGCGACAGTTTGTAGGAACTGACGGGATGTCCGCGCCCACCTCTCTGGCCATGCGTGGTGGGGTTCCTGTGCATGCCCGAAGGACTGGGTGCGAAAATCTGTTAAAAGAGCTTGCTACAGCACCGATCAATCCAGCGCATGCGCACTAGATCCCATGGGTGTGAATGCACAGATGACCACTCGAAGATCACTAGTTACTGGTAAGCAACCTGCTTTTGCCATGCACGAGGGGAGCTGTGTCAGGCCACAAAAAGAGGATTTCCAATTAAATGATTGGAGGTACCTGAATGACATGTGGGTTCTACTTCACACAGCAATAAGTGTTCCTGCACAGATCTATTCTGTGTCGGCACCAATGTGACAGGAGGTACATATTAATCTGGCCTGTGTTGTCCTTGCCTCAAGTAGTTTGATTTGTCTTCAAGACATTTGTTAAAAGAAGGAAAGAGAAACACTTCTAACTATGATGGTTTGGTTCATATTCTTGGTTAGGAATGGCATGAACCGTGAAAATGTGATTTGTTTCCGTTTGTGGTGTGCCTGGTTTGTGAGCCATGAATCATCACAAACTTTTAGGTGCCAAACAAACTGGTGAGGTTTGTGACACAATAGAATCCCCCCCCCCCAGTATGCTAGAGAAACTAAACTTTCAGGGGATCTCTGGCTGACTCTATTCTACCTGCCACCCAGGTTTTGTGAGGATTGGATTTACGGGGTCCAAATTACAGCCCCCCCAAAGAAGTTGCGCAGTTCAATGAAGCTGTGGGCTATGCCGTGAAGGGCCACCCAAGACGGACAGGCCACAGCAGAGAACTACAGGAGGCAGCAATCACCACCATACCAAAGAAAAAGAAATGCAAGAAAGCAAAATGGCTTTCTGATGAGGCTTTACAAATAGCAGAGGAAAGAAGGAAAGCGAAAGGCAAAGGCGAAAAGGAAAGATTCCCGTTGCTTTGAAGTTTGGTAAACATTTAGTGGAGACAGTCTGTCTTGAAATGTATCCATTCATGAACCTCTTGAATGTTCTTGGAAAGTTCATGCTGGTTGACCTGCTATGAACTTCAGTTCATGAACCACAAATGGGCCAAAATTCATCACAAACTTTAGTTTGTGAGCCGGTTTGTTCCATCCCCATTCTTGGTGACTTTGCAGCGAAGCAGAAGATTGAGACTAGTGAGGTGTAAAGATGAAACCTGCACATAATCATCATTTAAAAATCAACATAATTCCGCCCCCCCTCCCTGGAATGTAAATTCTCCTCATAGTCAACTAAGGATAAGACAGTCTGTCTTTATCACCTCTCAGTTATCTTCCAGGAAACATTTCTTTGTGTTAATGTGGTCATTCATGCTGGAGCTACCGTCCTCCATACCCATAAGATCCATGTTATGTAAACGGCTTAGTGGGGTGTCTGCAGGAATAAACCTTTCAGAACAACTCCTTATTGCCTCTTAACTGATCATTAGCAGCTGGAATAGACTGATTTCTTATGGATTGTGGCTTAAATAATTACCTGATACTCTGAGCCATTAAAAAACAGTTAATGAATAGTGGGGGGATCCATGAGGAGACTGTGGAGATACATACAGCTAGCTGAGAAATGTGATGTCTTCCATGGAAAATGGCACTTTAGATTTTGCTGCCTGGGGGAGGAGAAAGGTTTGACAAAACAAATCACCAAGGGAGGGCTTTAATAAAATTGTATAAGGTTCTTCTTTGAAATAACTGTTGACAGCTATTTAGCCACCGCAATGAGGTTTAATAAGTACATTTTTTATTATATCGATTCTTCAAAAGCTTTAGAGATCCTCATTCTCCTTTTCTTTTTAATGATACTAATTATATACCATAGTGTACCAAAGGGAAGATACTAATAAAGGCCCAGTGCTTAAAGGGTATTGCAGACCCCTGAGAGTGTATCTTTATTCAGGAATGTTTGACCCAATGGGCAAACAAAAAATCAAATTTGCCAACGTAGGTTAAAGATTATGAAGATTTAGAAATAAAAGGGAGGTGGGCTTCCCCCCCCCCAAGAAAAAAGAACATAGGTGTTTCAGAATAGCAAATGTCCCATTGAAAGTTGATAGAGTTGTTCATTTTTGTAGGTCATCTCAAAATCACAGGCTCTGTAATGTAGCTGGGGGTGGGCTTTCTTACCTCCCACTTTACTCGTATTACAAAAATCCAAAGACTCTCATTTCTGTAAACTCTTCCAGATCATAATCATTTTATTTACTGATAGCTTTATTCAAAGGGCCAACTGACACTTTACTTCTTCTGGTAAAAGGTTCTTTGCCATGTCAGGAACATTTGAACATAATGTCTGTGACAAATTTGAAGACTTTTCCCTCTAGGTATCTTCTAACAGAAGCCAATAAATGGCTTCATAATTCTTGACATTACAAAAAAGTACACTTTTTTCTAACACAGCTTGCACTGATTTTATTTCCTGTCATTATGGCATTTTGATAAAAGGATTTGACTAAATTGTACAGTGGTAATATAGATGTACTACAAGAATAAGTATAATATCATGACTCATTGAAATTCTTCTTCACTAACTTCACTACTGTTGCTAGATCAAGGCTTGTGGATGTATCACAAGAAGGATATTGTACAACAGGGAACACCAGTTTGGTGTAGTGGTTAAGAGTGGCTGACTCTAATCTGGAAAACCAGGTTTGATTCCCCACTCCTTCTCATGAAGCCAGCTGGGTGACCTTGGGTCAGCCACAGTTCTCTCAGAGATGTTCTGTCAAGAGCCGTTCTCTCAGAGCTCTCTCAACCCCAGCTACCTTACAGGAGAGAGGAAGGGAAGGTGGTTGTAAGCTACTCTGAGAATCTGAGTGTACGGCAGGCTATACATCCAACTCGTTCTTTGTCCAGACCCATTTATACCTAGTGAATTCAGTAGGACATGAGATTAGATGTATTGAGGCCCCTGCCACACGGCAGGGGAAAACTAGCTCAAAGCGCGGCTTCTAAAAGCCGCACCAAAGTTGAGACGCCGCGGTGGGATCCCCTGAGCCACGGTGCCTTTTCTGCCAGGTAGAAAGCTACGGTGGGAAGGGGAGGCTGGCGAACTGCGCATGCTCACACATGCGCAGTTTGGCCAGGGGCCGGGGATGCGCCGGCGATCCCACGGCCGGGCTTGGGGCGCACTTCTCAGATGAACCAGCAGGTAGGTAGTTCTGTTTTGGTGCGGGGTTTTGGGTGGAAGGGGCGGATCGGGGACACAAGCAGCACGATTCCCAGATGTTGCTGTGGGATCGTGCACGTTAGCTGCATCCCCGTTCCGTCCCTCTACCAGCCCAAAACCTCTTGTGTGACCGGGGCCTGAGAAACATAATCTCAGCAAAATCAAATTAATAATCCAATGTGGAAGTAAAAATATCATGAGTAGGAATGTAACATGTAAATAAATTCTTTCTCAGTGTCTGAATAGCCAGGGAGGAATTATTGGTGGTATTTATCCATATTCTCAGGAAAGGTGAGCAGTCCCAAACAGAAAGTAATGGGGATATAGGCCTTTTAGCACCCCTCAAACCCTGGAATTGAGTCACTGGGCTTGCGCATAAAGTGCTAAATGATTTAAGTGACCCTAATTCAGCATTATAACAACTGCATCATACTTACTGTCAAAACAGTGCAGTGATCTTGTTGTAAAAGTGATTGTGGTTGATGAGATCTTTGAAATGGCTTCACAGGACTACTCATACTTTTGCTCTTGGTTTTTTCTCCTGTTGTAGTGTTCCATGCCTTCCTGCATCACGGCCTTCCACGTAACATGCGCCTTTGAACACAACCTGGACATGCGGACACTTTTAACAGAGAATGATGAAGTGAAGTTCAAGTCGTTCTGTCTCGAGCATAGCAGCAATGCCACTAAGCCACCAGATCAGGTACGGACAGAGGCAGATCAAGGCAAACTGGACATGGAGAAGGTAACACTGAGAAAGCAGAAGCTCCAGCAGCTAGAGGAAGACTTTTATGACCTTGTGAAGCCCTCAGAGGTGGCGGAGAACCTTGATATGACTGAGTGGCTGGTTGATTTTGTCTATCAGTACTGGAAAATGAAGAGGAAAGCCAATTACAACCAGCCCTTGATGATGCCCAAAACAGACGAGGTGGACAATTTGGCTCAACAAGAGCAAGATGTGCTGTACCGACGCTTGAAGCTTTTCACACACCTCCGGCAGGACCTTGAAAGGGTGAGTAGAATTGCTAGTTTAGCAGAATTTCTTGCTACACTTCCAAGACTAACTAAACAGATGCCGGCAATTCTTTACCTCCACTGGCCAAGTCAAATTTCCCTAAAAATCGTTTGCTTTTATGTAGTCTCCGGGTATCACTTCAGTTGTGAGGATTGATTTCTATATGTATTTTTGTTTCTATTCAAAACAATCACAAATATTAGGTCATGTAAAACGTGCTCTCAGGTTGCAACTGACTCGTGGTGACCCCATGAAGTTCTCCCTCTTGGGGGTTTTCAAGGCAAGAGCTGTGCAGGGGTGGTTTTCCATCACCTTCCTCAGCATAGCAACCCTGGTCTTCCTTGGCAGTCTCCCATTCAAGCATTAACAATGGCAGTCCCTACTTAGCTTTTGAGCTCTGATGAGATCAGGTTAGGCTGAGCTATTAGGACTGCTTCACGGATATTTCACATTGTAAAATATAAACAATGGTAGGATTCAACCTATCCCACGATTTCATTTTTCCTGTAGCTAAATGAGTGGATTTGTTTTCCTTTTAAAAAATGATTCCAGACAACCTGCTGTCTGTTGCAGGGCAACAGAACTGGGTCCAGTCCAGTGTTCCCTCTAAGCTGAGTCAGTGTGAGCTAGCTCACAGTTTTTTAGCCTCCGGCTCACACATTTTTGTCTTCGCTCAGGAAGGATGGCTTCAGAGCAAACTAATTTATGTAGTAGCCAAATCGCTCACTCACAACTTTAATGCCAGTGGCTCACAAAGTAGAATTTTTGCTCACAAGACTACACCGCTTAGAGGGAGCATTGGTCCAGTCCATGGTGAGAGCTATGACTGCAAGTAAAAATCTACTGGGCATGGCATGCCTGAGGGCTCAGCAGAAAAGGTTTCTTAAAAAAAATGCTTGTGGAGTCCCCTGGTTGTTCCATAGTGTAATGGAGGCACCCCGCCACAAACCTTTGGCTCTTCCTGAAGAATTAAAAGCACTTTTTTAGGATGATGGATACTCTTATAAAGCTGTTCTGTGTTTCTTCTTTTGTGATTAGTTTTAATAGCAGGGATGAGTTTGAAGGTGAGGCTAGGGAATGCTTTGACATCATCCTTTTAAAGGACTTGTGGATGTTAGTGAAGTCCCCCACAATAACAAAGTACCATGACAGAGCGCCACCTACTTTCTTTCCTTTTGGTTTCCCCCTGCTGTGCCATGTGCACTCTGTGCTGCTGTGTGCAAGACAGTAAAAGGAGATTTATTAGAGTCCTGCTCTCTCAAGTGCCACACTGCCAGCCCTCTTGGATTCTTGTAAATTTCTCTTTTTATGAACTGTGTGCACACAGGCACACACAAAAAGCACTGGCAGAATTAACTGTGAAGCTCCAGGAAGCATAAGAGACAGGAACGGTACGGCATAAACAACTCCAGAGGTAGAAGAGGTAAAACAAATTGCCTAGTGAAATAACTACCCAGACTTGTCCAGGGAGGAGAAAAGAA
The DNA here is from genome assembly GCF_001447785.1 of Gekko japonicus. Lineage (NCBI taxonomy): Eukaryota > Metazoa > Chordata > Lepidosauria > Squamata > Gekkonidae > Gekko > Gekko japonicus. Next base: position 1,437,587 of record NW_015161954.1, read on the forward strand.
ACATACAGAGAAGTAGGAAAAGGACACAAGTAGGACATGTGGGAATGAATGTACAAACAGATATGCCCAGGCAGAGGGTGTTTCAAGTGCCAGGCTACTGCCTTAATTGTACCAATCTCAAGGTCAAGGCTTTGCAAGGTTTGAATATACTGCAAATGGCTGGGCCTGTCTTGAGCTGAGAAAGATTGGCGGAGATGAAGAATCAAAGCATGTTATAAAAACAGCACATTCACTAGTTTGGCTCTTTCACCCATCCTTTCTGTGTATCTTTATTAATATGTACAGCCTGCTTTTCTACTGAAAACAGCAATATTTAATTTTATATGCCGCACCATCAATGTAGTCTTCATAATAAAGAGCTGTGTCCATCTTTTCTACCCTTAATAGGGCTGGAACTTTTCAGGACTTTATATAGTCATATGTGGTACTATTGGAAGTGTTCCATATCTAGATGATGAGGTTACCAATTTTCTTTTTAAGGGCTTCACAAGGAAGGCTTTCTACAAAAAAATTTTTGTTGCTGCATCTGTAGTGGCTTTGGACCTTCCAATACATTTAGTATCTTTGGTACCAGCTATTGTTACATTCTTAATAACATGTGCCATCTTGATCAAAACAGTACACAAATGTAATATACTTAGTAACCAGTTAATTGGTGTGAAACATTATCATGTGTATCCATCCTGTTAAAACTGAAGAGAATAACTACCTGCCTTGCAGTAGTTATTCAGCATTTTCTCCTTTTGCCTAGTTGGGACAGAAAACAGAGCTGGTAGGGGACTGATCCCTTTCCGCAGACTCCCAGCACATATAGTTAACAGGGCATGTTGGCTTGTATAAAATCCCAGCTACACAAAACTACCTTAGCATCACAAACAGGAAATGGTTGGATCAGTCTACTGTAAATTTTACCTGAATTAGGGTCATGTAAAGGAATCTTTTGTGGGCCTTACTGTCTGAGTAGATTAAGACTGCTTGTAGTCTATAGCAAGAGCCCTTCCCCCTTCTGATAGGTCCAGGTTTGCCCCCCACACAAACACACACTGCCCAGCTGCTGGGAATAGGAGGCTCTTCCAGAATTTCTGTTGCTACTTAGGCCTGGGACACCTTTAGTCCAGGACTAGATCATGAACTCTCCATTGCCCAAGGTGACCTTGGGAAGTGAAGCAGGAAACTGGCCAGGGAGGCTGTTGGTCAGCAAAGGTCGGGGGATCTCAGAGAAGCTGATGCATTCCACTCCAGATCAGCTGTTTTCAAAGAGTGTGTCTGAAAAACTGAGTCAAAAGCAGTGAAGAGAGATGAATTTTGAGAGCTGCTTGATATATTAAACATTCTGAATGGCATGCACATGAGGGATTTTAAGGATAAAAATGTGAATGTGGTGTGCGGCAAAGGTGAAAAAATCAGATTCTGTGCTAGGGACTGAAAATAAAACATTCAAATGTTATTGTATAGATCTCTATGGTGTGGCTACTTTTGGAATACTGTTCAGGAACACCTTCAGCTTTGCCCATGGTCTGGCCTAGGCTCCTGAAGTTGGAGGGCCTCCTGGCCTTGGCTTTCTGCCTTCCTTCCTAATATCTTGCTCTTGTGCCCCCTCCCCGGTCTCTTTTTTCTTTTCTGCCTATTATCTCTTGCTTCCTGGCCATTTCTGCTTTCTGCCACTTTTGCCTTGCCTCATGAGCTTGTCTTTTGTCCATTATGATGACATTTGTTCACATACAGAGGCTTTTCTCCTGCTATTCAGGGACAACTGTTGAAAAGTCTTGACTGCTCCTCTTCACATGGCTCCTTCTTCTATCTTTTTTCTTCTCCCTTTTCCTACCGCAGCTCTGACTGTGGTATGAAGTAACATTACTACATAGATCTCATAATGACATTTTATAATTGCTATATGATAACATCTTGTGGAACTGGGTCATTGGAAGGATTACAGATCTGGATGCCTTTTTGCAAGAGATGACTGCAGTATTGACTGCATCCTGAATCCCTGATGGTAGGCTTCATTGCATAATGCATGTAACATGTCACCATCTAGTGGGAAAATCCAAGATCCTCTGAGCTTCTGAACCATTATCAGGAATAGACCAACACCAGACAGACACATCACAGTAGTTTCTCCAGTGGTTCAGATCGTGGGACAGTCCTTACTCATGGGATAAGCCCCTCCTCCAATTGCAGTGTCGGCTCTGAGCTTTGATCCAGGCGGGGAGGGGCTTATCCCCTGGAAGTTTCCCAGTTCTTGCAGGACGTGCTTCAGCAGCACTTGCAAGTGCAACAAGCAGAAGAAGAGAGAAGAAGGAAGAAATTGAGCCACAGCACCTGTGCGTGCTAACTTCGGCAGCGGAGGAAGAGAGAGGGCGTTTTGGCACTGGGAGGTCCCTGGCTGCCGCAGCGCTTCGATGGCCCTCTGCGGACTCCCACCGGCCTTACCTACCCCCTGGGTGGAGGGCCTGCCACTTGGGGCTCCTCGGGGTGCAGTTGAGTCTGTGGTCCAGTGGTGGGGACGATGCCAATGAACCGGCTGGATCCCAGACCACAGGAGACACTGGAGAGTGGCTTGACGGTCAACACAAGACCTTGATCTTCGTCAGCGCTGCAGTGAGTCCCTCTGCCCCTTTAAAGTCCTCTCCCAGTCAGGACGGGCTTGTGGGTAAGGAGGGAGCATGGCTAGGGGGGCCTGGAGGACCCGAGGCCTTTACCTGGGAGTCAGAGGAGGGAGGGAGGGAGAAAATCCCCTACCAACCCAAGTCCAAAGTCACAGTCGCCCCAGAACTGGGGGAGATAGAGTCATTGGGCTGCACTGGGGTGCGTTCTCCAGGGAGACCAGGGGCGGAATTTCTAAGCTGGGGAAAGCATAGATTTTAGGCAGGAAAGAATGGTGGCAGCCATTTTAGGTTCCCTCACAGCAACCTTGATGGTGCTTTCTGTTTCACTTCCCACTGCAGGCTTAGAGAGATGGATGATCAAGCCAAGCAAGAAAGTTCACAGGACAGAGACAGCTCATTTAGTGAATTGAGTCTACCCAGACTGTCAGTCTCCCTGGCCACACAGGAAACAATGGAGACACAAGACGTGGATCCTAGGAAAGATTATAAGACTGAGCTTATGAATTGGTTCAGGAGTGAGATGAGGAGGGAGTTCAAAGAGATGTTGCAGGAAACATTCCAAGGGTCTGCTCCTTCTGGACCTGCCCTAGGAAGCGGTAGAACAACAAAGAGATCCAGACCTAGTGGGGAAAATGAATCCTTAAGCAGTTCTAGATCCACTCCATTGCCCTGAGAGCGCCATGACTCACTGGATTCAGAACAACCCTTTTCTAAAAATTAATTTGCTTTAATTAGCTTCAACAAAGGTTGATAATTTTTCAAGGTGTATAAATAAGCAACTCTGCTTAGCTTGGGGGAGAGTCTTTTGTATGTTTTAGCAATGCTAATGAAAGTAGTTCATAAGCAGAGGGCAAAAAGCATTTTTCTTCTTCTTAGATGACTGAAATAAGAAATTGAAAGATAATGCCAGACCTTTTAACATACATCTTGCCAGAGGCTGTCATTTTTTCTTGTAAAGAGATTTCAGTTTGATGTTCACTTCAAACCAAAATAAAGAGATTAGTGCATGTTAAAATATATAGCTCATTAATCATATTTTATACTTGTGTCTTAGTGGTATATTTATATATTTTAATCTTTTCACCTCAGAAACTAATGCTTCCAAATTTTCTTGCAACAACACTAATATTATATTGTTATATAATCTAGAATGGGTTTGTACTCCACAGCATGCAAGGCTGACAAAATGGTGGCCAATCTCCAGGTGGGGCTTGAAGTGCTCCCAAAATTACAGTTGATCTCCTCACTACAGAGATCACACCCTGGAGGAAATGAAAGCTTTGGAGGTTGGACGCTATGGTTTCACACCCCCACTTAGTTCTCTCCCTTCCCCCAAATCCTCTCTCCCTAAGCACCCCCCCAAAAAAAATCTTTAGGAATTTCCCTAGACATAGTTGGCAACTCTCGCTGCCAGGAAAGTTCAAGCCTACCGGAAGAAGAGCCACAGCAAATTTATGCATATGAGAAGCTGTTGCTTCGGATCAGGCTCTGCCTCCTTTGTGGCCCAGCGCCTTCTTTGGTTCCCCCCTCGTGTTTCCAGGGTGGGATGGAGTACACTCTGAGAGTTTTGGAGCATGAGCACATAAAAGCACATCAAAGGCTCACTAAAGAATATCACCACCAAGTGATTAAAAGGAACATCAAGGACATATTGGCAAGTGTGTAAGTTCTAAATCAGATGAGCATTTTGCTAATTCAGCTTTTCTAAGATATTGTTAACTTCTATCACTGACTGAAACTCACTGTACGCATCACATCATCACCCTGTTCCTAGAATGCACCCCTCTCTTGAACACCTCTAAGTCCATTTTGTTTTCTGTTAGTTCACCCCAACTGTAGCATAGAGACATTTTCTGAATGAAGAAGTAACCTCTTGCATCCAGTCATCCACTTTTTCTTATCCTTTTAATATTCATGTTGTTCCGCATCTCTGCAGTTCCAAATCATCCTTCATTCTATTCTCACCTTACCTTTTCAGTCACTTAATGTTACCCTTTCCTTTCTAAATCAGCCAGTTTGGACTATATGGATTTATCTTTTCTGAGCATGTCTTTGTTCCATCTTCTGGTGCTGGAGTAGGATGTGTATGTAGTTTCATGGGAAGCTCCTGGTGATTAGATGCAGGCACTGAAGTTGGGAAATGCCTGGTTAGCAAAGTATAATTACAGGTCAAGGTTTTCTCTACAACCAACACCATTATAAAAGCTGAAATTCCTAGCAGAATTAAAACTTTTTCTTTTTCCGGCTATATAATTGGTATAAATCTCCTGTTTCGAGCATAATTATCAGGTCTGCTGCAGAGGACTCCTTATATTTTATTTATTATCAGATTTATATCCTGCCCTCCCAGCTGAAGCTGTGTAGAGGGCAGTTCATTTTTATACATTCCTTCATCTCATTGCTGAAAAGTCTTAGCAGATCTCAGGTAAATTCCATACATAAAACTTGTTCACATGAGCAGACTGTTTCTTGTGAATTAGCTGTTCCAGTCAGTGTTCAAACACATTGATAACCAGATCCTACCCACTGTCTTAAGTGGACTTAGCTCCTAAATAAGCATGTGTAGGATTTGCAGCTCTCTGAGATGCATATACCACAGGATGCATACTCATTAGTGGCAGAGTATTGGGTTGAATTCAGGTCTCTTATTCCCTGGGCTGCTGCACTTCACATAGGAACTTGTTGCTTTAGCAATGGCAGAACTCACTGAAAGCTCTCACACCTATAGCTGCCAACTTTTAAAATTAAATAAAATTAGAATTATATCTTCATAAAGTGATTAGTATTGGACCCTGACTGTACAAAATATGTTTTGTTTAACCTAATTATTTCATAACTTAATGAGCATCTGTCTGTAATAGGCAAAACTACAGCAAGCCTTTTCAACATGCAAATTCGGCTCCCTTTGAAGAGCTGTGCTTATTGGTTCCAGAAGGCCATTCCCTGCAAGAATTTTTTTATGGCTTATTGGGACTTACTGAGACACTTGTAGTCATATTTTCCATTTGCCTTTGAGTGCTTTTAATAGTACATTGACATTATCTTTCCTCCAATTTTTTTAATACAGTACTCAAATTCCCTTTTTTAAAGAACAAGGCAAAGGTTGTAAATGTACCAGATCTTCGACGTGGTCTCTGTGCTTCACACCCATGGGATTCAGTGCGCACGCGCTGGATCGATCGGTGCTGTAGCAAGCTCTTTCAATGGATTTTCACGCCCAGTCCCCTGGGCATGCGCAGGAACCCCACCACGCATGCCCAGAGGGGTGGGCGCAGACATCCCGCCAGCTCCTTCAAACCGCCGCATTGAATAGACCTATTTTCCGTCGGTCAGATAGGTTTGCTTTCAGCTATTCGCCTCAGCTCTTAAAGATCATTTCCTTAGATTATTTTTCCTTTAGCTTCTCTTTTTTGTTGTTTGTTCTTCAAAAAAATCTTTTTTTAAAAAAACCCCTTTAGTTTCCATTGAGGGGGACTCTGCTGATTACCTCAGGCCTTCGGGATAACCCCCCCCCCAAATGTCCCCGCTTCTTCGTTTTCTTTTATGGAGAAGAAGTGGGGTTTCTTCAATAGGTGCAAGGGTTGCGGTAGCAAACTTGCTCCTCCAGACCGTCATACCCTGTGCATTTTTTGCCTCGGAGAGTCTCATCAGCCTGAGTCCTGTCATCATTGCGCTCATTTTTCAAATCAAACGAGAAAAAATCGAGCCTTAAAGTAGCACTGCTGGAATCGGCACTTACCATCAGGAGAGACCATCAACATCGACAGCTCCGGCGTTGAGACCTGCCTCCGATGCCGACCGCCCGACACCAAAGCTCCCGGCATCGAAGTCACAATCTTCCGTGTCCACGCCAATCAAAAAGAAGAAGACTAAGGCGAGTAAAGATCTCAAGTCTGCAAAGAAGGGCGCCTCCAAGCCCCTTAAGGCGGCGAAGAAGGGGAAGGAAGCGGTGCCTGCACTGGGTGATGCCCCTATAGTGCCTCCCGCTCCAACGGCAGTATCGATATCGGAGGCCCAACTCCCTCCGCCGATACCAACCATCCAACTACTGGATTCCCCCACCCAACAAGTGGAGCGTCCATACTCCAACATCGACACAGTGGAGCTCCTAAGTCACGAAATGGGTGCAGAGCTTTCCCCCTCTCCTTCGACTTCATTGGTATCAATGGTATTGGAGGTTCCCGATGTTGAAACACGTCGGCACCGACATGCTTCTCACAGTGCACAACGTCATCCTCCACGTCTCCATGTCCAATCTGTCGATATCGACGACCGAGACTACAGGGACGGTTCTCACAGACAGGCTATTGCTTTGTCTCCCAGACGTCCACAGTCCAGAAGTTGATCCCCCCCGAGTCTTCATGCCCCCTCCACCATCAAAACCTTGGGATCAACATCACTTGAGGTACCTGTACGGGGCTTATCCACCATTCATGCCGTGGTTGACTCCGGCGGGCTATTCTGATTGGGACTGCTATTCGTCCCACTCTGTCCATAGATCGAGGTCGCCCCACAAGTCGAGACCCTCAGCATCTCTGTCGCATCCTCCTCCAGTCAATCCTCCCCATCATATTCTGGAACCAAGTCGTCCTCCAAACCCTCAGGTCACTCCTGACCCAGTCATCCCACCTAAACCCATAACTTATCAAGAGGACAGGTCGGTCCAAATGCCACAACAAGACTCCTCTGACTTCATGGAAGAAGACTCAGATACGGAGGCATCTGAGGCTCATATCTCTCCTGACCATAAATCTCTCAACCAGGATGTCGTTGAGGACTTACCCATATCCCCATCCGACAACCTTACGTCGTACACAGATTTAGTTAAAAGAATGGCCCACTCTTTAGGCCTCTCTGTCGTCCAGCAACATCTGCAGGAAACTGATGCCGTTTATGATATAGTCCAGCTTGATACCACTTCCACCTTGGCATTGCCCATGTCTTCAGTCCTTCTGCAAGCAGCAAAGGCACCATGGCTAAAACCCTCATCAGCCCCTGTGTCCACGAGACGACTGGACCATATGTATAGGGTCCAAGAGACAGATGCCGAATTCCTATTCTCGCACCCTCAGCCAAACTCGATGGTGATAACATCTTCCTCTAAATCCAAGAGGACACATTCCGCACCTTCTGACAAGGAAGGTAAGAAATTAGATGCCTTTGGCAGATGCTTCTACTCCACGGGAGCATTGGGAGTCAAGGCCACTAACTACCTGGTCTGCATGAATAGGTATCAATATACTCTCTGGGAACGGTTCTCCAAACTACTGACCCACCTCCCAGAAGACAAACTCCAGGCAGCTAGAGTCATCCAAAAAGAAGGTATGGTACTGGCAAAACAACAGCTCAACACGACTAAGCATGTTCTCGAGGCATCTTCCAGAACCATGGCCTCTGCAACAGCTCTTAGGAGACATTCCTGGCTCCGCAATACCAATTTGCCTATGGATACTAGATCTTATGTGGAAGATCTTCCATTTGATGGCCTGGGACTTTTCAATGCCACTACTGATTCAACTTTGCAAGAATTAGATAAGAGCATAAAAGCTTCTCGAGCTCTGGGAGTGTCATCCTCTGCAAGACAACCATACCGGCCCCGCACCTGGCCGAGATCGGGGCAGCAACATACCCCAAGTCGTCAGTCTCCGGACACACAATGGAGACCGAGAACATCTTCAGGAAACCAAAAACCCACCTTCCAGAAACCAAGATTCGGATCCGGGCAACAGTCTTCCCGCTCCAAACAGACCAAACCCTCCAAACAGAGTTTTTTACTTCCCAGTCACCGAGTCAGCTCAAACCCGACTGTCACAGTTTCTTCAAACTTAGCGTCACATCACCTCGGATGAGTGGGTACTCTCCATATTGTCCCGAGGTTACAAAATTCAATTCCACCAGAACCCCAATACTCCGGTCATCGTCTCCACACACCCCTCCCCACCTCTCCTAGAGGAGGTGTCCGTCCTTCTGCAGAAGGGAGCCATCGAACTTATACCACCACACTAAAACGGGACGGGATTTTATTCCCGATACTTCACAGTCCCGAAGAGAGACAGAGGCGTTCAACCCATATTAGTCCTAAGGGAACTGAACATTTTGTGACCTACCACCACTTTTGTATGGTGTCCCTACAACAGATCATGCCATTGCTTCGGAGACATGTCTGGATGGCCACCCTCGACCTCCAAGATGCCTATTTCCACATTAGTATCCACCCCTACCACCGCCAATACCTCCGCTTTGTGATTGGTCAACAGCACTACCAGTATACGGCCCTTCCATTCGGCCTATCCAACGCCCCAAGAGTCTTCACAAAGACTATGATTGTGGTTGCAGCTTTCCTCCGTCTCCGGGGTATTTCCATCTACCCATATATAGACAATTGGCTTTTGGTAGCGCCTTCCAAGAATGCCTGGTCTCAAGCGTCAAAGAGACGCTGGCGCTATTGGACGATCTGGGCCTACGAGTCAATCAACAAAAGTCTCAATTGCGTCCGGTCCAGCGAATACAGTACATCGGCGCAATACAGGATTCAAAGACATGCATGGCTTACCTGCCCCACGACAGGGCAACAGATATAATTTCCTTAGCCACTGTCGTCCATACCCAACCCTCTGTCACTGCCTTCCAAATTCAGAGGCTGCTAGGCCTGATGGCTGCAACTACGTCAGTTCTCGTCTTTGCCAGACTCAAAATGCGCCCCTTACAGCTCTGGTTTATCCGCAACTATGACCTGTCGAAAAACGCACACAATGTCGTCCTATCCCCTCTTCCCAGCATACGGGACTCGTTACTTTGGTGGACTGTCCCTTCGAATATCCTCCAGGGAGCACCCTTCCACCCTCCGTCACCCGAAGTCACCATAACGACGGATGCTTCCCTGACGGGATGGGATGCACACTCCATGGGCCTTTCTGTTGGAGACAAATGGGACACGCAGATGAGGAAGCGACACATAAACTTCATAGAGCTCCTGGCTATACAACACGCAGTCACCAGCTTCCTACCTTTAATCAAGGGGAAATTTGTCACGGTCCTCACGGACAACACCACGGCGCTCTCTTATGTCAACAGACAGGGAGGCACTGTCTCCCTTCGTCTCTGCAACCTTGCCATACAGTTGTGGGAGCTTTGCATCGCCAACGACATTTTCCTCGTGGCCACTCACATTCCCGGACACATGAATGTGACGGCAGACCATCTAAGTCGAGCAAAACTCAGCCATTACGAGTGGGGGATGAACCCAACATACCTCCTCCTGCTCTTTCACAAGTGGGGAGCTCCCCAAGTCGATGTCTTTGCCACAAGAAACAACCAGCGATGTCCTCTGTTCTGCAGTCGAGGAGGGATCCACAGTCTCTGGGAGACGGCCCCCTTTACCCTTGGTCCACGGGACTTCTGTACCTGTTCCCTCCCTTACTTCTGCTTCTGAGAGTGGTCCGCAAAATACTCAGAGACACCGCAGACTGCATCTTAATAACCCCATGGTGGTCAAGACAACCTTGGTTTTCAACAGTCCTCAAGCTATCACAAGGAATGTACCATCAATTCCCTCCGGCTCAGGACCTCCTCCTCCTCTCCGACTCCCCTCTTCTCCATCACGACATACCACAGTTGAAACTGAGAGCATGGAGAATAACGGCTTCTCTGCCCGCGTAGCGAACGTTCTCTTGAATTCCAGGAAACCGACTATGCGGCGGTCCTACAATTATAAATGGCGAAGGTTCTGTTCTTCCCTAGCTGATGACGCCCCTCAAGCCACCTCGGTGGGACTCGAACGAGTTTTCCAATTCCTCCTCTCCCTAGCTGACTTGGGACTTTCCCATTCATTGTTGAGAGTTTATTTGGCCGCCCTTTCGGCCTACCATGTTCCTGTTGATGGATGTACTTTGTTTTCACATCCAGTTTCAAAACATTTTTAAAAGGTTTATTGCATCTCCACCCTCCTGTCAAAACTCCAGTCGCTCCCTGGGACCTTCCTCTAGTTCTCCGCCAGCTCACGAGGAAGCCCTTTGAGCCGCTTGCAACATGCAACCTCAAACTTCTAGCTTGGAAAACGGCCTTTTAAATTGCTGTCACCTCGGCTAGACAAGTGGGAGACATATTGGCTTTCCGGCACGATACACCTTAGCTGTCATTTTTGCCAGACAGAGTCCGCCTCGTCCCGGATATCTCCTTCCTGCCGAAGGTGGTGTCAGAGTTCCACCTGCAGGCGGAGGTCTTCCTCCCTGATTTTTTCCCAAATCCAACATCACTGGAAGACAAGCTATTACACACTTTAGATGTGAAGCGGGCTCTCCTATCTCGCTACAACACACCCAACTAGACGAGACTCGCAACTGTTTGTCTCCTATGCATCAGCACGGCTGGGCAATCGCATCATGGCTCAGCGCCTGTCACAGTGGATTGTGGGTCTCATCCGTCTATGTTACCTGATCGCCAAACAGCCATTACCTGGCCCTATCAGGGCTCATTCTACCAGGGCTGTCGCGACCTCCACTGCGTTCATCCAGGGAGTGCCCCTGACGGACATTTGAAAGCCACTACGTGGGCCACGCCTAACACCTTCATCAGGCACTACACCCTAGACGTCCGTGCAAACATCAATACCACCATGGGACGTCACATTCTGTCTTCGGCTACGCAATAAAAGACCTGCCAGCACCCTTCTCCAGGTAGGCTACTGCTCGCTAATCTCCCATGGGTGTGAATCACAGAGACCACGTCAAAGATAAACAGGTTGCTTACCTGTAACTAGTGATCTTCGAGTGGTCGTCTGTGCATTCACACCACCCACCCGCCTTCCCCGCTGCTGTCAGCTTCTACATTTTTAATAGGGGTTGATTTGCGGCGGTTTGAGGGAACTGGCGGGATGTCCGCGCCTACCCCTCTGGGCATGCACGGTGGGGTTCCTGCGCATGCCCAGGGGACTGGGCGCGAAAATCCATTGAAAGAGCTTGCTACAGCACCGATCGATCCAGCGCGTGCGGACTGAGTCCCATGGGTGTGAATGCACAGATGACCACTCGAAGATCACCAGTTACAGGTAAGCAACCTGTTTTTCCCAAGTGTCTCCACTCTGTTTCTTTTATTCTGTTCTGTTTCTCTCATTCAAACACACACACACACACATTTATGTATGTGTGTATAAAAATAATACTTGTTTGAGTGGAAAGTTCTGCCTCCTTAATTACCTCAGTTACATGCCATTGTTTTATTTGTCTAGTCTGTTATTTACAATTCAGATCCTGAAAGCTCGCCGTCAATGTAACCTGCACATTTATACGTAAATAATGATGGAATAAGTCCAGATCATTGGGCAAATGCGAATACTTGTCTCTTTTACAATGAGAAATGCAGCTTTCTAAAGAAATCTGTGATAAGCAGCAGCTCTGATTATTTTGCTAGGAGGCATTAATGAAATTTTGGAAGCAGTCCCTAATATGTTACAGACACAAAGGAATCTGAACACTTGAAGTTCTTGTAATATGTGGATACTTTTTAAAAACTTAATCTGAACAGTGAGAGGTGTAGATTCCCAGTAGATCATGGGGAAATGCAAAGTATGTATAGGAAAAGGAAGAATAAAAAGAGAAGTGTAATGTGAAGGTTGCATGTTAATATGACTTACCAAAAATCTCCTTGAGGCCGCTTTGCTTTGCCTTTTGTGTCTGTTAGAAAATGATCTTTTCCTCCCTGCTCCCCCCCCCACCGCCGCAGTTATTCCTTGCAAGGTTAGTATAATTGTGAGTTTTGAAAACTTAGCAGGCTTTTAGAGACACTTGCCCATATCCAGTTAGATGGCATAACATATGAAGCAGGCTTCACAAGAAGGAGGTATGCCTGTACAGCTGCCAGAATTGTGTGCATATAGTCCTGCTGGAAAATCAGTAGTAGCTTTACACAGCTGTGAGGAGTGGCTGTGGCTCTAAAATGAATGCTGCCCACTGCCTCTCCCTGTTCAGGCCAAGTGTCTGTGCATGCACACAGTTGTATCAGGACCACATTCTGCCAATTCAGGTTTTTTCCTTAGCAGCATGTGATCTTGACACAACCACCATGAGAGCCAGCATGGTGTATTGGTTAAGAGCGGTGGACTCTAATCTGGAGAACCAGGTTTGATTTCGCACGCCTCCAAATGAAGACAGCTGGGTGACCTTGGGCCAGTCACAGTTCTCTCAGAGCTTTCTCAGCCCCCCAAAAATAAGTCTACCTCAACACCTAGTGTTGCATAATGCAAAAAGAGAACTTAAGGCTGCTAGACAATCTTCAGATCTGGCCTTACCACACACAATGCCATATTATAATTAATTGCTACTGCAATATTTTCTTCTGGTAGCATAATCCGTTTCATTGTGAGAAAGTTGATACAGAATTCAGTTGTTACAGAATGCTGCGGCCAGGATATTGACTGGAGTGGGTCATAGAGACCATATCCCTTTACTCTTGGCCCATCTACACTGGGCCTTGTTTTGTTTCCAGGCATAATTCAAGGTGGTGGTAATGACCTTCAAAGCCATATGGTTTGGGTCCAAAATACCTGAAGGATCACCTATTTCCTTATGAACCTGCCCAACCACTATGGTCATCTTTGGAGGATTGCGTCGGGTGCCCCATCTTCTGAGATTAAGCAGGTAGCAGCCTGGGAGAGGGCTTTCTCAGGGCGCTTTCACACATACTAAATAATGCACTTTCAGTGGACTTTGCCATTGGATTTTACTGTGTGCAGTGGCATTATTTAGCATGAGTGAAAGCACCCTCAGTCATGGCACCAAAGCTCTGGAACTCTTTCCACAGGGAGATTCAGCTGTCCCCTTCTGTTGCCATCTTTTGCCAGTGGGTGAAGAGTTTTTTGTTTTGTTTGGCATTTCCTCAATGATCTGTCCTTCCTAACCAGAGTTTTAATTGCTGTGTTTATATTTTATATGTATTTTAACTCTGTTTATAATTATTTTAGTCAACTGTGTTTGGGGGAGGCTGATTTTAATGTATCTTTTAAATTGTTAGCTGCTGTGATGGCCCTTGTGAGGGCAGATACTCATTTTGTAAATAAATAAAAATACAGTTAACAGATTCTGCCATTAACATCCCTTTGCCACCAGCTCTTTGCAAATAGCATCCCTAATGAGGCCTTAAGGACCCATGCAGTATTGCAAAAGGACAAATGGGGACCCATGCAGTATTGCAAACTGCATTTTTGCCAATGCTTTCTTGACTAATTAACAATGTCAAGAAAATTGATCCATCTTGGTTCAGCATTTTGGTGCCCACTGGTTTCATTAACAAGGCTGATCAAGGGCTAATTCCAGAAGTGGAGATTTGTGACTTGAACTTCTTAGAGTGGGGTAAGTTTAAATAGCAATTACCTGCCACTGTCAGGCAGCCAATGGCAGAATAGTGGATGGAGCTGATGGGCAGCCTAGAACCCCTGCATGTCATCTATAGACAGCATGATCTGTTTTTTTTTTTCTGGGTCATTCCATCTAGCTCAGAGTAGGTGACATTTCTTTTATGGAACTGAGAATGTTCTGAACTAGTTAAATGTGTATTTATCAGTTAGCATTTATATGATTTGGTTCCCCTTGAATTTTTTTTCTCATTTTCTTGATAATGTTTAAAACAAAAGTTTTAATTTCCATTACAAAAGTTCTTTAGAACTGTGAATATAGATAGGCTTGAAGTTGTGTCATGTGTGGGTGAGGCTTTATAAATTGCAGTGGGGCTGTACTTGCCAAAAATAGCACTTCAGTGAATACCCTGCATCACTCTTTTCCCGTCTCATGAGTAGCAGAATAAACTCTGCAAAATAAGCAAATGCATGATAATATTCTTATTTTAAAACTTACACTGGTAATAGGACCCAGCTTTTACAAACACATAATTGAAGTTGGTATAGATTTTTGTTTAACCTGGGGGGGGGGGCGTGCACACAGATGTATATACAACTACTGTGATTTGGCTCATAAAGCATTTCTAGAAAGCTAGTATTGTGATTTAGGTAGCAACCAGTTAAGGTTTCACTTATGAAACCTTCATTTTCGTATAGGTTGGCAGTAGTGTTCACAGATACGACTAGTGGCATAGCACAGCACGTTAATGGAAACGAAATCTGGCACAGTTAGTATATGAATGAACTAGGGTGGCTTCAGGTCAGAAGAAGAGTATATTTAGATGTCTGCTAAGTCTATATTTACCTCACACCATGTTACTGACTGTGTGACTGGGTGAGGGAGGCAGCATAAACCATAAATGAAGTCTTTCTAGAGATTAGTAGCAGGCTTCTTATCCATGTGCTAGGTTTGGAAAAGGAAATGACAGGAGACAGCTGAGGGGACATCTTGAACTTGAGACATCAGGGGTCATGTTATCAGACCCCTGTAGTTGCCTTAGCACGTCAGGAAGTAATCTTACACTTCAACAGCTCCCTCCCCCAGCCCCCTTGATCTGTGTCTGCATTTGCTCGCTCCCAGACATCTATGCTGTCGAAACAGGATACCCGACCCATACAAGAGTTTCTTTTACCATTGATGTTCCCAATGCATACAGTATTTTATGCTGAATAGAGCAATTTTCTCTGAGGGGAATTTCTTGCAACTGGGTCATCATTCACTGGTAAAATGACAGTCCTCCTGAAGGCAGCAAGATAGGCGTGACCTTTAGGTGACTGGGCTTTATTCCGGAAGCATTGTCATTTGCTGTACACCTGCCAGGCAGAAAGGTTGTTTTTTTGTTTGAGCAAAGTACTTCTCACTGGATAGAACAACACAGCTATGAAAAGCAAACCTTTAGAGCCCTGAGAGATGCCAGGAGCTGAAAATAAATGTAGAAAAATCAGAATTGGAAACATTAAAGCTGTTGTTGACAAAGAGCTTAAAAATAAGTCTGTTTTCAAGGAGGTGAATAGGCATTGGAGCCTATCAAGGTTACTGCTATCATGCTTACTGACTGGGGGTAGCTGTCCAGGGTCTCAGGCAGAAAAAAGGTCTTTCCCAATACCTGTTGAGTCTCTTTTAACTAAAGATGTCAGGAACTGAACCTGAGAACTACCAAGGTAGTTTGAGATTCAGGTCACAACTAAGCTATGGGATCTTATTTTAATGAATAATCTTAAAGATGCCTTGCATGTGGTCATAATTCCTTCTTAATGGGAAGTGATCAAAATGCTTTTGCTACCCAAATAGTTATACTTATTTCAAGTGATGCTGATAGAAATTCTTGCAGAACAGCTGCTGTGCATGACAAAATACCTTGGTTAAATTCATTTGGCATGGTAACAAAAGATAGAAAAACACACACAACTGTGAGAAGGCCAGCTACTCAGGAAGGATTTTCAGTTCTGGATTTATGGTTAAATTAGACCACCTAATTAATCTGGCCAATGTTCTGGAAAATAAACAGTAGGTCAAGATGAAAGTTATGAAATCATGTTATTGCCCATACAAAGTGGTAATATTTCTGCTGCCTTCAAAACAGATTCAGAGCCTGTAGTATAGTATTTTCACATCCTTAAGAATGAAGCTATGAGATAAGTAGAGATAATTAGATTCCTCTCGATGTCGTACACACTCACCAGTTTTACCTTCAGAGGACGAGGTCAACATCGTCAGCCTCCCAGACTCACACAGATCATCCAGATCTTCTTCTTCCAGCACTAGGAGACAGAGTACCCCTCCATGGAGCTACCCACCTAATTGGGAGCACATCACGGTTTCTTCCACCTTCGTACCGCACCCGCTCCACATCGCACCACAGTCACCGTAGCCCAAGTCAGGTCTCAGATCATCGCGAGGTTCAGTCCAGATCGTGTTCCAGAACCCGTCCAAGGTCCCCAGAACACCAGGTTAACCAACTGCAGTCAGAACCACTACAGTACGAGCAAACACCTGGGGATCACTCAGATGCAGAGTCAGAACATACATCTCTGCCATCCCCAGATGAGGCGGTGGGTGATTCTGCCCCGATCTCACCGACGGAGGACTTATGGGTCTACTCAGAACAACTCCTCCGCATGGTGAAGGCACTCAAGATCAATTACGTCTCCCCAAAACCGTTGGAGGAGGATCCTGATATGGACATATTATACTCTTCTGACCCAGGGCCAGTAGCTATCCCCCTAGTCAAAGGCATTAAAGAGATCACCCGAAATAACTGGGCAAGACCAGCCTTTAGTACAGGTTCTGCCAGGAAGGTCGAGAACCTCTACAAGATCAGGGAGGATGACGCCTTCTTGTTGTACCACCATCCCCAACCCAACTCGATGGTGGCGGAGATGATTCCGTCCAAGCAGATGGGAGGCCCAAAATCCTCTCCTTTAGATAAGGAAGGTAGAAAACTAGATGTTTTAGGCAGAAAGATTTACTCCTCTGGAGCATTAACCCTGAGAGTAGCTAATTTTAAAGCCATTATGGCTAGATATCAGGTTTTGTTATGGGAGCAATTAACCCCCTTTCTGAGTAGCTTACCTGATAATAAGAGAGAACAGGCCAAACAGGTGCAAACTGAGGGCGCTCGTCTAGCCAGACAGGAGCACAATGCATCTAGGCACTCTGCAGACTCAGCGAGCAAAGTAATTACATCAGCCATTGTTCTCCGCAGACACTCTTGGTTGCGTACCTCTGCCTTACCACTAGATACAAGATCTTTCATTGAGGATTTACCTTTCGAGGGGAAACTCCTCTTTAGCGAACAAACAGATGAGGTACTGGAGTAAGTGAGGAAAACAAAATTCACCACTAAATCGCTGGGATTAAGTTCACAACAACAGACCAAGGTATTTTCCCAGACACTTCCAGCAACCTAATGCTGGTAGGGGGTATCGATTTCAAACCACTCCTTCTCAGCCCTTTCAGGGTGCATTTAATCAACCGTACCCACCTAGGCATCAGCAGACAACGGGGTATGCAGTCTCATTCCCCTAGGGGAGGTTACTCCCGGCCTAGGAACCCACAATGAGTTGTTCCCCCTCTCTTCAGGGCCCGTCTAGTTCAGTTCTATCATCGTTGGTCTGAATATAATAAAGGTTGGATATTTTCTTGAATTCAAATACAGCCCCCCCTGTGTCCTTTGATGTCTCTACCTCGCATCATCAAGATGAAGCTTTGACCAATGAGATTCAAGCTCTGTTAATTAAGGGTGCCCTAGAAGTAGTCCCTGATGATGAGAGGGACTTTGGATTTTATTCTAATTACTTCCTCATGAAAAAAGGGGGGGTGGTCTTAGACCCATCTTGGACTTGAGAGAGTTGAATGATTATCTACACGTACGACGATTCCATATGCTGTCATTAGATGAGATTTACCACACGATTGCCCCTAATTCATAGTTTGCTGTCCTAGATCTCAAGGACGCGTATTTTCATATATCTATCCATGACGACTGTAAGAGGTATCTTAGATTTAGATTCAAAGGTACTGCTTACCAATACTGTGTATTACCATTTGGGTTAGCAACAGCGCCCAGAATGTTTACAAAGTGTTTCTCTGCAGTGGTAGCATATCTTAGACTACACGGATGTGTCTATGCGTATATCGATTACTGGTTATTGGTGTCAGAATCCAGGGATCTCCTCCTATCCCAGATTCATTTCACGGTTCAGACTCTACAGTGGTTGGGAGTTGTAATTAACTTTACTAAATCTAAACTCATGCCTGCTCAGTCTATGCTGTTCATAGGAGCGAGGTTGGACTCAGTAGCTCACAGAGCATTCTTACCCGTCAAGAGGATCAGAGCTATCCAATCCCTGGTTAGGAGAGTTCTTCACAATAGGTGTCAGAGGGCCCTACACATACAAAAACTTCCCGGCCTTATGGCATCCACGACAGCCACAGTCCATTATGCCCGCCTATGCATGCGACCTTTGCAGAATTGGTTTCTACAGAACTTCATATCAGGTTCAAACTCCCAATGGCAGTTCTTATCTATTCCCCGACCAATCCTTAGGACCCTTAATTGGTGGGCGGAGGAATGCAACCTTTCGCATGGTTTTCCTTTAGCACCCGTAGTAACTGATATCCAGGTATTCACAGACACATCATTGGAGGAATGGGGAGCACACTGTGGGACAAGAAAATTGAGTGGCCAATGGTCACGTTATGTATCTACGTTGCACATCAATAGACTCGAACTTAGAGCAGTGAGATACGCCCTTCTCTCTCTTGCAGACTTGACAGCTGGAAAGACTATCCTACTAGCTACGGACAATACTGCTTCGAAATTTTACATCAACAAGCAGGGTGGTACTGGCTCCCTTACACTATGCAAAGAAGTCTCCATCATTTGGGAAATGATGATTCAGCAAGGATCTCATCTCATAGCCATACACGTTCCGGGCCAGCACAACACACTAGCAGATATACTTAGCAGAAGGTCTCTCATGGCTCACGAATGGTCCATTCCTCTCAGATATCTAGAACCTATTTTTCGAGTGTGGGGAAGTCCAAACATAGATCTGTGTGCCTCAAGCGCAAACACACAGTGTCCTCTATTTTGCACAAGGTCACAAAAGCAGGGAAATTGTCTAGGGGATGCCTTCCTCCTAAAATGGTCCGGCAATCTCTTCTACGCCTTCCCACCCTTTCCCCTATTACCGAGGGTGTTAGCAAAGCTATCCCAAGGCGGGACCACATGCATCCTAATAGCCCCTCTGTGGCCTCAACGGCCTTGGTTTCCATTCCTACATGCCCTAGCCCAACACAGAGTCTGCCCACTACCACAGGTACCAGATTTACTTCAGATAGAGCAGATACGTCATCCAGAGATCCAAACGCTGTCCCTACACGCATGGTTCATTTCACCATGAACAAATGTTCAGACCGTGTAGCGGAAATCCTACTAGCGTCATGGCAACCCTCGACCTGGAAGTCCTACAGAGCCAAATGGCACAGGGTCACTGTTTGGGCACAAGAACGCAGGATACGCCCTGAATCTTGTCCTCTAATGGAAATACTCGAATACCTTCTAACGTTAATAGATGAGGGTCTGTCAACTTCGTCTATTAAAGTACATTTTGCAGCCAGATCAGCTTTTCATTTGGGGATTGAATCGAAACCCATATTCTCCAATGCGGTATCAAAACGCTTCCTAAAGGGACTGTACAATAAATTCCCGACAGTAGCACAACCCCTCCCTCAGTGGAGTTTTCGGTGGTGTTAGCCCATCTAATGTGGGCTCCTTTTGAACCACTAGCTAGTTGTCCCTTGTCTTTTTTATCATATAAGGTCACCTTCTTAGTGGCGATTACTTCAGCTCGCAGAGTTGGGGAATTGCAAGCTCTTCGATGCGATCCGCCATTCTTAAAATTTCACCCAGATAAGGTGGTCCTAAGGCCTAGCTTAGAATTCCGCCCAAAGATACTGACCACTTTCCACATCTCGCAGGAATTCTCCCTGTATTTTTTCCCAATCCAGCCTCAGTTCCAGACAGAGAGTTACACACTTTGGATTTAAGGAGGACTTTATTGTTTTATTTACAACGCACATCCCTGTTCAGACACACTGTTCAATTATTTGTCTCTTTTTCTGGACCCAAGAAGGGTCGATCTGCCTCCTCACAATCCATTTCCAGATGGGTGACCACAGCCATTCGCACTAACTACGACTCAGCAGGTTTAATGTGCCCATTTCCAATTCGGGCTCATTCCACAAAAGCCCAAACCGCTTCAGCTGCTTTCTGTGCATCAGTGAATGTGGTCGTCACCGTTGACATTCATAAAGCACTATTCGATTGATGTTAATTCTCGAGCTGATGCTTCTGTAGGTACTGCAGTGTTACAGTCGTTGTTCAAATAAAGCATTTCGCCCACACCCGCCTCCGATTCGTGTGTAGCTCGCTAATCTCCCATGTGGGACTGCACAGAAGACACAATGATGAAAACATGGTTGCACTTACCTGTAACTGATGTTCATCGAGTGTCTTCTGTGCTGGCACATATCCCTCCCTCCTTCCCCGCTGTGGGCGAGTAGTCCAATTTCCCACGGCGGCAGGTTAGGACTGAGAGAGAGGTGCCTCCCCCTCCCCTCATCACGTGATCAAATGGGCGAGGAAACACTTTGCAATTTCTCTGTGAGGGGAGGGAGACTCAATACTCTTTAGACTATTGGGAAGCTCTTGGAATGTTCTTCCACGGCAGGCGTGCCTCTAGCACGTCCCCTCTGTGCCAGCACAGAAGACACTCGATGAACATCAGTTACAGGTAAGTGCAACCATGTTTTTTTGACTGACCTTTCCCTAGAAGATATTTCCCTTTTCCTTGGCCTGCATGGGAGTCTCTGTACACTTCCCAAACCAACTAGCCACTTTCGCCCAGTTCTCCTGTCTGTGTTAAACTGAACTATAAACTGAAACTGTCTGTGTTAAACCGCTCTCAGCTAAGGCTGAAATCAAGGCAGAATTCTGACTTCCTCCAGTCAAGGCACAAATCTGACTCTCCTCAGCATCCAGCTCTCTCAAGACTGTCTTTGCTCAGCTGATGCTGTCCAATCAGATTGCTCAGAGCAGCCTGTCACTCTAGGCTCTCCTGCTCTGTGAAGAATTAATCCTTCAAAGTCCTTTACTCTGTTTGTACAGTACTTTGAGGCTTTTTAAAAGGTGCAGGTCGTCACAACACGTTATATTGTTCTGTAGTGCAGCCCCCATTTATTTTTGTGAAAAATGAGAGAACCTCCTAGTGGATTTCCCCTCTTGTGTCTAAAATAAGAGTAATAAACTATTTGCTGAAGTGAGATATTGTAAAGTACTTTTTATATGGAAGGCATCAGTTCTTCCAAGAAGATGTGGAGAAGTACAAATGGGGCATCGTCTGGTTTCCCATAAGGGAGGGGTGCCTTCTTTATGTTGGTACAAATGGGGCATCGTCTGGTTTCCCACAAGGCATTTGCACATTCACCTTCACTTTTTCTTCCACCAAATTTCTAGCTCTCTTGCCGCAAAGAACAAACACTCCCGTAGCTTCTGTGACACATGGATATATAGATTGTTTTTCTTTCACACTGTCAGCTGTGCCCTGCAATAAGGGTAGGTCAATACACTTATGTTGTCATCTGTTTGGAAACAATCCCTGCTGGAAAAGCTAGATGAGCTGCTGTAGTACTAAGCAATAACTGATGACAGTTTATGCTCCTGTTCCTTAACCCATTGCAAATTTTAGTCATATCTGTCAGCAGGACATCAGAGTCAAAAAGAGATGTACTTACTGGGGTTTCTAGACTGCAGTTTTTGAGGTATTCAAACTGCCCTGAAGGATGGAGTCAAAAAAATTAATAAAATAGAATTAAATTAAGGGAGCGAGTTAAGCACTGAAATGTGTTTTGAGGAGCCAGCCTACCAACAGAATATTTTTAACATTCTCCGTTAACCTCTTTTTTCTTCTGTTCTGCAGGTTAGAAATCTCTGTTACATGGTGACAAGGCGAGAGAAAATGAAGCACTCCATTTGCAAACTCCAGGAACAGATCTTCCATCTACAGATGAAACTTATTGAGAAAGATCTTTACCCAGGTAACTGCACCTTGCTGAGGCTTAGAAAGGCCGCTTTTACAAATGTGTTTATTTGCATTGTATCAGAACTAACAGAGGACCTAATTGATGTTGTTGCTATTTTTTTGGAAATTTAGTTTATTTTTAATAGCCTCTGAAAATGGAGGCCTAGGCAGGAGCCAGCCTTTAGAATCTCTTGTCTCCAAGGCCCTCTGGATTTCATAAGAAAGGTGTTCTTCTGTGGATAACTATCTCTGAGCTTTGATCAAACCCACAGTCTTGTAGGGGAGGAGAGATGGGAATGAGTGCTGTGATGACTCCGACTGCCTAGTGTATTTTTGCAGTGTAGCCAGACAGCAGAGACTCTTTTTGCCTTTAAAGCCTCCCCCAAGACCCATGAAGTTGGTGTTAGTATTCAACCGTCCGCCAGCCTTCAGCAGCAGCAAGAGAATGCCTGCAGCCTTACTGACAGGTGTCAAGGGGGCAGTGTTGGAGGCAGAGGGGCCCTGGCTTTACCACCGTCCAGATACATGCTAGTTGCCATATTCAAGATCCTCAAATCCAGATAACCCAACCTGTGTATTATGCAAACTGTTTCACGGTTGAAATACTAAAAACAAACATACCTTCGCTTGTAGTGTTTAGCCTTAGTTGGTAGAAATGGAAAGTCCTCATTGGATACAATCCTAGGAACACTTTCCTAGTAGTAAGCGGCAGTGAATAACATGGGACTTAATTCTGAGTAGACCTGCTTAGGATTGCTCCCAATCAGATCAGAACTTCAGTACTAAGAAAGGTGGGTTTAATTTTTCTTTCAACACTTTTTCCCCAGCTGCATATACCATGCTGGAGTGGGGAAAGGAAGAAAGACAGGCACTGCGCTTTTACCAGTCTTGTTTCTCTACTGTAGCTGATTGAAGATGGAGGAGAACAATTTAGGTTGGGAAAAGAACACAAGGGTAGAAGAGTTAAGCCCCCCGTCCTTGCCCATTGCCACAGCCCCAATCCAGCTCAGCAACCCATCCATGGCTGATTTTTAGAGTAAAAAAAACCTCTAGAGATTCAGTCATGGATCTCCAGTGTAATTTTCCCCTCAGACTCTCCTTACCCCTGCCTGAGTTCGAACATCATATTATGCCTCGTCTCAGCAATGCTGACTTTTTGGACTCTGTTCATCTTTCTCTAGGTTGCACACTAAGTAACTAGATCTTCAATCTCTCCTGGATTAAACATACTTAGATAATTTTCCTAAATGAGTGTGCCTGTGGTTCAGTCAACTAGTCTTTGTTATTTAAATGAGCATCTTGACAGAGAAGAATATTTATTTGTGCTGTTTGACTGAAAGAGTAAGTTGAGGGAATGCACTCATGTCTTCCCTGGTGGGTTAAAATTTTAGAAAAATAGTATAAAACTCATCTGTGAAGGCAACAAGGTTTTTCAGTGGTGAAAATCACTGTCTTTGCAGTATAATTTTTGCTGCCTGGATGTTGTGTAGGTCTGTCTGAGGCACATCTTGCAAGGAATTTCTAAAATGAAAATGTGAGATTACATGTCTGTGTGGAGGTTGTGCTGACTGATTGCAGACCTATGGAGACCACTTGTGATTACTCAGTGGTTAGATTTATTTTCTTGTCTTTCCAGGACAGGATCACAGCACTGAAAATAAGTTCTGTTTCTAAGTGCTGCTGAATCCTGGATAAAATTAAACCTTACATTACCCAGCAGTATCACTGAATATTATACATTTAAACCAATAGGTAATACTCATGCATTCATCTCTGTACCTGGGTGTCTCATAGCGCTAACTCTAGAGAGGGCAGGTGGATTGACTTAAAAAAATATGGGCCCAATTTCAGCAAAGAGCGATAAGAATTAGAAAAGAAGTCCTTCTTTTCTAAACAATGTCCCTTTTGCAAAACATGTTTTGATATTAGGGACTATTACCAACCAAACCGGCTCATGTATTCAGTTGTTATTCACTTGTAATTCCTTTCCTGAACTTCCAAATTAATACCATTAACTTCAGAGTGACTGCTCTGAAACAATCTGCAAGTAACTACCAAAGGCCTAGTTTACCTACATTTCAGAAGCTGCAGCTGTTTCAAAAGAGAATTAGTTCATGAATTGTGCCTCATCTCCCATCTGTTAATGGAGAAAATGGTGCCAGCCCCTGTTTGTCACAGGCAACAAGGTACTTTCTGAACACATACTAAGTAATCTTCTAATTGCTATAGACACATTAGGGCAACCCCTTTAATTCCACAGTGTGCATGAGAGTCTAATGCTATCGCTTCTACTAGTCCTGTGCAAAGGGTCATATATCATTTGCAAGTAGAAAGAAATTAGCAAGAGCCACATTTAATTCATTGTTAAGTAGTGGGTTACACCCCATGGATTGTCTGCTGACAGAAGAGGGAAAAGTAGCACTCTTGACCACTTTTCCTTGTCCCTGCAGTCCCTCAGCCTTCATGGTTTTTTGTCTGTGAGGCTCCTCTGATGCCCCAAAATGCATTTGTGGGTATCATAGACAGTTTCTAGGAGAACCGGAAAGCAGAGAAAGACCCACTTCCACCAGCAGAACAACCCATTATTTTTAATCATCCTAATCTTCATTGTAATAGTCCTGCAAAGTGTGCTTTTCTACTTCCTTCTTGCCACCCGTTTTGGTGGTTATTGCCAGTCTTAGCCTACGGCTCTAGATGTCAGAGGTTTTTAATGGCAGCACCTGTTTCATTGGCAAGTTTACTAGCAGTTGCATCGGCTTCTTGGCAACTATCTCTGACTCCGTTAAGGGTCAAAGGTTAAATTGCTGGCTGGTTATCTTTTGCTCCTCAGTGCTTTTAGCTTTATCTGTAAATTTATTTGCTCTGTCTATTAATAGGGAGTGTCTTAAGAGTGAATGCACAGAACAGTTTGATTCTTTTTTTTTTAATAAACATGGACTCAGTAGGTTTTTTCCACACACAGCTGGCCATCCAGAAGTATGTAGCTGTGAAGTCTACATCTTATAATTGTTTTCTTTTTTTGCAATAAGAACACAGGACCCAAAATTCAAAACTATGTAACATTTTCTTGAGAAGCAGCATCTGGCTGTTTGGCAGAGTTCTCAGTCAGTTGTTGTGTTTGTGGCTTTGGATCCTCCTCAGAAGCCATCATGTGGCTGGGGTTTCTTTAGGACTGTCTGGACTGCATTCTTGTCTGCTCAGAGCTTTTCCTGGACTTGGATTCTTAGGTCCAGAATGTGTGCACGGAAAATCAGTGGTTCCAAATCTCCTGTTACAGCATCATGTATGAAAAGATCACATTCAAATTTTAGACTCAAATCAAATGTTCCCCAAATTTACCAAGCTTTTAAAGCCTACAGTGGTGGATAGATTATACTGTAAGTGCAGTTGAAACAAATGCAGCCATTTCATTTTTGGGAGCTGTTGTTTGTTTTCTGTTCACATAGCTCAAAACAATAAGTAAAAGTCACCTTGTCATAATTTCTGCATGCCCAGAATAAAGTTCTGTGAAAATCCAGATCTGTATTCTGATGACTTGCCCACACTGGTTAGAAGCACAGTATTAATTTAAACATCCTCCAAATTCAATAATGTAGGGGGCATTTTACAACCTCTGCAAATCCAGTGTTCACCTGCATACCATATAGTAAGGCTGATTTAATTCTGGCTTTAGCATGACATGAAAAACCCTGTAAACTGAATAACTTTTTATAAATGGGAATAAGTTTATTTAATCATTTCCCCAAACTAGTTTTCCCTAGATTAGCCATTACTGTTTTTACCTTGTGTACATTTGGGATCTTCATAGAAGAGTCACAAATCTATTGCTGCCCTTACATACACAGCTCACACATTTGACACAGTGGAGTCAAGTCTACTCATTTTTAGGCCACAAGACATCAGTACCATGACTTCTCCTTGCTTTTACAATGGGAAGGGAGAAACTACCATAGTGAAAGTTGTAACAAGTCATATCTTCAGAATGTTCCATTTTGCTACCTTAACTTTTCTTATATGAAAATAATGGGCATAGTTCAAAAGAGTTAGGCACATCTCAGTGGCTTTAGTATGTTCAGGTACACTTGATTAGGCCAAATGCTGGCCCCTGCACTTGCCCATTGTTAAAGGCGTGACTCGCAGTTTTGGTGGAACAATCTACAGGGTCATGATTTTCACAGACTTTTGCCACGGTTTCTTGTTCATCAGTGAACACTTCAGTGTATTGGTGGAAATTTGCAGATTAGATTGTGACTCATATGTCAGTTGAGAGAATTTGCAGTAATAGCAAAAGAGGTTTTGTTGATGCATGCTTAATTACTACCAGAATTGGGGACAGGGGATTGATATTGTTTGGAGGATATCTTTGTGAATCAGTCCATGGTAGCTTTTCACTCAATTCATTGTCTTAATATCACTTTGGAAATGCTTAGTCGAGAGACAATGTTCCAGGGATGAACATTACCAGTAGTATGCTTAGTCGAGAGACAATGTTCCAGGGACTGGAACACTGGGGGAGGAGCACTGGGGGAGGAGATCTGAAGAGAAGGCATCAGGGATTACATGAGGGGAACAGTGGTGGTGGGGGGACCCTTACAGTGTATCAAGAAATAATTGTCCCTGGTGGCAAATTTCACAGTGCCTCAGAAATATGGAGTATGCATTAAAGTTCAGTTTTTGTGGAGTCACAGTGGTAAACCTTGAATTTTTCCCAGTTCAGTGGGAGGAAAAGCAGTGGAAATTCTACATTCTACAATAATTCCCACATGTTTGAATTGGCAGCAAGATATTCTTTAAAATAAGCATTTAATCTGTATCCATTCAGTACATAAACAAATTAGTGTACAGATTGCAATCACCACACTACAGCTAATTGACAAAGTCTGCCTACATCAATAAAATTAAAAATGATCTCATCATAGATTACTCATGTTTTGTAAATGTCATAATAAATACAAATAGGGTCTGAAATCCAAAGAAGCCCAACCACATACAGAAGACCCATCAGTTCACCCATAGTGGTCATAACTGACCCTCCCAGTGACAGCATCCATAAAACACATGAGTTGCTGTTCTGAAGGGCCCAGGAGCTAGGAGTGGGAGGAGAGACTTCTCCCTTCACAGCCACTGAACCTACATTAGATCTCAGAGAATAGCTTGATATAAAGCCAGCATGGTATAGTGGGAAGAGTTTCAGACTAGGGTCCAAGTTACCTGTTCTAGAGGTATGCATTTGGTTTATCCAAACCGGGGGGGGAGGGGGCAAACCAGTATTTTTTTGGTTTTTTTCAGCCGGTTATCAGCCAGGGTATTTATCAGGCTATCTGATAGGACCGAGCCCCAAAACCCCAAAATATTTGAGATTTCTTGGGGCCACTAGATAGTTGGCGTTAAAGGGTGTTTAAAGGGATTGCATTCCTTTTCATCACCTTCTGGGTGAAGCTGTGGTTTGGAGAAGGCTGTGTTCCCTTTAGATGCATTTTTCCCCACCATTGGAAACCATGGAGGAGGGGGGCACCTTCTTGTGGGGCCCATAGAATTGACCCCCTGGTCCAATCTTTTTGAAGCTTGGGGGGTTTTCTGAAGAGAGGCACCAGCACCTATGCTGCAAATTTGGTGCCCCTACCTCAAAACACAGAGCCTCAGATACACCCGGATCAATTTTCCATTATACTTTATGGGGACCATTGACTATAAAAGTCCCCATAGGGTATAACAGAGCCAAAAACTTTGACAATCCTGAATATTTACTGAATCCAAATACTATACCAGTATGGGGATTCAGGAATATTGGGAAATCAGGCTCGTAGCCAGAAAAGTTTTGGTGGATTGGAAAAAAAATTGGGGGGGGGAGCAGGGAGCCTAATTAGATTACCAGCTCTTCCCTTCCTCTCTGGCGATTTTTATTCATTTCTCCTTGCAACTGTTTCTCCCCCTCTTGAAGAACTGCTGCCCTTTCACTTACCTTTCCCTGCAGAGTAGGCAATGTAAATTGTAGCAATGCAGTTCTGGTTTTCTCTGCCTTCCCACCAAGGAAAAGAAATTCACTTGCCAATTTCCTGCCAGGAAGAAAGGTCAGGAAGCAGCTTCTGTGGTCTGTTTACAGCCAAGGGGGAGGATTACACACACACCCCATTAACCCTTTTAAAAGCACCAACCAAAGCACCTTTTTAAAAGTACCAACCAACCCACCCACCCACCCACCCAGAGGTGCCTACCGGACGCTGGGGAAAACCAGGAGCAATCCAGGAGCAGCAGTGTGCTGAGAAGCCTAGCCGAGCAGACAACCATGGAGATCAGGAAGGAAGAAGCCATGGGAATCAGGCAGGAGGAGCTAGAGGATATGGGAATAAGGAAGAAAGGAAGGCCTCTGCTGAGGTAAAAGAGTTTAGAGGGGACGAAGTGAAACCAGTGCGCGGCTTAAGTTTAGTAAAAAAAATAAAAAACCAACTACTGGGAAGTTTTGTGAGGGAGCAGGGCAAATTTCTGAGGAGAGTGTTGCTTCAAAGGCCACCCCATGGCTACAGGCCTGCGGGAAATACCGTTATTTTTTAGGTTCAATATACCCAAACCTGAAAAATACCAGTTTGGGGGTTTTTTTGCACACCCCTACTTCATAGGTACTGCGGTGGCTCAAGTGGATAAGACGCTGAACTGCAGACTGGAAGGTCGGTAGTTCAGCAGTTCAAGACCCAAGACGGGAGTGAGCTCCCGTCTCTGGCCCCAGCTCCTGACAACCTAGCAGTGCGAAAGCAAGACATTGCAAGTAGATAAATAGGTACCACTTCGGTGGGAAGGTAACAGCATTCCGTGTGCCTCAGCATCTTGTCATGCTGACCACATGACCACGGAAATGTCTTCCAACAGCACTGACTCTTTGGCTTGGAAACGGAGATGAGCACCGCATCCCTAGAGTCAAATTCGACTGGCTTTCGAGCAAAGGAAACCAGGTCCATATCCCGCTTATTCCATGGAAGTTTCCTGGGTGACCTTGGGACAGTCACACCTACTCAATCTAATCTACCTCACAGGGTTGTTGTGATGATAAAATGGAGGAGGGAATAATGTTGAAAACAACTTTGGGTCCTCACTGGAGAGAAGAGGGGAATATGAATGAGTAAATGCATTTATAATACAATGGATGAGATAAATGCATTTATAATACAAGGGACAAGTAATGTTCAAGCTATTGCACAATTGCACTTATTTCACATGCAAGCAAAGTCATGCTCAAGATCCTACAAGCTAGACTTCAGCAGTACATGGATAGAGAACTGCCAGAAGTACAAGCTGGGTTTCAAAGAGGTAGAGGAACTAGAGATCAGATTGCCAACATTCGCTGGATTATGGAGAAAACAAAGGAGTACCAGAAAAACATCTACTTTTGCTTCATTGACTACGCTAAAGCCTTTGGTTGTGTGGATCACAACAGACTGTGGCAAGTCCTTAAAGAGATGGGAGTACCAGACCACCTCACATGTCTCCTGAAAACCTGTATAAGGGTCAAGAAGTGACAGTTAGAACCGGATATGGAACAACTGATTGGTTTAGCATAGGTAATGTGAGCTAGGTCACAATTTTCTACCCTCCAGCTCACACATTTTTGTCTCCGCTCAGGAAGGAGGGCTCCAGAGCAAACTAATGTATGCAGCAGCCAAATCGCTGGCTCACCACTTTCATGCCAGTAGCTCACAAGGTAGAATTCTTGCTCACAAGACTCCACAGCTTAGAGGGAACATTGGCCATGGCATCCGGCCCCATCACTCCTTGCCAAATAGAAGGAGAAGTCATGGAAGCAGTGACAGAATTCACATTCCTGGGATTCAAGATCACTATAGATGTTGAATGCAGTCGTGAAATTAAAAGATGCCTGATCCTTGGGAGGAAAGCTATGACAAACCTAGACAGCATAATAAAAAGTAGAGACATCACTCTGCCAACAAAAGTCCGAATTGTCAAAGTGATGGTATTCCCAGTAGTAATGTATGGCTGTGAGACTTGGACCATAAGGAAGGCCGAGCGCCGAAGAATAGATTCTTTTGAATTATGGTGCTGGAGAAGACTCTTGAGAGTCCCTTGGACTGCAAGGAGATCAAATCAGTCAATCCTAAAGGAAATCAACCCTGACTGTTCCCTGGAAGGATAGATACTGAAGCTGAAGCTCAAATACTTTGGTCACCAAATGAGAAGGAAGCACTCACTGGAGAAGACCCTAATACTGGGAAAGATTGAAGGTAACAGAAGAAGGAGACGGCAAAGGATGAGATGGTTAGACAGTGTTACCGATGCAACAAACATGAAATTGAGCAAACTCCGGGGGATAGCAAAAGACAGGAGGGCCTGGTGTGATGTGGTCCATGGGGTTGTGAAGAGTCGGACTTGACTGCGTGACTGAACAACAACAACAATAATAATGGACACCTCATTACTCCTATCAAGGATATAGTCATATAGCAAGTATATAGAAGGAAACCGCTACAAATGCATCTTTTTAAATAAACAAAAAATATATCTTGAATTTGTTATTATATCATTTATTCCAAGATGCCATAGATTGAGCTCAATCCTGTACTTCCCATAATCTCCACAATAAATTATTGCATTTATCACCAAAAGATCTTGTGATGGTCACCAGTTTAGATGGCTTTAAAAAGGGATTGGTGGAGGATAAGTCTATGAATGGCAATTAGCCATGAAAACTAAGTGGGATCTCCCTGTACAGAATTAGTATCCGTCTGAATAGCAGAGGCTTCAGACAAATAACAGGTGAAACCATCATGCCTTGCTTGTATGCGTCCCAAAGTCATCTGGCTGTCCAAATATGGGAACAGAATGATGGCCTAGAAAGACCTTGATCCAAATCAGTGTTCTTTCCTCTTGTAAGGTTATACAATTTTATTCCATATATAATTTTCATGCTTCTTGGTTGTCATTTCTTTGGTATAATTAATTCAAGCAGTTGGGGGTTTTTTTGTTGATTTATGAAACAATTTGGTATAATTAATTCAAGCAGTTGGGGTTTTTTTTTGTTGAATTATGAAACAAGATTTGCGAGATTAGAACATCCTCACCTTCATATTTCTGAGTATAATGTGTGGGGACCTTAAACTGGGTAGAAAGGCAGCATAAAAAATGTCTTATATAAAATAAAACTCTGTTTTTGGGCAGACATAGTTGGTGTTACAGTCATATCATTGTGAGATATCATGTGCAGTACACTATAGCTTGTGCTTACATTGTAGTTCTGTGGTGTTTACTGCAAGGTACTCTTTTATTGATCTGAGGTTTGATGCTATCTGCTTTTTTCCTTTCTTTCCTCTGGGTCGGTTGCATAAACTTGAGTCATCTCCAATTCCAACCGTTAGAAACTTAAAATGCAGCTGCCTAGAGGTAAAGGCTGCTGTTATTGTGTAATACAGCGATCATTGATAGAGTACAAATGCATCAGAGACCACTGAGAATCTTAGGTTAATAGAAGCTCTACAAGTATAGAATCCTAGCTAGTAGATGCTCTACAGGTATTTGGTTAAGTACAATTATGTGTGTAGCCAGATTGCTTGAGCAGCAGCCAGAATATTCCTGCAATAAAAGCTGTATGTATTTAATGCACTTGAAGATTTGTTGTACATGGATTGTGTGATGTTTAATAACTAATGTCTCAGTTTGGAGGCAAGGGAGTTCACAGCCTGTTACCCTACTCATCCTGCTCCAGGTTCTCCTGAACACACATAGTTAGGGGAGTCCTCCTCGTTCCATCTGTCACTCTTCTAGCTACTGATCCTCCCTCTCCCTGGGTTGTAGAGTTTGGTTTGCAGCTGTTGTTCTTTTTGGTTTGGGCTTGGTTTTTAAAAATAAAAGAATACATACAGTATTGTGTGCAATCAATGAGCAGTGAAATTGGAGTTGGTTTTTATGGTGGCCTTTGGATTTCAGATAGATTGCGGTGGGGATTGTATAAACCACATTTGGATTAGAAGTCTGCTGGGCTGTTGTTATGTGCATAGTTGTGAAGGATTGTCCCCACCTGTTAATGTAATGGTTGTTCCTGCCAAAACAGACCATCAAGGAGAATATTGCAGCCATACATTTGATTCACAAGGCAGATTCCATGCCAGCTTCATAAGTAGTTAGGATGTCTGGGTCCAGGTGGCTTTTTTTTTTAAAGGAAAGTTTGTCACCTACTCCAAATGGTTCATATTTGCCAGCTTAGATTTTATAGGCTTCAAGTTGACTGGAGCAGAGTTGTCTTTTCTGTTTCAGCTTAAGCTGAGGTTTGACTGTTCAGCTTGAGTGATGCAGACTTCTACAAAAGAGCTCTTGCTAGCTAGAGATAAAGTTGACACGGAAGAAGCTGTTCCTGGCATCCTTTTAAGCCAAGTGGAGATCTGCCAGTGACATACATGGAAACGACCACATAGCCCTGTTTCAAGAGGAAATGGCAGTTTTACTAGCAACTGTGGACACAGCCCAAGAGTGTATCTTTGTTCTTGGTTTCATTTTGATCTCCCTTTTTAAAATGATAGGTACCGCCATCAAAGCTTCTGTTTAAGTGACACAAAGATCAGACTAGATGGATTCTCCACTTTCCCTCCTTGAGACTTATCTGAGAAGTCGATTCGGATGTGTAGCAGCCTGCATTGGCGTTCACTAACTAGGCCTATAAAATCATTTTCATTTTTACAATGTGTTTGGGTAAATAAAAGCTCTTTCCCAAGCTAAATTTCTGCAGATCATCTGTAATCCCAGTGGTCACAAAGGCTATTAAATAACCTCCAAAAATGCATGAGTTACATTTCACTCTGTTTGATCTGTAGCCCAGAGGACTTTGCTTCCAAAACAAATCTGCTTTCTTGGAAATTTGCTTAAAGTGGCCTTTCTTTTTGTCACTTGTGGTCACTTTGGAAGTCTGGCTCTAGAAAGATGAAGTTATGGAAATTCTTTCAGCTTGTCCTATGTACAAACAAAAAGTAATATATTCATATAATTCCAAAAGACAGGGATTGTCAGAATGGTCCTGTAAGTCCTTTATTGAAAAACATAATGCTGAAAGTGTTTAATAAATGTGATTGCATCCAAGAACATATCTCATGTAGGGATGATACAGGATCCACTGCTACATGAATCCTTTTTGAGGTTGAGACAAAAAGCTGCCTTATAAAGCATATGAGAACAACTTGCATGAGGTTTACAGGTTGTATATTAGCTGCTAAATCCAGACAAAGCAGAGGGCCACAGACAGGTGTGGGGGGAGTCTTAAAACCTAATAGACTCCAGTTTGTATGACTCTGGGATCCAGGGAACTAAATATGAACAGGAAGTTCCTTTTAAGATATAAAACCAAGCAGTTAATCTCTGTGAAAAGGTGTCTTTGAGGAGTTTTTTTTAATAACAAAAGGTACAAAATGCTGGAACTCCCCCGTTCCCATAGCCATCCACTCATCAGCTTCTGGCAGCAAGGGGGAGCAGTGTTAGTGGCTCCTTCCTCCCTACTTGCATTGTCGCCACTATGCAGCTTACAGGATATACAGCAGTGACCCCCGCTTCTCCCCTGCCTACTCACCTATTTGCACTTCTCCCCACACACACACACACTTGGTGGTGAGGAGCAGCCATAGCTCTTGGTCTCCCTCCCCTGGCCAACTGCCACTCCACTCTCTAAGTGGCAAAGAGGCAGCACCAGCTTCTCCCCACCAACCACCTATCAGCCTGCCTCACTGAAGCAGTGGGGGTGGGCAACGACTCCTGCCCCTTCCCATCCACAATGCTACCTTGTCAGTGGGGAGGGGGGTGATTCCCACTGACCTCCAGAGGAGGCTGCATCAGGGGACACAGGGTCATCTGGCTCTTCTCCTCCCTGCTGCTTCAAAGTTGCTGTTTTTCTGTTTTGATTTTTTTAAAAAACTTTTCTGGTTTTTCTGCAAACCTGGGGGCTTCCCCAAGTTTGTTAAAAAAAACAAACCCCAGAACCTCCCTTCCTTTATGCGCCCCCAGTCTGCAGAGGGAGTCATGATGTCTATTGAGATAAGTTGATTCCTTTCCTGGGTTGCTACCTGTCCAGCATCAGATGGCGGGGGCACCCAGAGCAGAGCCTATGAAGATGACCATAGTGGATAGGTAGGTTCATATGACGGTAGTTGGCCTTTCAGGTATGCTAGGCCCAAGCTGTCCTGGGTTTTAACGTCAATATCAGCACCTTGAATTGGGCCTAGAAGACAATTGGGAACCAATGTAGATGGAACAAGGCTCAAGTGGTATGGTCCCTTCTACTCATTCCAGTCAACATTCTGGCTGCAGCATTCTGTACCACCTGTAGCTTCTGGACAGTCTTCAAGGGCACCCCAGTGTACAACACACTTACGTAATCTAGATGTTACTAGGGCATGCACCACAGTGGCAAGATTTTTCCTGCCCAACAGAAGCTATAGCTAGCTATTAAACCCTTTCCTTTCTCCACTGAAAATCATGGAGCCCTGAGAGAGTACAGTTTCTCTTTTGACAGGTTACTGAGAGGAAATAGGATAAAACCAAGAACAAAATGTTCATGTAGGTAATTGTTTTAGTTATATAGTTTGCTTCCTTTGTAAAAGATATAGCAGGTAATTAGACTGTCTTGACTCTTAAAAAAGGGTGTATGCTGCTAGAATGGCTTCAGTGTAAAACAGACACAGATAAATTGGTAATTTTAGGTGGTACTGGCTGATTTTCCTCACTAGGTTCTTCTGACAGATGGACTTCTGAGAATTCAACAGCAGAAGGTCTATCAATGACTATTAGCCAGGATAGTTTAAATTGTGTTCCCATATTCAGAGATAGTACCAAACAATAGCAGAAAGCTATCCTTTTCATACCCTGGTTATGATCTCCCCAGAGGCATCTGCTTGGCCACTGCTAGAAATGGGTGGATCTTGCTGTGATCCAGCAAAGCGATTCTTAAGTTCTTGTGAATTTCAGGCATGCTGCTTCAGCTCACTGACACCTCCAAACCCCCTGGGGAGCCATGCTGTTCCTCATTCTGCTCTCTTCTAGTCTGTGCAATAGATTTGGACTAGCTTGGTAAGGGTCAGTTTTCTTCAAGAGTAGTCAGACAGTTGGGCTTTTTGCATTGAAGATTTGTAAGCAAGGTATGTTTTCTCTTGGCTTCTCTGGTATAGTGAATAAATAAGAGAGGCAGAAGGAAATGTCACTTACAAACTCTATACTAGAGGGAAAGATGTAAAATCTGGTTGCGATTCTACTCCAGTCTATTCCAGAGTTCATATCCCATTACTCAAACTGATACGAAAAAAAATTAACTCCCCTCACTAATGCAGGTGGGGTAGGGTTGCCAGGTCCCCTGGGGGGGGCGGGGAAATCCCCACTCGATGGGTCCGTTACCCACCAGCCCGGATCAGACCGCCAGGGGGGACCCCTATCCCAAAATGCCAGGATCTCAGAGACGTGCCTGGCATGATGACG
This sequence comes from Gekko japonicus, assembly GCF_001447785.1. NCBI lineage: Eukaryota > Metazoa > Chordata > Lepidosauria > Squamata > Gekkonidae > Gekko > Gekko japonicus. The sequence continues at coordinate 1,473,125 of NW_015161954.1, forward strand.
TCACCCGGAGGTGACATCATCACTTTGGGCATGTTACGGGGGGGGGGGAACGCTCTATCGTTCAAGGGAAAACTCTATGGTTTTCCCTCGAATCATAGTGTTCCCGCCCCCAACGTGACCGATGCGATGACATCACTTCTGGGTGATGTCATCACGGCGTGCACGCCGATGATCTCCTGGAAAGGGACCGGGACTCCCCCGCTAAAAGGTAATTCGGACTTGGCAACCCTAAGGTGTGGGGGTTGCCACACAATTTTAGACTTGGTTAAATTCAGATCCCAGGTCTAAGAATTGCCTTGTGAACTTAACCAGTTTTGATTTTGAGGACAACAAAGGATTGAATGATGAACAAATGAGCCACTATCAGCCCCCATAGAGTGGGGCTCCTAATAGGAGCTAGTGGACTGAAAGAAGGAGCACTGGGGGGGATGCATCCATCAGTGTATGTCATAAAACGTTCATGTCTGTAACTTGATTCCTGGACACGAAGGAAGGAAGATGTTTGCTTTTCATTTTGGTCAATTAGAGAAAACAGTGAAATCGCTTCATGAGCAAGTAGTTACTCTATGGATTATCATCATGCCAGGCTAGCCTTGTTTGGGATTGCAAGCCTCCATGATACTAGTAGCCTTTGGAAACTGATTGAGCATCCCCGGCACCTACTGAAAAAAAAAAAGTGCCACATCTTATAGAATCACTGCCTTGGATAAGGCAATATTAGTTTGGATATCATTACGTGGCATGGCATTCTTTCCCAATGGAATGCCATTTTTCAGAATGACCCAAGATTTCTTTTTACCCCATTTCAGTTTCTCATTACACAACAGGGGAAGTGTCTGTCTCATTTGTCACTGGTCCTCTATAGCTATTAATTACTCTGTGCCGTGGCAGCTAATGAACAAACCCTTGGTGAATACATTTGACAGCTTTTGGAAAGTTGTCCTCATAAATTTGAGCTTGATGGTTTATTCTGCTACTGATGAATAATCATTTCAGCAAGCGGTACTTCTTAAGGCTGGAAGAAGCTGCCAGTTTAAATGCACAACTTTTCTATCTATCTGTCTTCTGTGAATTGAAAAGTAAACCCCTAGCTGTCAGGCTTTGAAATGCAGCTGTTGCTTTTGACAAGCTTCCTTTTCAGAAAGGGTAACATTCATATTGCTGTTTGGAAGCATTGCTCTGTCTAAACAAAGCCATACATTTTATTTGTTAAGTCAAGTGAAAAATGTGTCTGCCCTTCTCCAGTTAGCTGGCAGGAATTGAGCAAACATCAATTTTGCTTTTCTTTTTTCCTGGAAGTCAGTTCAGTGCTTTAAAAAAAAAACATTGATTGCCATGCCTGAAAATGTAAATCCTCTATAAAACAATCATAGTGGCCACAGGTTTGAGTCTTTTGGTTTGAGCTGAAGGGCAAGAGCCCATGGTTTGCAGCTGTGCCCTTGACTGACCACCCTGGAGGATACCACACCAGACTAGAGTATTTTGAATGTCTTTTGTATTTCGTTTTTCCTGTGCCTTTATTTAGACCGTGTTTTGTTTCAGCTGCACTGATATTTTTTGTAAGTAATTTTGGGGCTCCATTGAGGAGAAAAGTAGAATAATAAATGCTCTAAATAAATACACTCCTAGCTGCATAAATGTTTACATCGCATTTTTACCTTATCAGGAACAATTATGAGTCCTTACCAGGAATTCTTCTTTCTTCTGGGGCTTCATAAGAACTTGAGTGGAGGGGCATGTTTCCATGATAGAATGTCCACTTACCATGCAGAAGATCCCGGGTTTCAACCTCAGCATCACCAGTTAAAATGATTGTCAGGGGTCCCCAACATGAAGAAGAAAGGGAAGAGTTTTTCTCTACCTTAAGGAGTCTCAAAAAGGCTTACAATCACATTCCCTTCCTCTCCCCACAGCAGGCACCATGTGAGGTAGGTGGGGCTGAAAGAGTTCTGAAAGAATGGTGACTGGCCCAAGGTCACCCAGCAGGCTTCATGTGGAGGAGTGGGGAATCAGACCCAGTTCTCCAGATTAGAGTCCACCACTCTTAACCACTACACCACGCCCATCAAAACCTTTCCTGGTGCCGACCAGTTGTTTTTAGAAAGTGGGTGGGACCAGGTAGGGCTTTTGCCCAGCAGAGGTTTTGTTTGGCTTTGGAGATTTGATTGGGTGTGCAGATTTTAAAAACACTGCTTTGGCAGCAGCTGTCACCACAATTACAAGGATTTTTACTGTGTGGCTAAAGGTAAGCTGCAACTATTTTGTCTGGTCCTGGCTTCAGCCACCATGCTGTGTCAGAATTTCAAAGGTGCCCACAGGCTCAAAAAGGTTGTAGACCCATAGATTAGGTAGTAGCAGATGGGAAATATCCCTACCTGAGATCCTTGAGAACTACTGCCAGTTGGTGTAGACAGGGCTGACCTTGATAAACCAAGGGTACTCAACATAAGAGAAGCCAATTTTGGGTCAGGAGGCCAATTTTTTAATTTAGTTTTTATTTTATTTTTTGTATTTGTATCCCGCCCATCCCATGAGCGGGCTCAGGACAGGTCACATCATCTCAAATAATACAGCAAGGTTTAAAACTCAATAAAACATTACATTATAAGCATTTAAAATCAGTAGTTATAGCTGCTGGTGCAAATTCCGACCCATTAATACTGATGGCTATGGCCAGTTGCTGGCAGATGGGTGGCCAGTAGGTAGAAGACAGCAACCTCGGGGAGGCCATATGTGGATGCCCGCTGCCTCAACCAAAAGCCTGGCGGAACAGCTCCATCTTGCAGGCCCTGTGGAACTGAATAAGATCCCGCAGGGCCCTGATCTCGATGGGGAGCATGTTCCACCAGGTGGGGGCCAGGGCAGAAAAGGCCCTGGCCCTGGTCGAGGCTAGACAGGTGTCTTTTGGGCCAGGGACCACCAGGAAATGTTGATTACTAGAGTGTAAAGCTCTTTCAGGCGTATATGGGAAGAGGCGGTCCCAGGCCGTATAAGGCTTTGAAGGTTATTACCAACATCTTGAAGCGGATCCGGTACTCAACTGGCAACCAGTGCAGCTGTCAAAGCACATGCTGAACGTGAGCCCACACAGGTGTTGACGTCAGCAGGCATGCCACCGCATTTTGTACCAGCTGTAATTTCCGGATCAGGGGTAAGCCTGCGTAGAGCGAATTGCAGTAATCAAGCCTGGAGGTGACCATTGCATGGATCACAGCTAGGTCTTGGGGGGAAAGATATGGCTTCAGTAGCCTGATCTGCCTAAGATGGAAGATAAGCGTATGGAACAGAAGTCCATCAGTGGCTGTTAGCCACAAGGTTTAGACAGGAACTCTCAGTCTGGGGCAAGTGATGCTCTGTATTCTTGGTGCTTCGGAGGGGCAACAATGGGAGGGCTTCTAGTGTCCTGGCCCCACTGCTGGATCTCCTGATGGCACCTGGTATTTTTGGCCACTGTGTGACAGAATATTGGACTAGATGGGCCATTGGCCTGATCCAACATTGTCTTCTCTTATGTTGTTATGAACGCAGATCTGGCAACTGCGGCAACCTGAGCCTCCATAGACAGAGAGGCATCCAGTGTTACTCCCAGGCTTCTCACTGTTTGGGCTGGCACCAAAGGTGCCCCTTCAAGTGTGGGAAGCCTGGTGCCCACATCCATGTTCCCTTGACCCAGGTACAGGACCTCCATCTTCGATGGATTTAACTTCCGCCAACTCTGCCGCAACCATCCATTCACAGCTTCCAAGGCTACACCCAGCGTTTCGGGAACAGAAGACGGATGGTCGTCCATTAACAGATAGAGCTGGGTGTCATCAGCATATTGGCACTGAAAGTGGATTATTTAGTGTGTGTGATTGCAGCCTAAGATGGTTTGCCAGTTACAGCTACTCATAGAGGAGAACAATCAGGTTACCGATACATGTCTGGGGTGAAAAGTCTATAACATGCTCTTCATGGAGCGACTTTTGAAAACTTATCTAGAAACCTATTTCAACATACAGTTGCTGGTTTATTATGGAATTGCACCAAGGGAAGCATGTTACATCAGCACAAAACTGTGTGGCCCCGGATTTGCTCCAGGGCACAATTCAGGAGCCAGTTTGGTGTAGTGGTTAAGTGTGCGGACTTAATCTGGGAGAACCGGGTTTGATTCCCCACTCCTCCACTTGCACCTGCTCCTGTGACCTTGGCTCAGTCACAAGCTCTGGCACAGCTGTCCTTGAAAAAGAGCAGTTTGTGTCAGAGTTCTCTCAGCCCCACCCACCTCACAGGGTGTCTGTTGTGGGGAGGGGAAGGGAAAGCAGTTTGTAAACCGCTCTGAGACTCCAAGTGAAGGGCAGGATATAAATCCAGTCTCCTCTTCTCCTTCTCCTTCTCCTTCTCCTTCTCCTTCTTCTTCTTCTTCTTCTTCTTCTTCTTCTTCTTTTTTAATTTTTTGAAGCTCCTAGTGTCCTTTCCCCAGGTTATTTAAGGGAATATATACTATATAACCCTCCCTGTATACTGAGATCCTCTAGAGAGAAGGTGAGGCTTTTTCAACAATCGCACTCTGAAATTCCCTCCCCAAGAAAACCTGCCACTCTGATTCCAAATAATAGCCAGGGGTCTTTTCTTAGAAAAAGAGCTGCAGGCGCTCATTAACATACGGTATGCTAATGAGCTACTAGGCTATTAGCATAATAGCTCATTAGCATATGCACCGCCCCCTGACATCACCAGAAGTGATGTCAGAAGGGGAAGCAAAGGGGGGGAGGCATATTCAAAAGCCTCCCCTTCCCTTTCCCGGGGGGGGGAGCAAAGAGAGTTCGGCCGCAGAAGGAGGAAAGAGGAAAAGAAAGAGAAGGAAAGAAGGAGGGAAAGAAAGAGCAAGAAGGGAAGAAGGAGGGACAGAAGAGGGCAAAGAGATGGGGGGAGGCTCTCCCACCCCCCATCCCCCAATCAAGCCTCCGCCACCCCCCGTAGATCCCTCACTTACCCCAGGAGGCGGCGGTGGGGGGGCCTTGGAGTCAGCAGGGGGCTCTTCTGGCTTCCCATGGGCCGCAGCGTTTCAGCACTGGCCCTGGGAGGCAGCGGGGGGCTCTTTTGGCCTCCCAGGGCCGCAGCGCTCCGGTGCTGGCCCAGGGAGGCAGCGGGGGGGCCTCTTCTGCCCTCCCGAGGGCCGCAGTGCTCTGGCGCTGGCCCGGGGAGGCAGCAGGGGGCTGCAGCGCGGGGAGCTGGGGGCGGGGCTTGCTACCACCGCCTCTGGCGCCTGGGCTCCCGGAGCAGCGCTCCGGTGTGCTCCGGCCCCAAAAGAACCCTGATAATAGCCCAGTTTTTTCTATAAAAAGTAAATGAACAGCTATGCTCAAGCATAAAGCTTACTATGTAATTACAAAAGGCCCAGTATTTTAAAGCAATGGCAATGTTATATCTGTAAACTTGTTTCCCAAACTAAATTTATAGCCAAAGACTATTACATGCATTGTTTGCCAGAGGCATCAAATGAGGAGCAAGCATCTGGACCTATTCCATATCTGGCTGCATTCATCTGTGAAGCTTTGTAGGATACTGCATTTCCTTTCCTTGGTTCTTAATGCCTCGAACTTGTGCCCGATAAATGTTTAATCCCAAAATAATGTTGAAGTAGAATTTTTTGAATGGGATTAATTAAACAAGTGCTATCATCAGAATTGGACCATGCTGTAAAGCTCTTATTTAGAAGCTTCTTAGAAATGCACAAGGCTGCTGCCAGTAAAGAGGCCTGAACTTAAAGTTACAGAGAGTTCATGATCCTGCTAAGAAAACTGACATGATATGAACCTCATTTACCTGCATCCCAAGAGTTCCAGAGGTATTAATTTGGTTAATCTGAGTATTCTGGTGAACCAAATCAGCAGTTTGAGCCTCCTGTTAGTCAAGAGAAAGTTTTTCTGGGTTTGTTGGCACTTGATCATTATTAAGCATCTACAGGGTCTATGCATATAGCATCAAAAAAGCAATCCCAAGCAGGTATAATCAGAAATAAGTCCCATTTTATTCATTGGGGCATATCCCCAGGAAACTGTTCTACCAACATCCATTGTCAAGTTTCTTCTAGGATCCTTGGTGTTTCTTCTTTGTTTCTCTTATATGTTCCAAATTAAGCCTTGGATTATTTTAGTACATTTATTGGGTAATTTATGATCTGTGCTTTTTTATTTAAAAATTGCAGAGCAAACTGGGAAGAGAACAAAGGGAAGGAGAAGTGACCCAAAAAGAAAGGGAAGAGATGATAGGAAAAGCAGTCCAGAGAAGAAAGAAAAAAGGAAATCAGGGAATGAGTTGGTGCTGCAACAACTGGGTAAGTGTGGAATTGAAACTGCTGCTTCAAAACCCATGGAGTGGCTAAACGAGTTGCAAATGATCTCCTTCTGTGGGCTGCAGAATATAAGTTAGAGAATTTATAGCTAAAAATGTTACAGTAAGAAGAGGCCCAAACCCCAGTCCTACGCATACTTTATTCAAATTATTTTTAAAGTTGCTTTTACCCTTCTGCACTATACTTGCATCGGTCCTCACCCAATGCCAGCAGCACATTGTGTTCTTGGTTTTAATGAAGCGAAGAGGGAATGTGTGGCTTTGCCCTGGTTCACCATGGGGAGGGAGGGAGGAATGCTTGTTTCAGCCCTGAACAGGGCAAAAGACCTTAAAAGACCTGAATAATTTTTTAGAAATGTAGATGAAGTAGAGTTTCCAGGTTCAACTCAGGAAATACCTGAGGACTTTGGGGTGGAGCCTGGAGACTTTCCCATTCCCTAAAATAAATAAATAAAAATACAGCACTGCAGTTTCCTCGTCCTCTTTTTTGCCTTCAGAGGGTTCCCCAGCAGCTGCACTTTCACTAAATGAAAGTATAATTTTTCATACCCCCACAAGTCCCTTGTCAGGCTTTCGTAGCATTTCCAAGCATGGCTTTATTAAGGGACATACACACACTCACAAAACAGCCAAAATAAACAATGAATCTTTTCCTAAACATGAACAGTTTGCAAGCCCACACTTTTGTGATCTCATTGGGGCAATGGTGTAAATCGCTTTACTCATGGGAGTTGCTGAATGTAACAATCTGCTTTATTTCAACCAACTTCTTCAGACTAACACAGAAAAACAAAAGTAAATAAGAGAGCAGTCTAGGGGGTGGAGTTTTCCTCCATCCCATAATCAGGTTCTAGTTAACTCTTTACTATCCGTTTTACTATACACATGACTTCTGAAACAAGTGAAAAACAAACAGAGGGACTGTGCTCTCTTTGTCTCTCACATACTTCACACACCCACTGGGAAGAACCACGTGGCTCATGCCTGCTTGCCCCCCCCCAATGAGGCTTTTATCTTGCTGAGATTTAAAGACACACACACATTCCCAAACACAAACAGTTTGCAAACTTCTTCTAAAATGATCTGCCGAGATTTAAAGGCACATCATGGCTGTTGGGGTGGGGCTTCCCCCGGCTGGCCAGCCTCCCGGCAGCAGGGCGAAGCCTACAAAATCAGGGGATCCCCTACCCAGACCTGAGGGCTGGCAAGCCTAAAATGAAGGCATTAAGAAGGAAGAAGGGCCCCCTAAAGGCCAACAAGATTGGCATTCTTTAAACATGTTTTAAAATCTGTTCCTATAAGCTTTTAAAGATTCTGGATGATGAATTTATTTTAGAGTACAAGTTACAATTTGGTGATTGTATGTTTGCACTGCTAAATAAAATTACAAGAATGATTCATTCCATAGTCCCACACATAGTCTTGCCAAGTTGCCCACCACTGCCTTACCCCCTGCCCTTGCCCATTGGAGTGTCAGGAGCAAAATGGGGGTGGTGGGGGAACAGCATTGCACAATACTCTCAGCATTCCCCAAATCTCTATGGTTTCTACCATAGAGTTTTGGGAAGTCCTATATGTTTCCCCACTCTCCTCTCCCAGATGCTCCCGGCACACCTCTGGTGATATACTCTCTTCCATGCATACAGTTTTTGGACATGCAGCACTGAATAGGTCACATCCAATATTATTTAAAAACAAAGTTGCTTTCATTGTAGATTAAGAAAGGTAAGGTATTTCAATAAATCAAATAAGTGAATATGTTACTGTTAAATATGTCACTTAAAAATGGTTAGGCGGATGTTGCTGCACTCAGTGTTACAGTGGGAAATTGCCTACCCCCCAAGAATGTATCGGTCACAAAATGGTGTCGTTATTGTTGCAAGTCGGACGGAATTGTGTTGCTTACAACCACTGGTTTACTTTGCAGGCATTGTTCAGTAGGCACCCACACAACACAGTGCATTTGGCAATTGAAAGAACAACGGATGTTGTAGCTGGAGGAAGAATCACTTTTCCCTAGCAATTTCCTAGGATGAATGCTTTATCCCCACAACCAGAGCACTGCTCTGAGGATAGAGGTCTGAGTACCCCACCACAAAAGAACAAACAGCTGTGCAATTTAATGTGTGGGGAAAAATCTGGAAAGTTCCCCAGTTACGAGTGGATAAACAGAAGAATTTAGTCACCAGTAATGGCTATGTAAATAATTTGTAGTGCTTGGTAAGACATTCTGCATCCTACCAATAAAGGATTCTTTTTGCAGTGCCTGTTTTAGTCAGCCAGCCAGTGTTAGAGAGGCCTTAAACATTTTTGTAGTTACCATCTGCTATTTATTTTAATATGCTGCTTCTTCAAAGTCCAGTTCAAGGTAGCTTACAAATAAAACAGTACAATAAAATCAATGAACAACAGCATAAAAACAAGCCATTAAAATCATAGGATGAACATCTGCTACAAAGGGCAAACATCATTTGGGTTTTGAAACAGTTGGATCCAGGACTCCTCAGGTTCCTTGCAGCCACAGAGTGGCTGTGGTAAATGGCTTCTGAAAAATAAAAGAGAGCCCAAATAGGTTCAGAACACTGCTAAAGGGGAAGAAGGGCTCCTGCCTCCCCACCCCCAAGCCACTTCACTGCTCCAAGGCAGCACTGGGGCAGGGAGTTATTTCCCTGTTTTTGCTGTTCCCTATGCACAGAATACTCCATGGAGATCAGCAAAAATGGGGATGTAAATTATAACTCCCCCTCACACCACCCAAGAATTGTTTCGGCACAAGAAAATGGCTTGAGGGGACAGGCAGGAGCCCTTACTCCCCCTGTGGTGGCATTTCAAGCCCATTCAGGCTCTCCTTTATTTTTTAAAGCCATTCCCCACAGTCACACCCAGAGCCCACTCTTAAGCTGAATGTCTAGGTTGACTTTAACCGTGTTCTTGGTTTTAATGAACTCAGTCCTGACAAACACTGTCCTGAAGTACACTATACCAAATTGATTGCTGATCGTGAAGATATAGAATTACTGGCATACTTGTGAACTCATGTGACAAACTGAAGTGAGTTGTTTTTATCATAATGATCTTTGTTGAGCTCCAAACCATAGATCTTCATGTTACCATATTAGAATTCTATGTTTAGCCGTTGTGAAACATTTAATGCAGGTAGTAAGCAATGCTGTTCACACTGAGGTTTTACAAATCTGCCGTTCTTAACTTTGCTGGTCTTAAAGGTGCTACTGGACTTGAATTTTGCTCTGTTGCTTCAGACCAACATGGCCACCCACCTGAATTAGTCTTTCCAAATTGCCTTGTCTGCCTGATTATCACTACAGATATTTTACCTGCCCTTTAAAATTGTATCTAAAGCAAAACCACGATGAAAGACTCCAGCTTCTAAGGTGTCTGTTCTTTGTATTCCCATTATTTTTATAGGTTTGCCGCCTTCCTTTCCCATTGATGGGACCTTCTTCAACAGCTGGCTGGCTCAGTCTGTACAGATTACCACGGAGAACATGGCAATGAGTGAGTGGTCTTTGAACAATGGCCATCATGAAAATGCCACACCTGGTCTCTCTGAGGAACTTCTACAAGATGAAGAAACCTTGTTAAGTTTTATGATGGATCATTCCTTGAAGTCTCCATTGAAGCAGAGTGACACAGCAAAGAAAGCTAAAAGTAAACTGCGCACACACACTAAGAAAAAATCTGCAAGAAATGGCTTGAATACTATCTTCAAAAGTCACCAACAGGACAATTCAAATCAGTGGACTAATAATGTGAATTATTTGCCAGACGACACCACAAAATCTTTATTCCACGATTTAAGGAACAGCAAGGCAGAGAAAGGTATGGACAGACTTCAGCCAGAGCGCAAGGGGATGTGTGAAGCAAAAAAGACATCTAAGAAGGGTTCTCATCCTGCACCTCCTCTTCCAAAAGCAAATGATTCTCAAGCTTCCCAAGGTCTGATAAGTAACCTAAGCAATGATGAGGAGCCAGTGAAATATCTCCCATCTGATCCCAGCTCTCTGGTTAAAGTGCCTGACTCAGTAGGTAGTCCGAAAACAGTAGTGAGGTTCAAATTACCAAAAGAGGGCAGAGGGACTCGAAGATCACAGAATGAGAAGACTGACATGGTTAATGGACTTCCTCCAGGAACTGAAAGATCAAAGGTGATCTTACACCCTTTTGACAATGAGACTGATGGCTACTTCTCAGATGCAGAAATGAGTGACTCCGACACAGAATCCAGTAGTGGCAGAGGGCCCTGTAGCCACTTAGATTCAGGAAACGAGGATAATTTCAGAATGGGTATTTTGGCATCGTAATACACCAGACAGACCAATTGCGACAGCCCATTGAGGCCTAAATCCAGTTATAACTGCCATGTCCCCATTTCTTCCTGGTATCATAACAGAGAGTTGTTTCAGTTTATTTTGTTTTAATTTGTATATGTAGTTTTGAAATGAGCACTGTTGTTTTTCCTCTCCTCTATATGCCTGAGAAACAGCTGAAGCTTCACTGACTTTAGAGTATATGCTGTAACAGTAGCTAGCCTTTCTTAGTCAAGATCTGCATATCCCAGTTAAATGAAACGCAAGCATGTGCATTATTAGGAACTTGTGCTTGCTGGTAGTGAACAGGACATCCTAGAATTTTAATGAGAAAGTCTGAGATTGCCAGTATCTGTTGTTCATGCAGGGATGACAGTTTTATGGGCATTATTTAAACCAAGCAAGTAGATTTCATGGTCTGCCTGGTGTTATTGCCTCTGTTTGGCAGGTTGTAGAATGGGAGGACTACTACGGTAGCCAACTATATACACAGAATTTAATAGAAAGTAAATATATATGTTTGTGTGTGTGTGTGTGTGTCTGTGTGTATGCGCACGTGTGCAGAATTTGTCAGCGTGCATGTCTGTGCGCATACAACTATGAAGTAAAATAAGCGATTATTTTTTAAAGAAGCACAACAAGCTTATTTGAAGAAAGCACTTAATGGGTGGAGGAATACAACATTGTATTTATGGTCTATTAAATCCTTGATTTTTCTTTCTCACCTCTCCAGTTTGATCAGAGTCCGTCCAAGGGGCCAAGAACCAAGACTTAGCCCAGTCGCTCCAGCAGTCCGCTGGGCAGCACTATAAAACACTCATCCAAGCCTCTCAGTAGATAGAGAAGAAATACATATCCGTGTTAAAGCTGCTCTGCTCTTTTATCAGTGTCCTTCCTGAGTAACTTTTGGTATTATTTATTGGTATAACCTAACCTTCGGTTGTCTGAGGAGATTTCCATAATTTACTCAGGTTGACGGCAGTAGCCTTTTACCAAAACACTTGGGCCAAAATGGAGATCAGAAGGGGAAGACATGATTTCATGAATCAGAGAAAAGAAACTTATTCATAGATGTGTTTTCTCTGTTTGTTCTAAATCAGATGGCTTTTATTCCCAGCCTTGCAAAAGAGCTCAAGTCTATGCTTTTCAGCAACATAGCCAAATTGACACTTGCCTGTGCAGGGAGCTGAACGTGTAAACTTCCTCTTCACAGAAGTGGATGTTTGGCTGCAGAGTTTGAATACAACATAATTTGGAGGCAACTGAACTGCCTTCTCTTGCCATTTTCTTTCTTTTTGTCTAAACACTGTAATGAAATGGATGGGCTTTCTCCCCTTCCCATCCTTCCTTTTCAAAACAATACTCCTAGTAGCAAAGCCATCAAAGGAGGGTGATTCACAGAAGTTAACATTCTAAATATTACTATATCATTGTGCATACATTGTTTCTATGAAGCCTTAAGTGTCGTTCAAAAGCCCATGTTACCTATGAGTCATGAACATTTCCATGTTTGCACTCAATTACACCATCGTTTCAGTTTTGGCTTCAAAGGTCACAGTTAAAGATTTGCTACATGCTTTATGGGAGTGACCCCAGTGTGAGCTCAGGGAACAAAAACAAAAAGAAAAGTGAAGTTCACAAAAACTTTCTTTGTTGGTGGTGTGTAACTTCGAAAAAAAATAATACTGGGACACTTCTGCTTGTTGACCCATCATTTTCAAACTGGGGGAAGACGAAGACCTTGCAGTTGTTCAGATGAATCCGTGAAATTACTTTATGGATGCCAAAGAATATTTTGACATTAAAATAGCACAGCCAGAAACCGGAAACTTGTCATTTGGAGAAGAAAAATGAATGGAAGCTGTTACGCTACAAAAGGACTAGAAAACACGTTCATGACACAGCTGAGGCGTTAGGTTGCAAGCTTGCTGAAGATGATGCTTTTCTCATTTGGACCATATCCCAGCATTTTGATTTCTGATACTCTTTGCTCATTCCAGTCTGAGCAATGTCGAGTTTTTGTTCTCTGATGCCAGAAATTGGCTGTCCTTGGTTTTTAGGGTTTTTTTTTCCTTTTGAGTCAGTCATTTTACAAGCCTTCCAAAGCCCTTACCATCACTCCAATTAAGCAACAACTTGGAGAATCTTTATTCTGAAAAGAAACCAAAATCAGGAGCCAAACTCTTGTCAGTGTTTCACTGATCCAAGACGTTTTATTTGCAAAAATGCTTTTTTTTCAAAAGCAATTTGACTTAAAAACGGAACAGTTCAAAATTAGACTAACCTTTATGGGTTAGTGAGCAAATTCTGCTCCTTCATCAAGGCTTGGTATGTTCTGATAATGTTAAATACAGTAAATAGGACTTAGTTTTATCTTATCAAGCTTGCTAGGCTTTAGCTACAATATCCTAGTTATGTCATACAAATAATCAATATGCTGCCTTTTAATGGATCTTGCTTCCGTGTGCTTCAGTTCAACTATAGCTAAAAATAAAAACGAGGAAAAAATCCAGAAATCTCACTATACACAGCTTCATTCATGAGCTACTGCATTACTTGCCTGCTTAGCCAGTATAGGACAGCAAAAGGGACAAACTTTAAAGAACAACCAAATGAAAGCAACACCTTTAAAAAAAAAACTGGATCATATCTAGCACTGTGAGATAACTCCATTATTATTGTGAATAAGATGTAATTGTGATCAAAAAGCAAATACATAAAAGCAGTATTTCACGCTGATCTTGCTGCTTCAGGACACTCAGTGGGCACTCTATGGAAAGTCTTATGGAAAGCTCTGTGCAAACTGTGGAACTGCACACCTAAAGTACTCCCCAAAATTGTTCAGAATGAGGCAAGGCCCTGCTCACTTGGACTATCATGATTTTGCAGCCTGAGAGTATAAAAGGGGTTTCGTTGTGTGGAGAATGAGACTATGGGAGAGAAATAGAAACGTTCACTAGAATGAATAAGAAAGAAGAATCAAACATTATCCCTACCTAGAAGGTTTAATTGGCTGTGTAACAACATATATATACTGCATTCCTTGTACATAACTATGAAGAAGGCTGCATACTGTCTGCCATAATTTTTACCTTGTGGCTTTGATGAAAAAGGGGTATTTTTGCCAAATTTGCTGAGCCATCTGTTGGTTTAGATTCTTCACTGTCCTTGGATATGTTCTTAAGATTGACAAAAGTATCCTACGGATATGATAAAGGCCCATGAGTGCCTTGGGACCAGTTATGGTCTCTGGAGCTATACAGGAGCCCATGAATGTTTTCTGACAATGAAGATCGAGTTCTGACTTTGCCCTAAATCAGTTCCAACACTGAATCCTTTTATATAGTCTACAGTAGATTGACTGTGACCCCAGGAAGTCATTCTTGCTCAGCCAGTAGCCACCTGCATATCAGGCCAGTCCTTTAAAGAAACACTCCATTTTTCCCTTGCTGTTTAGCACCCACTTTTTTTTCACTGCAGAACCAACAAAAAGGATTTGCATAAAGAGAAAGTGTACATGGAAAATATTTTTGATGCACTGTAAATGTATTTTGAGATGAACAGAGAGGAAAAAGTATAAAGTCTATTTTATTAAACAAATGTCTTTTAAGGTGATGTGTGAACTTCAAGCATTGACATATGCACTGTAAAAGGGGAATCCCGTTTCTTTTGGAAAAGCAGCATCATGCTTATTTATTATAAATGTGACAATAATACTCCTTTTTGGTTTGTCAGCAAGAATCAAACCTCCTTCAGAGCTTTAGTGTTGGATGGAATTTCCAAGAAACACTTCAGATTTTCTCACACATGTAGTGCCTTCCTGGGCAGACTTCTTCCCTTCTAAAGTCCATTGAAATCATTGGGCTTGGAAGGATATAACTCGGCTTTGAGTGGCACTGTTTGTTTCCCTTCCTAGGTTTTCTGGAACAGTTCAGTATGTGGAATATTTTGCATCCTACGTACATCATTGTATATTATTGAAAAACAAACATCCGGCAATGCTTTTTCTCAAAGCACAATTGGAGAATTAGCCATTTCCTCATAAGGAAAAGAGGGAAAGGTCCAATTCTACCTGTTCTTTTTTTCCTGAACTACTCAAAATTTAGAATTTTGCTACCTGTCAGACTAAAAGACTCCATTTCTTGTTACCCAGCAGGTGTGTTAATTTGGTTGTTCTTTAAGGAAACACTTGTACATTTTGCTCCATTCCACACAGACACAAAACAGGCCCGCTCCATATCAATTACAGGAAATGATATGAATGTCACAGGAGGCAAAGCCCTTCTGATTTCTTTGTTTCAAAGAAAGTGATGTGCCATTTGTTAATATAAAAGAGAAATATTGAAAAATATATTGAAAAGAGCAATTTTAAATTATTTTTGGCTTATGTTGCAATATTTATTTTCTTGTATTAGAAATTCCTTTGTAGAGAAAAAATGTATTTTTCATTAATGCAAAAACCTATTTCTCCTTTTTGTACATTTTCCATGTTAGTTAATCCTTAAAGCAATATAATGTATCAGAGTTGTTCTGTGTGAAAGCTGTATTATGCATGCTGTTTGTGTTGCCTTGGAATAGGTCTGTCTGCCATAATTTTCATCATGTTTCGATTCAGTGTATGCTTTAATACACATTGGGACCATGGCCCATTTGCTTATGAAAAAAAATCTTTGCATTCTTCAATGTGTTGGCAAATGCAGTCAATAAAGCCGTGTTTTCTGTGCACTTGTGCCTGAATATTAAATGCTCAACAGGACTAATTCACCTCAGTATCAAAAGGAGTCATCTTTTCATACACCCATAAATTCTTGATGACAGTCAGCATTAGATTTTTTAGCATCTATGCAATGGCAATTAGTTTCCATCAAAATTAAGGGTGTAATTATATTTTAATGCTGTAATAGCTAGGCTGTGATGGTGCTGCAAATCTGCAGAAGAGCAGAAATGCCAAATAACATGGCACTCTCTGTACAATAGGGATTGGGTTAGGGAGAGAAAGGGGCACTTAACAAAATCCACATACCCCCCCGCACCTTGATTCCCTTCAGTGTTAGTCCCTCCTCCTGCTCTAATATGATATTCTTTCAGTTCTGTTCTTGCAGGGTGCTATTTGAATAATTTCTACAGTCTCTCCATTGTGGGAAGATTAGGGAGTCATTTACCTGGATCAATACTGCCTTCACTGTTGTTATTAACTGTGTTTGTGAAAAGTAGTAAGCAGAAAGTGATATAACACCCTTCTCAATGTTGAGCACACTCAGCAGAGACTTCCTCATGGAGAGGGTGTCACCTGAGACAGGGTAGATAATACAGTACAGTCATAATGCATTATAGAGTATTCTTTTCAGAGTCCATTTGGCCACTGAAATCTGCATCGGCCTGTGTCCAAACCAACAACAAATCTTCACAGGGGTCTCATCTTGTTAAGGGCTGGAATCGATCCTCTTGCTACTCTACCAGAAAAGAGTTTTCAGGAATTTATTCATTTACTCTCATTTTCACCCAAAACAGCCACCCAAGCATTTCTCATGGTATAGAGGACTATGATTGCACAAGAGCTCACAATTGCACAAGGTAGGTCAGGTGGAACAAAAGGAGAGGGGGAAAGTTGGAAGGACAAAAGTCTTTGGTCCCTATTTGTACCAAAAAACATAAGGTATAAAATCACGATGATTTGTAACAGTTGAATTTATATCTTCTCTTGTATGCCTTTTGACTTTCAAGGTAAATAAGTATAATTGCAACTTCCCATAAATGGAAAATACAACCTGGCATGTACATATATAATATTCATATCCTGGCTATGCACATATAGTAGTGGGTGTGTTGTATATATAAAACCAGCTGATCTTAAGCCCCCACAGAACTAATTTCCACTGATTTCAGCACATCTAACTGAGTATGCATAGCCCCATGACTTGAGTGCTCTCCAGCCTTAACCCAATATGAACTGAATTAAATAGCCTTTATCCAATATGGCTGCAGTCTGTTAAAATCAATTAAACATAGCTTAATTTTTCATTGGATAGAAGCCAACATCTTTATAACCAACTGAGTAATCAACATGAAATTTGATATGATTAGTCTTAAGTTTTTAAATAATTTGTGGGTTCATAAAAAAAAAGTTTTTATCTCCATAGAGATCACCACAATTACTTATGCATAGCCCAAAATTTGGCATATATAGATCAGGCTTCCAACAATTCTTGGCATAAAATAGTGATAAAATCTGTCATAATTCTAATACATCTTATTTTACAGTTGAAACAATGGGTAGTCTATATCAGATGTTGGAAAAGAGTTGCTTTGAATTCATAGAGTACTGGGAAGAGACCACAACAAGTTCAACAAGGCATTTGGGATAATATAATAGAGGCTCATACTGAGAAATAGAATGGCATGATAAAACATCTGAGAATAATGAGGAAGAAAACAAACATCACAGGAGGAATGGGACCAAATATGGGAGAAGGGCTTTGTGCCAATAACCCTAAGTTACAATTTCAGCTCCAGCTAAGTGAACATAGAAAAGATTCTTGGGCCATATTATTTAACACTGTGCATTACTAACAGGCAGCTAAGAAACCCCAGAATTTCAAGATGCCAATCAGTTACTGTATGGCTTTCCTAAAGATGTGGAAATAATGCCACACCTGTAAACCACTCCCAATTAAATATATGCGATTTTTATGCCCCCACAAGCAGGCTCAGGACAGGTTATAGGCTTCCAGAGTCACCCCTAAACTCCTCACCATTGGCACTAGCACTAAGACTGCCCCGCTAAGGGTCGGGAGTTGGATTCCCAAACCCACACCCGCATGACTTAGATACAGGACCTCCATCTTTGATGGATTTAGTTTCAGTCTGCTCTGCTGTAACCAACCAGCCACATCCTCCAAAGCCTCAGCCAAAATATCTGGGGCAGAGTCCAACCAGCTGTCCATCAACAGAAACAGCTGGGTATCATCAGCATACTGGTGACAACCCAGCCCAAAGCCATGGATTAACTGGGCAAGAGGGTGCATATAGATGTTGAACAATATTGGGGAGACCCATTCCCCCCTGGGGGATGCTGCATACCAAATGATAACATGGAGACACCCTCTCCCCGAGTGCCACTCTCTGTCCCTGACCATGGAGAAAGGAGACCAGCCATTGCAAGGCTGTTCTCCTAATCCCCATGTTGGCAAGGCAGTGGGCCATCAGGTCATAATCGACCATGTCAAATGCTGCTGTCAGGACAAGCAGCAACAGCAGCACTGACCTGCCTCGATCCAGGTGTCTCCAGAAGGTATCTGTGAGGGTGACCAATGCTGTCTCCATCCCATAGCTGGGGTGGAAACCAGACTGGAATGGGTCTGGGATAGAGGCATCATCCGGAAAAACCAGGCGCTGTTCCTCCACTGCTCTCAATTTTATACACACACACACACACATATAATTGATCATCCGGAAAAACCAGGCGCTGTTCCTCCTCTGCTCTCAATTTTATACACACACACACATATATAATTGATAGTATAAAGCAGGTTTGATAATGTGGGCTTCCAGATCCTAACTATGCTATTTGCAACCAGAAAATAAACTTTCCACTTGCTCTGATTTGCCAAATATTTTGTAAACAGGGTTAATTGTCTTGAGAGGCATATTAAATTTGTGATAGACTCTACCTTTGGTGTATGGGCTTCTGTCATGGTAGTGTATTTGTTTGGATGTTTGAAGCAAAATGGAGCAGAAAGGAAGAAAAGCTTCAGAGTCTTGCTGCTTCTAATTAGTGATGGTACATTTCAAAATTGGGGGGTAGGTTGGGAATTAACTCTTCCAGTCTGTAAATGCTTCAGAATGCAGCAAATGTGCATTGTACTTATTTGTTCAGTCTTTCCCTTCCTCCAAGAAGTTCAGGTAAGTGTTATGTCCAGGGGTTTTTTTGTAGAAAAAGTCCAGCAGGAACTCATTAGCATAACAGGCCACACCCAACAGCAGGAACTCATTAGCATATTAGGACACCCCCCGATAGCACAGCTCAGTAGCATGTTAGGCCATACCCCCATGCCTTCCCTTGGCTTGCCTGGGTGCCCCACGGCTGCGGGGAGCCCGGGCAAGCCCCCCCTTGAGGGAAGGGAAGGCCATTTAAACTGCCTTCCCTTGGCTTGCCCAGGTGCCTCGCAGCTGCGGGGGGCCCGGGCAAGCCAGCCTTCAGCCTGGAACTTTAGATGACTTTAGTTAATGCCATGATTGAGAGAGCTATCAGGTTTCCACTAAGCTCTTTGTTGAACCTATTCAAACCTCCCCTTTGTTTAACCTATTCAAATTCAAATGCCTAGGTTTGAAATTCAAAACTCCTTTGAACAACAGTAGCAGAACTGGCAGACCAGGGTACTTCTCAGTCTTCTGAACCAGAGGTTTCTCAGTATGTCCTAGAGGAGCTTCAGAATATATAATGAACATGACCCTCTGGCCCACAGTTCATTACTGACTGAATGGCCCAAGGTCACCCAGTGAGCTTAATGACCATTCCATTGAAACCACTTCCAACTGTCCTTTAACATGCACGTCTGTCTTGACCCACAATTGCTCTGTTATGCAAGAATTAAAAGAACTATGATGAGAACTACAACCAAAGCTGTACTAAAGAACTTTTGCATTAAAAAGCATACTGTTGCTATTATTTCACATCATGCAAAGACACTAGTCACCTCATGCCTTAGAACTAGACCAACATCATAAAAAAACATTTTTCTGCCTCATTCCATAACAAAAAAACCTATTAAAAAGTAACATGGTGTAATCTAATATTCAAAACAAACAGATGAAAGGTATACATTGTCATCCATGCTGGTCAGAAGCCAAAGAAAATAACAATAAAACTAAATTTTCTCATAGCAGAGATGAAATATTGGCCAGTCCTACTATAAACATTAATAAGGTTCATAAGACAACCGCCCATGCTCTTTCACTGAATTTTTTTTTAAAATGATCACTAGTTATATGGCTGTCCTTAATAACAGAAATCCAGTTTCACACATGCTAAGGATAACCTTCCAACCTTTTGACTGGCCCAGGAAGATTGGCTGGGTATGACTGCTATTAGCATTTTGGAACTATTCCAACCAGCAGCTACTCTTGGTTCATTCCAGACCATTTCCTTGCTTTTGCAAGACATCCCCCCCAAAAAAATCCCAGCAAACTTTTGTAATGTTTGTCTGGAACAGATCTTCATGAAGCAGTAGAAAAGAGCAAGAGTCCAGAAGCACCTTAAAGACTAACAGAATTTTGACACGCTTTGAGCTTTCATGAGTCACTGCTCACTTCTTCAGATACTTGGTATCTGAAGTATCTCCTGAAGAAGTGTGCAGTGACTCACAAAAGCTCATACCCTACCACAAATTTTGTTAGTCTTTAAGGTGCTACTGGACTTGCTCTTTTCTACAGACAGACTAACATGGCTACCCATCTAGATCTCCATGAAGTATTGCCTTTTAATACATGTGCCATTACAATGACTTCATAACTGATTTAAGAGACAAGCAACCATAACAGCATAAAGAACAGCAATGCTGGAAGAACCAAGAAGAGATTTCAGTCCTTTGTAAAGGACTCTTTGTTTCATTTGTTTGTTTGTTTATAACATCTGTGTGCCATCCCTCTAGAGCCCCATTTAAAGTGGCTGAAAAAGTAACACCATAAATTCAGAACATTTTATCTTACAATACAGTGCATAAAAGCTATCATAATATTATCAACACTAAAGCCATTAAAACCAACATTTAAGTAGCCAAAAATGTATTCATAAAAAAACAGCTCTCACGCCAGAAGCAGATCATACAAACAACTTTAACATATGGACCCCTTCAGTTAAAATCCTGGGGTTGAAAAAAATGTTTTGGTCTGGTGCCTAAAAGACAATAAGGAAAGTGACCCATGGACCAGCTCCCGCCAGGCCTTCCTGTCTTCCGCCGTCCTCTGAAGTTGGCTCAATTTCATGTTCATTGCATCTATGACACTGTCTAACCATTTCATCCTTTGCCGTCCCCGTCTTTTTTGACCTTCAGTCTTTCCCAGCATCAGGGTCTTCTCCAGTGAGTGCTCCCTTCTCATTTGGTGGCCAAAGTATTTGAGCTTCAGTTTCATTATCTGGCCTTCCAGGGAACAGTCAGGGTTGATTTCTTTTAGGATTGACTGATTTGATCTTCTTGCAGTCCAAGGGACTCTCAAGAGTCTTCTCCAGCACCATAGTTCAAAAGAATCTATTCTTCGGCGCTCGGCCTTCCTTATAGTCCAACTCTCGCAGCCATACATGACTACTGGGAATACCATTGCTTTGACCATGCGGACTTTTGTTGGCAGGGTGATGTCTCTACTTTCTATCATGCTGTTTAGGTTCGCCATCGCTTTCCTCCCAAGGACCAGCCTTAAATCCAGGCTCACTGAGACTTCAGCATGTCACAGAGTTATTTACATCACGCCCTGGCCTTGTATGCTATCATTGCATTGAAAAACAGAAACCAGGTCAGCAGTGTACAGATGAGGGGTGGCATTATGCAGATTTTTGACCAATGCAGTTCTTAGTTGTTCTTACAGAGTTAGAATAAGCAGGCTACAGACTGAAAGACAACTGAGGAGGACAGGATGGGTTTAATATTGAATGTTATCAGTGCTCTCTTGATGGTTCCAACGTAGCGGAATGACCATCATTCGCACATGGAGTTATAAAGGATGTTCCAAAGAACTGATTAATAGTTCTCGTGAGTATGGAGCATAAGATATTAACTGCAGTTTTAACTGAGAGGCTTAATAATATCACAGGAAATTAGATTGATCCTGATCAGGTAGGCTCTATTATGGGCAGGAACCTAGGAATAAATATCTTAGGAACACTTAATAATATCAGCAGTGCAAACAGCACTAAGACTCTACCATTAATTGTATTTGCAGATGCCACTGTAGCTTTTGATTGAGCCTTATTTGTTTAAGCATCAAACCAATTTTAAAAACTAGGGACCCCCATATTCTGTAAAAAAAAATGTACAATGGCAGAAATAAAACTAATACATCAGTGAGATTTCTAAGCCATCAAAACCAGGTGCATGGAGGAAAGGTAACCAAATCAAAACTGTTTGCAACCAAAATAATATTAGAAAGCAGTAACATTTCCTTCTACTAGGGAATGGGTACTACACATTTTAGATTTTGCTCGAATGGATAAATGCAGATAAAGTGCAACACAGGAATGGTTTGGCCACTTCTGTGAATTTAAAGCTATCATTGAAAGCTAATGTTTCTTCCTTAGAATCTTTATTGTAAGATCGTATTAGTTACTTTTTTTGTTGACGCTGCTTGTTTTTTTGATAATGGGATCCAGACAATAAGAACACCAGGTTCAAAGGTTAGGTTTAACCAACATTGATGATCCCCTTTCATTCAAGGGGAAAATAAATGTTGCACAAATTTGCAGTTGGAAACTGGGGACAATAGTGACATCAGGTTCAAAGTCCCTTCCTAAGGATGTGCCAGACTCCACCTATGACAGGAAAGAGCAGACACGCAGAAACACACAAACTAATTCCTGCAATACATAAACTTAATCTAGAGAGATAACCACTTATCACAGTGACAGGTGGGCATTTTGCTAATGAAGATTAGGCTGGGAGATAGTCCTGTTACAAGATATTGTTCTAAAAGGTAACAGCAGCCTGTCCTGTATCATTCCATAAAATACTTGTAGTTTGGAATTATTTCTGAAATGTAACCAGAAATGTGCACAAAGTTTGCTTTGCAGGAAAGTTCTCGTGCCACAAAGAAAGCAAACAATATCCAGACAACCTTGCTAGGTTTGCAAAGTTATGTGCCAGGCTACAGTTTTGCATACCGTAGCCTATTGGATTGCATACAGCATTACATTTACTGCTTCAGGAGTTGCCAGTGAAATATGCAGCTTGTAGTAATGCTGCAGGGCAGGAAATGTTAGACTAAATCCTAAAGGGGAAACTGTGGTTTATGTTCATGAAGCTGTTAATGACAAACATAAAAATGATTTGCCCTCAACATATCTTCAGAGGAGCGGCATTGGCTATTTTACACAGCACTTGATTAAATGTTAATCTTATAACAGCATTTTCCCTGAGCTGAAAAAGACACTTCTAATTTGATGAGTGAGTATTTAAGATTCAGTCTTCCCAGGCTAATCCATTTAGGGCAGCCATGCTGTGTACTAAAATAGCAACTTTCTCTTGGATGTCCATGTAGGGCTGTAAAATGACGTGCACCTGCTGCAATTTGCAAAAGATGATTTCCAAACAAATCTACTATTCCCCAGCACAGAACCAAGAGAAGCATCTCTGTCTGGGGAAAGCAAAGACCCCCGGCTCACATACATGCATTATAACTGAAGCTTTTTGCAGAACCTGCCAATTCTGCTGGTGGCAGCAGGAAGGAATAATGTTTTGATTGCATGCAAGTGTTCAGTGGTACCTTTTTTTTATATGCGATAATTTGCAAGTCTTTATTGCCTCCAAAGATCCATGCTAATGCCTTTGTTGTTCATCGGTGAAGGGCAGCACTCCAGTATGGAACCCAGGTGTGTGTTTTGGAATGCTTTAATAAATGCATACAGATACAATCAGACGAGAGATTAACAAGGACAAATAATAACGAGCACACGGGAGGGAATTTTCCCATTCAATGCAGGCAAAACGGTTTCCCAGAACACACACACACACACACATATGAGTTATCTGTGGCAAAAGAATCCTAGGGAAGTCAGCCATCAGCTATGTTTGCAATTGTAATAATCTTGCGATGGAAATCCACAGCCTGTGCTTTTTGAGGCTGTTTGTACAGAATGACTCAGCAAGCAACCCTCTTGTCACTCAGGCTGATCACCTGCAAGAAGGCTTGCACACAGAGAGAGCTCTCAGGAGGCATTAGACCTGACTTCACTCACACTGAGCAGCAAAGGCGGGAGAAAAGGGGGGATGAGGAAAAGCATGAAAGAGGAGTCACATCCAGGAATGCAAGACATACAATCAGCAGTTTAATTAACTTGACAGAGCTGGAAGCAACAGCAAGGAAGACAGCACAGCCGATATATGTTTGCCAAGGATCCAGATGCTTCTGTTGGGGGGGGGAAGTACCTCCGCTGTCTTGGCAGCTGCATTTATGATCACCCTGGAAATCTGCAGGGGAAAGAGAGAGTCACGTCACACACCAGAAGACATTTGGCAGCCACGTACCATGATTGCCTTCCTAGGGCTACAACCCTATGACCACTTACTGGGAGTGAGCCCCATTTTTTAAAAAGTGGGACCTATTTCCAATTAATCATGCCGAGGATTTGGCTGCAGGACAATGCAATCCTAAACTAATGACAGGGCAATCCAAAACAAAGTTATATCCTCCTAAACCCACTGCATATGGTAGGCTTTGAAGGGTGTAACTTTGCTTTGGATTGCACTGTATATAGCCAAAACAGTCCTTTGACTGACCCACAGCAATACGAGTTTTGTGTGAATAATGCTAATTGTTTTATAATTTATAATCATAATAAGAATTATGTGTTTTTGTTTCAATGGATTTTAACATGTACTTTTATTATATTATATATGTTTTTAATCTGTTAGCTGCCTTGGTGACTCTGAAGAGGACAGAAAAGCAGGGTGTACGTTTTGTCAATAAAAATAGAGTTTATGTAAGAGACATTCCAAGATCATTGGGCAAATAGGGTACAATTCAGCCTCTTCCCAAATCAAAAGGATCTTTGCTATTGCCTTCAGTAAGAAGTAGAAGGAATCCATGTAAAAGAATTTGCAGGTTTTATTATAAAAGGTAGATTTTTAAAAGGGATATATGCAATGATGCTACTGTTATATTATGAGAACAGCCAATATTATTTTGTACATTTCTGGGAATTATTTATTTTCAAAAAAATAAAAATATCTGGAAAATCCCTGGCAAAAAAAAAATTGGGGGGGGGGGAATCACAAAACACTTCTCTATTTTCAGCTTTGTCTTTGAGTCTAATTGGAACAGCAATGGGCTGTTGATTAGGGATATGCAATTGGATATATCCAATCTGAAAAGTTGCCCCAAAGATACTTTATTGATATTTTTAAGGTATATTCAGGATCTGGAAACATTCAAGAATGGCACAAATACTGGTATCCTGGAAATATTTCTGGAAATATTCAGAAATATCAAGGCCTGGTGTTTTAAATCTCCAAACTTGGTGGAGGGCTTAGCTTTTTCCAGGTTTCCTGGGGAACAGGAGGGTGTGGGAAGGGAGGCAGATCCCACAAGCAAATGAGACCACACATAATGGGGACCTTGCCAGGTTGGATTCTCAGGTTCTGCTGGGATTCTCTGGTTTGACATTGGTTCTGTTAGACTTGCTCTGCCCCATTGGTCCTGGGCTCTTTGGTTTCTGTGTTTTCACAGTGGTTCTGTTGTGCTGTAAATAGTGTCCCTTACCTTCCTTCAGTTGGTTTTAGGTTGGATTCTCTAGTTTGATATTGGTTCTGTTGTGCTTGATACTGCTGTTTGCATTGGGAGGCTTTTGGCCAATGGTTGTTTGCTTGTGTGTGTTTGGCTATTCTTTGCCCTAGAGAAATTTTCCCCCATAGGAAACAATGGAGGATAGCTGGAAGCACTTTGTTCAGGGGCCCGTAGAATTGGATCCCTTGGTCCAATTGACTTGAAACCTGAGGGGTCTTTAGTGGTCAGGCAACACTGACTCTGCTGCAATTTTTGGTGTAATTTGCTCAAAAAAAACCCCACCTGTTCCAGCCCCCTGGAAATATTCCCCATAGGGAATAATGTCCCCAAATAATTTAAGAATCTCACCCAAAAAATCGGAAACCAGATACCAGACCAATATTTGGAAAGCAAATAACCTGGATTACCAATAGTTTTGCCCTCCCCCAGAACCAGGACCTGGAAAATACCATTTGTTTTTCCTGGTGCACATCTTTACTGCTGATGGCAAAAGAGTATGTCACTTGCTGGGTTACAGTGCTGCTGGTGGAAAAGTGCCGTAACATGTACTGCTGAGACTTGCAGCCTAACCTCCTTCACATGGTTATCCTGAGGCTAAAATGGAGGAGCAGAGAACAATGTTGGAAGATGTTCAAAGTATCCACTGGGGATACAAGCAGTATATAAATACATTTTTAAAACTCTGGAATTAAGAGTTTCACTTGTGCAGGGGGGAACCCTAAGACCATTGAATTTGTTCTGTGAGTATTGGCTGTGATGCTTACTTGTACTACAAGTGCCTCCTCCACAACAGGATGCCAAAGAGTCTGCCCTGTGAAGCTGCCATTTTCTTTAGAGGAACTGACCTCAAGTCTAGAGATCAGCTATACTTCCAGGAGAACTCCAGGTCCCACCTGGAAACTGGCAACTCTGCCCAAAACTGATGTGAAAATTTCTTTTCCCGCTGGATCCCATTGGCTGTGCATTACCTCTCTTACTTCTGGCTATTGTATCCTGAACTATGTTTTCAAAAGCCTACTTGTGGTAGGTTTTGTTTGGACTTGCTAGAAAGTGAGATGATGATCTAACCTGTTTTTTTCCTATTAAAGGGGGGGAACCCTATTGAAGTACAGCATGACTTCTCACATCAATATAATCTGCACTTGTGAGCAAAGATTGTGGCTGCCTCCCAAGAGATAATTTTAGCTTAAAAAAAAAAAGTCATAAGGAAGGCATGTTTTTTAAAGAGGAGAATTAGTGTTCTGCATTGAGATTTAACGATGACATAATAGCCAGCCAGATGTGCTTCTCTTTAGAAACAATGCATTATCCTGCTGCCATTCTAGCAGGTACTGGGGAAACAGACGTTCTGAAAAGATGGAAGTTCAAAGAGCACTTGTGCAGATTGGCCATTAGCGGCGCTGCTTCTGAGGTTGAGATTTTCCAATCAATAAAAAGGAATTTTCCCCGAAAGTCAATCAAATTAAATAGCAAAATAACACATGCATATAATGCTGAAGCTCCTGCCAAAAAGAAACAAGATAACTACTTTTCAGAACCTCCCTTGACAAACCCATCTGGGCATAAATGAGACATTGATCCAAATGTACTCAAGCAATTCATTATCCCTCATTAAGAGTTATCCAGCTCACAGAACTCCCAATTGCTACTCCTTCAAAAACAGGGAAGGAGGATAAAGACCAAGAAACCAAGATCAAGGCTGATTTACCACCTACTTAATGTGTTGCTCAGTTTTCCAGACACAGGCCTTGCAGGCATCACCAGGCAACCAGCGTTCCCGTTCCCATGAACCTCTTGCCTTCTCTCCATCCACCTCATTGCCTTGCAGATGAAGCAGCTTAATAATGGCCATAGTAGGAAGCTTAAAAAGGCAAGCCACACCATGGAATAATGACAGATCCCTAAGGGAGCATTTCAGAATCAGAACCTTGTCCAATTTGTTCCTCTGTCCATTGCCAACTTGGAGCCTATGCTATATTTCACCTCACATGTCACAAACCTAGGAAACAAACCCATCATCACATAACTATCATGTGATGGACTGCACTTTTTACTTTGATTTACTTTGTGCTGTTATGGCCA
>NW_015161955.1:0-212 GCF_001447785.1 Gekko japonicus
CAGTATCAAGCCTTACAGACTAGAAGCTAAAACAAATTTTTACCTTAATATGATTATAAGGGGGTATTGAAGAGTTTCTGAACAAGAAATCTAGGATAAATAGAAGAGGAGGAATTGTTATAAATGAAATAAAGTAAAGATTTCTGCTCAGATACTCTTTAAAAGGACAATGAAAGAAGTTGCTTGAGATCAATTATTAAAGGCCTGATTGT
>NW_015161955.1:354-56228 GCF_001447785.1 Gekko japonicus
CTAAGCTTGCCTGCTTGCTGTGTATTGAAATTAAGAGTGTATTGCTAGACAACTGTCATAAGAACATAAGAACATAAGAGATACCAATGTTGGATCAGGCCAAAGGCCCATCCAGCCCAACATTCTGTGTCACACAGTGGCCAGAAATACCAGGTGCCATCTGGAGGTCCACCAGTGGGGCCAGGACAATTAGAAGCCCTCCCACTGTTGAAACCCCCCAAGCACCAAGAAGACAGAGCATCACTTGCCCCAGAGCCCATATATATATATCTTGTGGCTAATAGCTACTGATGGACCTCTGCCAATGTAGCAGTCTCCAAGAACCTGGCTACAATCAGCAAATTGGGTGACAGGAAAAGCACCTAAGATACCTGGCTATCCAGTGGAATGATTAACAGTTGGGCAGTTGAAACATAAAGATAGGCAGAAGCTTTGCAAAGGAACTATTATGTTTAATCTTGCATATTTTTATATTCTTAGTGTATATGCTAACCAGCCAAAAAGAAATGAGGAACTTGACATTTGACTCTGATAAACAAGTCTGTTGCAGAGATGATGGCCCAAGACAGGCCTGCTGAAATGGGACATCTTGCGGTCTGAAAGTCCAGATTTACGAGAAGACAAGTCCATTCTTTACAAGAAGACCATCCCTTTACGAGAATATCTGTGTCTCAAGATATTTGCGGTGGGCTGTTGTGGGTTATGAAGAAAAGGTTAGGAAAGAATAAAGAAGGTTAATACCATGTTTGGCATAAAGGAATTATGCCCTTTTTGGGAAAGTAGTGGGCTTGTCTAATAAAAAACAGAAGTGATTAGGCGATCGTGATTGGAAGTTGTAACTCCTGACTCTCAGTTCTGGGAGGTGGAGAGGGTGTTTCTTATTTTTTTTACCACGCCGCGACAGGATAAATATCAGCTCCCAGACCTCATTCAGCTGTGTTCTCTCAGTGCCTATTGGGCGGTGAGGGACACCTGCCGCTTGCAAGCTGTATTCAAATAAAGCTGTTTGACTGAAGGAGACTGTCTTGCGAACTCATTTTTTGTAAGTGCAAATTGCGCTAACGACACTGGTACAAGAAATCAAGAAGCCAATTGGGGCACCAGAATTTGAGGGAGTTGGTGGTGTGGGTAAACATGAGAGGCGCAGCTTGTGTCCATCATGGTGTTTCAGGCGTTCCCTGCTGCCATAGCCCCTGGTTAAAAAAGCAAGCTCCTTTGCCACTGGCAGCATTAGTGGAGCATGCCTTCCTCCTGGCGGAAGGTGGTTTGGATGCTCTCTGCCTCCCTGACTTCCAGCAGGCTTCCTGGCCACCAGCAGTAAAGATGGATGCCCACTGGCTCACCAACTCACACTAGGGGTCTACATTCAGGTCTACCTGAATTATACCTGAAATCAGGTCAACTTAGGGACATCCAAAATTCTGTTAGTAATGAAAATTTATCTCCCAGAATCTGAGGAATGTTTTGTGAAGGCACAGGAACAGGGAGGAAAAGAGAGGAAGCTGGGCCAGGAAACAGCTGTTAGTTGGTGACTCTCTTCTCTTGCTTAGCAGCTGATGGTGAGGTAGACCTGACCTCCAAATATGGCCCTTTGCATTATGAAAAGGGAAGGGCTAAACTGGCCCCAGAGTTACCATGACGGCTTTGTTCCCACTGGAGGCTTCTCCCTGCCACCAGCATGGGAGGCCGAGAGCCCACTCACTAAAACTGAAAATGGTGGGCAGACGGGCAGTTTCCTGGACTTTCACAAGGCTTGCTGTTGCAGTGGCCATTTCTTCCCTTGCCACTGATGAGCTTTTTAAAAAAATCAGAAATCGAATAGCATTATATCAATATAAATATATAGCAATATGCATACCAAGTTCTCTGAATCCCCAGCTTTTCATTTTTTATAAAGGTCTCTATCCCCCCCCCCATTGCAGAGATATGCCTTTTTCTTTACATCTGTGCAAAGGAAGGCACCCGAGACTTACTTTTTTAAAAAAAGAAAAAGAAAGTTGGGAATTCAGAGAACCTCGTGCACCTATTGCTAGTCAGTTATATCAATATAATGCTCTTTATAAAAAATGTAAAGCCCCCCTCCCCACTGGTGGGGGAGGAAATGGCCACTGCAACAGCCAAGGCTTTTGAGCATCCAGGAGCCCACCAGCCCAGCCACCATTTTCTGGCTAAGGGGACAGACTCTGCTGCCTCTGATGCTGGTGTGGGGGAGATGGCTCCAACGAAGATGGTGCTTGCATCGTATATCTGTTTCCCTCCCTCCCCGTTCCTGTTGCTGGGAAGATGACAAAAATAGTCTTGAATTTTCAGGACCCCGAAATCCCACCCCCCAAATCTCAAACCAGTAATAACACATTCAAAAAAATCAGGATAACAAAAACAATTCTGTACTTAAAATCTAGATCTGACATTGTTTTTTGAAGCTCACCCCCCCCCCCAAGACATACCAGTGGGCCCTGCCTGGGATGTCAAAATGCCTGGTCCCAGCTCCGCTTTTAACCTGGGTGTCCCATTCACCCATCATTCAGAAATATATTCTGAGTGCCATTCAGAAATATATTTTAAAACCATGTAAGGTAGTTTCCCTCATCGCAACTTGAGGGAGCAAATCATATGTTGTGTGAAGAACGATGGGATACAGATCATGTACCCTCTCCTCCCATTCTCTCTAAAAATATTCCCCCTAAAGGCATGTGTGAATATGTGTGTGTGTGACAGAGAGAGGGGGGGAGACAGAGACATAGAGAGAGGAATATTTACCAATACCTGCAAATTATTTATCTATTGTTTTAAGTGGTAAGAATAAGCAGCCAAGACACGAAGATTACTCTGAGTACCTTCTCTAAACCATGTTACAGCCCAAAGCGAAAACACAGATTCCAAGTGCTCTAGACAGCATCTTGAAAGATACTCATCAAGAAAGAGAATTTCAGAGTACATTCTTTCAGATGCCCATAAAGGGTAGAAACAAAGAGGTTTCTGTATCTGAGGGGGAAATGCCCTTATGCTGAAGAAAGGAGAATTCAGCACTGCCAAGGACCCGTTCTCCCTCGTTCAATTTTCAAAGCTACTTTCATTACGGTATCTTCAAGATTAGCCGTGGATTGTTTCCGAAGGGTTTCCAGCCCTCCCCCCCGTGGCCCCTGGTGGGGGATGGGGGGTAGGGTTGCCAGCTCCGGGTTGGGAAACTCCTGGAGATCTGGGGATGGAGCCTGGGGAGGACAAGGACCTCAGTGGGGCACAGTGCCACAGAGTCCACCCTCCAAAGTGTCTGTTTTCTCCAGGGGGAACTGATCTCTGTAGTGTGGAGATGAGCTGTAATTCCAGGGGATCCCCAGGTCCCCCCTGGAGGCTGGCATCTCTGTTTCCAGCCCTCCTTCCAAGAGCCCTAGACTTTAAATGCATAGGATGGGATCTGGGTCATCCCTTCACAGGCTTGTGGCTACAAGTTTTCATAGGGCCAGTTTGAGTGTAGGGAGAACCGGGTTTGATTCCCCACTCCTCCACTTGCAGCTGCTGGATGACCTTGGGCAAGCCATAGTTCTGTCAGATCTGTCCTTGAAAGAGCAGTTTGTGTCAGAGCTCTCTCAGCCCCACCCACCTCACAGGGTGTCTGTTGTGGGGAGGGGAAGGGAAAGGGGTTTGTAAGCCGCTCCAAGTGAAGGGCGGGGTATAAATCCAATCTCTACTGTCTTCTTCTAGACTTTTGTTTCGTCCAAGTAAAAGGTGTCAATTTTTACTCCTTTCCCCAACAGAGCCCCTAGGTAGCTTCTTGCAATGTTGTTCTCCCTTCCTCCATTTTACCCTCACAATAACAGCCTTGGGAGGCTAGGCTGAAAGAACATGACAGGCCCAAGGAGTCTCAACAAACTTCCATGGCAGGGTGGTGATTCAAACCTGGGTCTCCCAGATCATAGTCTAACCACTAAACCCCACTGCCACTCATAACATAACACAGACAGAAATTATAGTAGGAGGGAAGAAGCCTCGCCGAGGTCTGTGCCAACTCATTTACACCATTCTCTGCCTCAGCTTCTCTTCTCTTTGATTCTTGTACAGACTTGCAAAAGTCCCTCCAGAGGGCTGTCAGAGATGAGGCTGAAACGACAACCAAAACAGAACCTGAAAAGCCAGAGAGAAGGAAGAGAAGCGCTGATATCAAAGTTCTGAAACAGGCAGGACGGAGAACAAGCCCTTCGGTTTTGCTCCAAGAAAAATAATTGGAAATACAAGTCAAGACCTATCTCAAATGAATTTAAGAAGAGAGGAAACTGGATACGAAAGGATCGTGTTGGCAGAAAATTAAGACACTGGGAAAGAGCAATGCAGTCCAGGGTTTCAGAAAGAAAAGGAAGGAAAGAGATTGGTGATCGTGAGATCAGTTTAGAAGATCTGAAGATGCCTGATCTGGTATTTGCATTTTGCAATATAGATAGCAGATACAGAAAGAACAGAAATATTGTATGGCTAAAAACGCTGGGCTGATTTGATCCACTGCTCTGTGATTACCTCGATTGTTGAGTGCAGCTGGGCAGAAGGTTTATAATCACACTGGCTAACTCCTTCCATTTGTCAACAATTAGTATGTTTTTTTTTAAGAAAAGAAAAGAACGAAGGAAAGTTTCAAAGTTATCAGGAATGCAACTTTCATGTTTCAAAGCTTTCAAGGAAACCATTCTCAGTCTTCACCTGTTAGAGGGGAAAAAACAATACAACCTTTTTGAGCCTGTGGGCACCACTGGAATTCTGATAATGCATGGTGGACACCTCTGAAAAATGGCCACCACAGGAGGCGAAGCCAGCCACAAAATGGCTGCCACAGTTTACCTTCAGTCACACAATGAAGATCCTTGTGCTGTGGTGGCAGCTGCTGCCAAAGCAATATCTTTAAAAATCTGCACAGCCAGTCAAATATCCAATGGCCAATCAGAAGCCTTGCTGGACAGAAGCTGTACCTGGCCTCACCCACTTTCTCAAAATACTTGGCAGGCACCAGGAAAGGTGTCAGTAGATGCAACATGGGGGGACCACTGCAACAGAGGAAGATGGACGAATCTCCTTGGGAAAGGAGCTCCAAAGTTTGGGAGCCATGATCAAGAAGGCCGTGCTACCCATCTGGCCTCAGACAGCAGTGGTACCCAAAGATGGGCCTCTGAAAATGATCGGCATGGCCAGGTAGGTTCATATGGTAGTAGGCAGTCCTTCGGGTATGCTGGCCCCAAGCCATATAAGGCTTTAAAGGTCAATACCAGTTCCTTGAATTAGGCCCAGAAGCAAACCGGGGGACAGACACAACTAGGTGTCAGCTAGCTGCCATTGTGTCTGGTGTTACCTGCTTAACACATCTTTTGCCCTTCCCCCCCCCCCCCGGTCCCTTTTATTTATGCTTGCTCTGTACTTTGCGGAACTGGCCAAGGTCGTGCAGCTGGTGGTGGGAGTCGGTGCTTCGCTCAGCTTGTTATGGTTATCTCGCCTGTGAACTGAACCTGTGTTGATTGTGTAGAACTGTTATGTTCCCATGAAATGGGCGCGCATTTGCAAGTTCTATTCCCGCCAGCGGGAACTGGGCTCATTGGCCCTAACCTGGTTCAAATCCCTTTATTATGTTACACGTGTGTATTGGTAGTCATTCCTAACAATGTCCTTGTTCCTGTTTGAACCATCGCTTTGAAATAAACCTTACTTTGAACCAAACGTGGAGTTATTTCGAATGCCTGGGGATCCAACACTAGGGTTGCCAATCTCCAGGTGTGATCTGGAGATCTCCCACTTTTACTGATCTCCAGACTACCAAGATCAGTTCCCCTGGAGAAAATGGCTGCTTTGGAGGGTGGATTGTATGGCCCTATACCCTGCTGAGGTCCCTCCCCTTCCCAAACCCCACCCTCTCCAGGCTCCACCCCCCCAAATCTCCAGGCATTTCCCAACCTAGAACTTGGCAACCCTAGACACAACTCATGAACTCTTGCTCATTGTTCAGACCGTAAGGGGGAGTGCTCGGTGGAAAACAAATTGAAGTGTGCACACGCTGTAAGAAGTGGGTGCAAATCACCCGTGTATTAATGTGAGTGCACTCTGTATGAGCAACACTATTTGTGTCAGCTGGGAATCACAGCACCACACAAGGCAGTGCCACTTACAGACGTATAGATACAGTGCAGAATTAAGACATAACTAGAACTAACAGTAAAGGAGAGGGAAGGGGGGGAAACTTCACATGGTAGTTGAACAGCAAAGTTCTCTCACGCACTAGCAAAAATGGTAAATCTTCAGGAGTTCAGCAGTTTTGCAATTTGCAAAACACCAAGAACCAGAAAATACCCAGTCTCAGTGAGATGCTGGCTGGAGTAAGCAGGAATCCCCCCCCCTCCGTTCCCAGTGATTGATGGGAACAGTGGATTGATTTATTAGAAAATAATATCTTCTGTTGCAAGGTATGTGTATGATTGGAAAGATTTCCTATCAGTTTTTATATCCTCCTCCTCTCTCCTTCCATCTGTGTCTGAACTCAGCTTGAATTCTCTAAACCAGACAGCTAGGTACCAGAATGCACTAATAATGCCAGTGGAAGGTGGGTTCTTTTGTGTCCTTTTTTCATCAGTAGTTTGGGAATGAACATCCGTAGCATCCTCAGAGGTTCAGAACAACGGCAGGTTTCAGAGGTAGCAAACTATTTCCTTTTTCATCAGGTTTTAACAGGCTGATGGAAGAAAGGTGATTCATTTGAAATGTGGTGTTCAGGGAGAGTTCTAGAGAGACCGATGGGACCATAAAAAAGACAAGTAAGTGGGTTCTAGACCAAGTCACACCTGAACTCTCCCTAGAAGCTAAAATAACCAAACTGAGGCTATTGTACTTTGGTCTCATTATGAGGAGACAAGAGTCACTGGAGAAGACAATAATGCTCGGAAAAATTGAAGGCAGCAGGAAAAGAGGAAGAGCCCATGATGAGATGGATTGACTGCCTCAAGGAAGTCACTGCTCTCAGTTTGCAAGACCTGAGCAAGGCTGTTAACGAAAGGATATTTTGGAAATTATTAATGCATAGAGTTGTCATAGGTCATAAGTGACTTGATGGCACTTAACGCACACACATTAACAGGCCTAATGATCCCAGAGCTCAAAGCAATAGGTTTACGGAGGAAGTAATAAGCCTGCCTCTCAAATGCTTCCATTGCACCATCATGATGTATAGGTATCTATGCTGTTTCCCAGATCAGTATCTCAGTCCCTTAATCATTTATTTAGCAATTCCCTGGATTTCTTTTTTGCTTGTATCATGCCTGTTTGCTGAATAAAAAATTTCAGCAAATGGATCTCCTGCTCCCTGGAAAAAAAAATGCCCTGACGCAGTATAATGTCCCCCAGCTGGCTTTATGCATGAGCTAGTTTTCCATGAAACCCCCTTTTGACTGACATGAGCCAAAATTGCTACTTACACAAGAAGATGCTTCTGTTAAAATGAAACCACCACCTAAAAGAATAGCCTATTACTTTTGCCTGAAGAAGGAATTCCAGACTTAGCAATGCACAGAGCAGCAGTTTCAGTCCTCAGCTGCTTTTCAGTGGCACAATCGGATTGTGCGAACAAAATATAGAGGTTAAAACAAAATAATTCACTGTTAACCACATACAGAACCACATACAGTGTCTATCATCCCAACAGTGAAGGAAGAATATAATTCAAATCTTTGCTGGATTAATGGATTACCCAACAAGTCTGTGTTATTAGAAAAACATTTGATAAATATATGGATCAGCTACTTAACACCCTAGTTCAAACAGTCATTTACTATAATTTTAGGAGTCCTCACATTTAAAGAAGGGAAGTGAAATTTGGGCTGAATCCAGCCAGCAATTATGCTCAATCTTGCCCAGTTCTCTTCCTACAGTCCCTGTCCCATAGGGATGCCAGCCTCCAAGTGGGGCCTGGAAATCTCCCGGAATTACAGATTGTTTCCAGACTAGAGAGATCAGTTCCCATAGAGAAAATGGATGCTCTGGAGGGTGGATTCTATGGCATTGTACCCCACGGAGGTCCCTGTCCTCCCCAGGCTCCACCCACAAATCTCCAGAAGTTTCTCAACCTGGAACTGGCATAGGGTTGCCAAGTCATCTCTCAGCCGCAGGGGGGGACTCCCGGGGGGCGATTGGCGTGCCCGGCGTTCTAACATCACTTCC
This sequence comes from Gekko japonicus, assembly GCF_001447785.1. NCBI lineage: Eukaryota > Metazoa > Chordata > Lepidosauria > Squamata > Gekkonidae > Gekko > Gekko japonicus. The sequence goes on from NW_015161955.1 coordinate 8,536, forward strand.
TGGTGATGCGTACGTCGGGGTGGGGTTCCCCCCGGGGCCCAATCCGCTGGCGGTGGGGAACGGGCCTCTGAAGCGGGGGTTTCCCTGCCCCCCAGGGGGACTTGGCAAGCCTAAACTGGCAACCCAGTGGAGACTCTATTTGTCCATGCAGGTCCCATGATCCTCAGCCAATGAAGATGTGCAGTGGACCTGGGGGAAAGGCACACTATAACTCCATCAGGGCACAGGGCTAGCTGACCAAGATGTTATCAGGGAGGGGAGGTGAACTTTCTATGGGGCCTGTTGTTTTTTGAAGCAGCCCATGTAATGTGATATTCTACCTGAAATGAACCTAAAGTCATATTTGCAGGCAGAGGTCATTTCGGGGGGGATCGCGGGGGATCGCAGTTCCCCCGGGTGAGGTACCCGGGGCGGGGCACATGCCGAAGCCCCGCCCCCTGCTTCCGGCCGCCCCGCTTCCGGCCCTCATTCAGCCAGGAGGAGGCAGGACAAGAGGGAGGGTAAGTTGCTTCCTCCCTGCCTCTCCCCACCCCTGCCTGCCTGGGGCCAGGGAGGGCCTTCGCGGGGCTTCCTTGCACTCCCGCCGGCCTTGCAGGTCCACCGCCAGGCCCCTCATGGGGCTCGGCAGTGGAGCTGCAAGCGGCGGCAGCCGGGACCATTGGGGGCGGGGTGTGTGGCCTTATGACACACTTCCGGTGATGTCAGGGGGTGTGGCCTTATGACACACTTCCGGTGATGTCAGGGTGTGTGGCATATGCTAATGAGTTATGCTAATGAGTTCCCCTAGCTCTTTTTCTACGAAACGACCCCTGTTTGCAGGTCACTGTTCCTTTGTGAGAAACACTTCAGTCTCATCACAAGTGAAATCTAAATTGTAATCTTAATTATGTTGTAAGGTCTTCTTTGGAGAAGGAGCAAATTGTGTCCATTGCTGAAGACACACATTAGATCACGCTCACAGGAGCATGATAATGGCTTCCTAATATATATACTCATGCAATACTAGGTTTTTTTTAGGTGTGCTATCAAAAAAGGGGAGGGGATTGTCTTACATTTGGATACAAGTTAGTTAACATCCAATAATTTAAAAAAATAGTGTATAACCTTTGGGGTGGAACAGCAAATTTAGAGTCCAATGGTACCTTTAAGACCAACATGGCCGACCAACTGGATCTATCTTTTTGGGGTGGGGTCATTTTACATTCAGGAGATAGATTGACTCAATCAAGGAATTCACGGCCCTCAGTTTGTAACACCTGAGCAAGACTGTTAACAACAGGACATTTTGGAGGTCATTAATTCATAGGGTTGTCAGAAGTTGGAAGTAACTTGACAGCACTTTTTACACACACACACAGAGAGAGAGAGATTCTAATCTGGGAGAACCGGGTTTGATTCCCCACACCTCCACATGCAGCTGCTGGTGTGACCTTGGGTCAGTCACAACTTCTTTCAGAGCTGTTCTCCCAAGAGCAGTCCTCGAAAGACCTCTCTCAGCCCCATGTACCTCATAGTGTGTCTGTTGAGGGGAGGGGAATGGAAAGATGATTGTAAGCTGCTCTGAGACTCTGAGTGAAGGGTGGGTTATAAATCCAATCTCTTCTTCTTCTTTTTTAAAGAAAATATGATTTGTTGTCCTAGAACACACACAAATACTGCAGCTTCAATAGCAACACATTCTAGAATTGGTCTCGTATGAAAGAATTGAAATCCCAGCATGCTAAAGGATGGTCACCATGACAACAGTCAACTAATTATTTCAATGTGGCATGGACCTGAGCTCGCCATTCGCTGAGATCAAAGGAATAACTTCTGTGAGCAGAACTGTTCGTGTTGATGTTGGCAGGGAGCTGGTGTGCCAGATGGACAACCACAAAGCCCTCAGGAGGCCTGGAAGCCGAGTGCCTTTGTGGATCGTCTTTTACCATCCCTTGTTTTACAGAGGGCTAGAACTAATGAGGAAGTCAGTTCTGATGATGCCTACTGTACTTTGAACTCATTGATGAATGGTTACCTAGATGAATCTTGGAGGTGAGAGATCTGAAAGACTATAATGAATAGACAAAAGAGATATTGAGATAAAAGACAGCATTTATGCTGTGATCAGAGGACCAGAACCCCGGAGTTCCAACATGTTGTTGTGGAAATGCTTTTTTTTATAAAAATCAAAGAAACCATCTAGCCGGAATAGCTATTTGGTAAAAGCTGGGCAATTGGCAGAGCTGTAAGGAAAAGGGAACAAAAGAGAAGCATGAATCCCCCCCATCCTAATTGTAGGGGAGGAAAATGTCCCTTTCCAAATAGCAGTCTGTTCCTGACCCTTAAACCTCAGACCCACTTGCAGAATGGATACTTATGTGCCGCTAGACACACAGTGGCTCAGATCCAACGGAGTGTTTTCACAGGCGGGAGGATTTCTGCCCACAGAGCATGACTTTCTCACCATCCCTATCACACTGCAGCCCATAATGATCCCTGAGATGCTGTTGCTAGTGGCCGGGGACCCCCCTCCCGGAACAAAATAGGGGTGGCATTTTGAACTGTAGCAGACACTTTTTACACACACACACAAACACATTACATTCAGGTTCGAGAGCCAGTTTAATGTAGTGGTTAAGAGCACAGACTCTAATCTAGGAAAACCGGGTTTGATTCCCCACTCCTCCACATGCAGCTGCTTGTGTGACCTTGAGTCAGCCACAAGTTTTCTCAGATCTCCCAAGAGCAGTCCTCGAAAGAGCTCTCTCAGCCCCACCTACTTCACAGGGTGTCTGTTGTGGGGAGGGGAGGGGAAAGGAGGGGGACGTGCTCTGCAGGCAGAAATCCTTCCCCTTGTGGAAACGCTCCATTGGAACTAATCCACTTTGTGGCACAGGAGGGAAACAACGGGGCTGTGAGAACTAAGATTTTGTGTGGTTCAGCATATGGGGTTAATATGTATCTCCGTTTCAGAAGAAGAGGAAGGAGAAGGAGAAGGAGGAGAAGAGTTGGATTCAGGGCTATTTTGGGGCAGGAACGCACAGGAACGGAGTTCCAGCTGGCTTCCAAGTTGGCCACACCCAGTAGGAACTCATTAGCATAATAGGCCACACCCAACAGCAGACACTCATTAGGATTGGCTACATTAGGGGTGTGTGGCCTAACATGCAAAGGAATTCCTGCTACAAAAAAGCCCTGGGTTTTGACAACAAACAAGGTAAACAGAATAAGAAGCAAAAGGTGAGTGTGGCTGGATGAGCACACTTCTGGTAACATGGGGGTGTGGCCTATAATGCCAATGAGCTGTGCTATCAGGGGTGTGGCCTAATATGCTAATAAGTTTCTGCTGTTGGGTGTGGCCTATTATGCTAATGAGTTTCTGCTGGGCTTTTTCCACAAAAAAAGCCCTGGTTGGATTTATACCCCACTCAGAGTCTCAGAGTGGCTTACAATCGCCTTCCCTTCCTCTCCCCACAACAGACACCCTGTGAGGTAGGTGGGGCTGAGAGAGCTCTGAGAGAATGGGGGGGGGGATGAAGACAAACGGTGTCTCTGTTTTTGTTCCTTTCCCTCCTTCATGCATTTTTCCTTCCTTCCTGTTAGAACTGAAACAAAATCCAGTGTGTATGCTAGTGTCTATGTGCACATGCACACGGTGCACCAGTTGGTTATGCAATTGGGAGGGGGACGCTTAGAATAAACCCTGTCCCCTTCTCGCATTTTGCTGGTGCAGGGCAATTCCTCCCAACGCTGCCGGGGGGTGGAAAGTGCCGTCAAGTTGCAGCCGACTTATGGCCACCCTGTAGGGTTTTCAAGCCAAGAGATGCGCAGAGGTGTTTTGCCACTGCCCGCTTCTAGGTAGCAATCCTGGACTTCTTCGGTGGGCTCCCATCCAAATACTGGCTGATCCGGTTTAGCTTCTGAGATCTGATGAGATCAGGTTAGCCTGGGCCATCCAGTTCTGGGCCCAACACGGCTGGGGTCAAGCAAAAAGCCGCAGGCCGGGGGACCCCACAATGCATTTCTTCCTTATGCCAGGATTATGGAAACCGGGGTGGTAGCATTATGGAGCGGAGCCACAGCACAGACTTCTTTTGCATCTTGAGCTTTCCCCCATTTTCTCCGCAGCTCCAGAAGGAGCCACACTGCAGCAGCTACGGTGCCGCTGGCATAAAGCAAGAAAGGAGGTGGAGTCCCATCTGTTAATGTAACGGTTATAAACTATGGGAGGAGGGAGGGTTGGAAGGAGCCCCATCATTCAGCCTGCCCATGTGGCTCCTTCCCATTATTGGTATTGCCAGAGCAGAGTGTGATTGGATCAAGGGGAGGCATCCCTTGGTCCACCGCAGCAACGTATCTCTTTGGGGGAAGGGGATATTGATTCTTGCCGGATAGAAGCAGGATTATAAATAGATTAGCACCAATGCAGGTGATTGAAGGTAACGTGCCGAATGGAGTGTTTTAAGAAAGGAAAAGTGTCACTCGTTTTATATAGCCTATACATTTGTCAGCACGTGGATGACTAGGAAGCTAAATATAGCACCGAGGACCTGTGAGGCGTTCTAAGTGTCCCTTTGCCGGGTGCTGCCAAACATGCTCCTTATTCGAGTGCTGATATGAGTACGATAAAGCTGCATGGGTCTTAATGGGACGACCTTCAGCTTTGCCTGTGATTGGTACGTGCCCTATTGGAGTAAAAGGAAGAGTTTATGACCTGCGGAGTCACAGCTTCCCATTAAGACCCATGCAGCTTTCTGTGTGAGACTGACATGCTAGAAAAAATCTCCTCAGCAATAATGCCGTCTATTAGAGGAGACCTGCTGGAAAATTTATTCTGTTCAAGGTCTGAGGCTTCAAGCTGAAATGAAATTTCACGGCATTGGGAATTTGGCAAACTGCTTCAAGTCAAACAGTCTATCATACTTCGCATTTGTATAGTGCTTTGCTTTGTCGACACACTTCCAGGGTGGTGTAATGGTAAAGAGTGTCAGACTAGGATTTGGGAGACCAGGGTTCAAATCCCCATTCATGCCAAGGAAAGTTCGCTGGGTGACCTTGGGTCCATCACACTCTCAGCCCGACCTACCTCACAGGGTTGTTGCGAGGATAAGATGGAGGAGGAGAGGGGAATGATGTCATTGCCTTGGGTCTCCACTGGGGAGAAAGGCAGGGGATAAATGAAGTAAATAAATAATCATGGGAATCCTTACGACACCCCTGAAAGGTAGACTAGTATTACTATCCTCCCTATATTTAAAGCTGGTATTTGCCAGGTTACTTGGCATATACTGAATCAACCAGAGCTTTAACTGCAGCTGATAAGTTGCATTCCAGTTATTCAGTGGTACAACCAGCAAGCAAATGTATTGATTTAGTACTTTTTTAACCTGCCTCTTCCTCCAAGTAGCTCAAGAATCTGCGTATCATTCTCCCCTCCCTCATCTTTATCCTCAAAACCACCCCATGAAGTAAATTAGGCTGAGAGAGAGGGAGAGAGGGAGGGAGGGAGGGAGGAGGGTTTTCCCCTCCCCCAATGTGTTTTGCTCTCCGTAGTAGTCCCAGAGGGAGCAAAACACATGTGGAAAAAGGGGGGGGACCCAAAGCAATAGGGACAAACAAGTGACAAAAATGGCAATGCAGAAGAAAGAGGGGGGGGTGTCCATGTGGTCATCCACCAAGCTTCCATGGCAGAGTGGTGATTTGAGCTTGTAGTCTAACACTCTCGCCACTACACACCCTGTCTCTCATTACCACCTCTGATCATTCTGCTGCATGCATTGCTGAGAGGAAATGCACACTTCTTATCCCAACAATGTCCCATGGAACTTCTGTAGGTGCCCAGCTGCCTTGGTAAGCATTTAATATTATTATAGAGCATCTTCGTAGAACTTCTTAGTATGTCTGGCATTTCATCTCATTCTGCCTTATTTATTTAAAACATTTTTTCCTGCTGCCTTTCCACACAGCTAGGGACCCTGAGGTGGAAAACATGAAAACATTTGAGCATTAAAGCAGCATTTTAAAAAAAAATCTATATTATAATTTTTTTAAAAAAAAATCATGTAAACAATACCAAAACCATGGAGGAGGATCTGCAACAGTTATTGCAGGTATGCCGAATGAAACAAAAAAGTCTTTACACTGCTGGTGGAAGACACTGATAGAGGGAGACAGATGAATATCCCGGGGAAGGGAATTTCAAAGTTTGGGTGCCATGACCAAGAAGCCCCTTTCTCAGGTTGCTACCCATCTAGCCTCAGATTACAAGGACACTCTGAAGATGACCAGAGTGATTAGGAAGGTTCTTACAACATGGGAAGTTGCTGATATTACAGCATAAGGGCTTGCCCAAGGCTGTTCTATGCTCCTCATTGAAAGCCAGTGTGATGTGGTGGGTACAGTGTTTGATAAGCATCAAGGAGACCCGGGTTCGAATCCCTGTGCTGCCATGGAAGCTCACTGAATGCCCTTGGGCCAGTCACTGTCTTTCAGCCTAGCTTACTGTCAGGTTCCCAGTCAACTCACTCTCCACACAGGCTTTCTTGGGAGAAGGTTTATTGAGGAGATTTGGGATGCTGAAAAGGTAAACTCTTTGTCAGGACTGAGGGACAAAAGCAAGGACCCAGCGTATTACTAAAACGCACATTCCATGCATATGTCATACGACCATAAGTATAAGCAAACCTAAGAACCCAAATAGATACATTGGTTCAACTAGCCATTCAAAAGTCTTATCTTCTTCAAGGACACTCTCATGTGAATGTTTCCGTGAGGTGCTGCTTGGGAAACAGGTTACCAGTGTTGCCTCCCTAAACTACAGACATTCACACAGTCTCTCTCCCTTCTCCTCCCCCCCAGGAATGTCAGCGAGGGCGAGCAATAAGCAGGATGGCTGGATACATCTGCGTTAGCCAGGGAAGCAAGGAAGAAGGGAAAGGGTGTGTGGGGTACAAAAAGCAGGTTGCTAATCCCACAGGTACAGAGAACATAGTGGGAGATGAACCCAAGGCTGACACCTACTTCACAGGGTTGTTGTTGCAAGGGTAAAAGGAGGAAGGGAGAATATTGTTATACGCTTACGTGGGTCTCCATTGGAGAGTAAGTAAAGGTAATGGTTCCCTTGCTCGAAAGCCAGTCGAATCCGACTCTAGGGTTGTAGTGCTCATCTCCGTTTCAAAGCTGAAGAGCCGGCGCTGTCCGAAGACATTTCCGTGGTCATGTGGCTGGCATGACTAAACACCAAGGCGCACGGAACACTGTTACCTTCCCACTGAAGTGGTACCTATTTATCTACTTGCAATTTATTGCTTTCGAACTGCTAGGTTGGCAGGAGCTGGAACTAGAGACGGGAGCTCACTCCGTCATGCGGCACACTCGGGGCTCGAACTGCTGAACTACCGACCTTCGACAGCCTGCAGTTCAGCGTCTTAACCACTTGAGCCACCGCAGCTCCTCGTTGGATAGTAAAACAGGGTAAAAATAAGTACTGTAAGCCCTGAAGTATATCATGGTGGAGCAGAGAGTTGAAATCTGGGTTTCCAAATGCAAAATCCAAGAAGGACAAAAGCTGCCACAGAGACTTTACTGAACTGAGAATAGTAACCTTAAAAACGTGGGAATCCTGGCCGGGGGGGGGGGGGCATGACAGGGCCACGGTCGGGATGGCAGGTGGATATATCAGTTATGTGTGCCGTCTTACAAGCTGGTACTTGGTGACTGTCTCACTCTCCTGTGCATGCCATAGCAAAAGAGCTTTTTTTCATTTATGGGCTAAATGAAAGTTCTTTTAATTAAAATTTAGGAGCCAATTTCTGCTGGAGATGCCTGGACGAGAGCCCAGAGAAAAAAGACATTCTAATATGACAAAGTAAACTACAGAAAGTTTTTTTAAAAAAATATATCTCCATTGGGCAAATGAATCTGAAATTAGTCAAGGGCATTTGAAGTACAGTGGTTCTTTAGCTGCACCAATGCAAAAGAGAGACTTTCAATGGGAAGCATTAAAAAAAAAAAGTTCTCTGTCCAATGCGCCAGATTTCCAGGAGTTGCAGACTGTGCTCCACCTTTTCCTTAAAAGCAGCATTTGGGGGATTAGGAATGCGGATGTTCTACAGGTACCCATGCTTGTACCAACAAAGATGGTGGAGGAAAAGGTGGCATAAAGGTTTAATGATTAAAATTTTTAAAAATACCCACCTCAGATGCTGGCCCAGACTTTCGACACCTTTTCCCTTCTCTAGCGGGTGGAACTACTCATTACACAGGCTTCTGTGATCCCCTTTCACAGCTTCTTCATTTTTAACATGTTGCAGCCCTTGAAGCTTCAGTTTTAAGGGCGAGACCAGCACTAGGGGGTTAGGCCTGTTCTCTTTCCCCACTTCCTTGTACAGAATCACAGCCGCCAACACAGAGAGAAGCTTTTAGCCTCATTAAGAAGAGCATATGTATGCCTATAAATTTCCACAGCAGGAGATAAAAGCAGCTTGGGCAAATGTTGGCAGGAAAAATGAGCAAGGGTTAAATCCTCTCCTCCCCTTGAGCTGATCTACCCCTTAAAATTAGCAGCTTGATTATATAAAAAGAAAAGGTCCGGAAGACGATCACAGAGGTAGATGTAACGTGGAGTTCTGGACTCTTGTCTAGCAGATGGCGCTGTTGGGTGGCTCTGTTAATCTACTACAGTCTTCAATCTGAATTTATATAAACTGTTCTTCTGCACACCGAAAATTGGCAGGTCAGGCAATGCCTAGTTATTCAGGCACTTTATTAAAAATAATTATATAATATTATATTATTATTAAATCCAAAGTGCTCCATGCACAGGTATGCTGCTGGTACTCATTTTCTACATGCAGAAGACTTTTTCATTTGCAGTAGATGTGAGAGGATTTCCCTGAAGAAATCTCTGGTGCTGCACTGCACTCCTGTTGAATTCTAGTTTAAACGGGAGAATTTCTCAAGTGAATTCCAGAAGGTGATCGTGTATGCTTTGCTGCAGCTTCCAGTTCCCTTGGTTCATTTGCATCTTATTTTCCCATTACATTATGCATGCCTGTGCATTGATAAGACACTGCAAAAAAAAAAAGAAGCAACCTGGATATGACTGCACATAGGCTTGCATCAAGATTCTTTTTGTACAGTGTTTTACTGGTTTCTGGAAGCACTCTTGTGCCTTGGGAAAGCACCACACAAAAAATGGTCTGGACTCTGCTGTATATGAACACACATACCAAAATCACTTCTTCTTCTTTTTTTGCAGTGCACAAGCACGTCAGTAAAACACACGGGGGGGGGGGGAGAATGGAACACAATGGCAACCTGTGCATGCACAGTACTCTTCACAACGTTTAGAAAAGAAATAAAAATTAGACTAATGGAAAATTCCTAGTGCATTCGTTCTGCTTCAGAAACGAAACCAGGTAAACTCAGAGCTCCAAAATTTGGGAAGAAATATAGATCATCAGAATTTTAGAACAGTCCTAAAATGAAGGAGTATTGAAAAGGGTGAACAGACTGGCAAGATATACAGACTCTATGCATCACAAATAAACTCAGAGACCCATTTACTTCCGTGGAAGAGCCAGTTCGATGCATGCCAAAAGATGATGGTGGTGCAAAGTGCCGTCAAGTCACAGCTGACGTATGGTGACCCTGTGGGGTTCTCAAGGCAAGAGACATTCAGAGGTGGTTTGCCATTGCCTGCCTCTGTGTCATGACCCTGGTATTCCCTGGTGGTCTCCCCTCCAAATACTAGCCATGACCGACACCAGCTTAGCTTTCAAGATCTGATGAGATCAGGCTAGCCTGGGCTATCCAGGTCAGGATGCAAAAAGATAGGTAAAGGTGAAGGTTCCCCTTGCTCGAAAGGCAGTCGAATCCGACTCTAGGGATATGGGGCTCATCTCCGTTTCCAAGCCAAAGAGCCAGTGCCGCCCAAAGATTTTTCCGTGGTCATGTGGCCGGCATGACTTGATGCCGAAGGGCACGGAACGCTGTTACCTTTCCACCGAAGCGGTACCTATTTATCTACTCACAATTTCTTGCTTTCGAACTGCTACATGAACATAATTTCCCCCTCTAGTGAAGTGAATCTTAAGAAGTACCATTTCCGCTTTGAGCATAAAGAACTGGGCACAAGGGCACACATAGCTGCATGCTTCTAACAGGTATGCGACTCCTACGCATGATGTGCTGCCATGGAATGCTGACATCTTCATACAGTACTCCTTCCCAATCCAAACTGAGTTGCCCACATTCCAGCGAAATAATGGAACCCTTTTGATTAGCTTCCAAATGAAAATTAATCATGGTAAAGAGTGCAAGAATTAATGGCATTCCTCCATTCCTTGCCATTCATAAAGCACCTAATAGATTTCTCTCGTGCAAACAGTAAAGCCACCTGCCTGCCATATTTAATCAAGATGAAACATTAGAGCTAATTTCTATTAAAGAGAAGCCTCTTGTGTAGATAGTACTTAGCTATCCTGATTTATAATAGAAAATGACGGCTAGAATCAATTCCCAGGAATAAAACCTAAAATAGTGCTTTAAAAGAAATCAATAGGGATTCTTGATCCCCTAATGTTCATAAATGTAGGAGATTTGAGCAAGCCCTTGAATACAAATAGTCTTGGCTGGATGGCCTGATACTAAGGGTGGGGGTTCCACTGGAATCGTTTCTCCTTGCCCCACAGCCCCACACTTCCTCTCAAGCTCATAGGCACACTCACCCCACACCCAAGAAGGTAAATTGTTTTATGGATTAATTCATCCTTGTTATTACTGTCTGTCTCACAGAAGACAAAACTTATAGCCATGTTAGTTGTATTTCCCCCCTGTAATGAGTGAATCCTGTCCTCCCAAACAGATGTCAGCAAAGGTCCCAGTTCACCAGTGATGGAGACAAGAAAACTCCAGAACTTTGACTCAGTAGTATGAACTTAGTTACCTCATCTACGGGCATTCCTCATCTACGGTGTTGGTTAATACGGAGACCTATTAACCAAGTAACAACATACCATTTGAAATGCTTACAGCCATCTAGTAGAGCCAATATATTCTGGGGTACATTGGGATGTTCCAAGGCCCCAGGAATGAATTGAGTCATGCAGCCCTAGCCAGAAGCAATGATGACTGGTTGTAGGCCCATCCATTGCCTCCTTGTATAAATAGATGATGGGCAAGCTCTGTCTTCTTCATCAGTGTCACAAACTGAGCTGATTTGTCCCCGAGGCACTGCTACCCTTTCTAGAGCTGAACTTGGCTTATTCCTCGCCACCAGAGCCTTCCAGATTAGTAGGCCACTGGAAACATTCCTATTAGGTTATCTGGAACATTCGTATGCTAGTGCTGAAGGACTAAATCCGCCCATGGAGATCATACTGACAATGGCGACCAAAGTTCTTCAGGGTAAATGTTTTCATCCTGGAGTAGAAAGGTTGTCCGTACAACTGTGTTAAGTGGTGATGAGGATTTATCCACAGCAGATCCAGAGTCAGACATTCATGTGTTACAGAGTGTGTAAAATGGTCTTATTTCCATTTATATACCATCTTTCTTCCATCATGGGACTTAAGGAGGCGGGGTATACAGAATTCCCAGTCTCTGATCAGATCCACACAGTTGAAACATTAGGAGATGTTAAAGCTCAGGCTGTAATTCATGTATCTCCCACCCCCAATTAGTCCTCAAAACAGTCCCATGAGGTAGGGTAGGCTCTGAGAGAATAACTGGCCCAAGGTCACTTGATGGGCTTCATGGCTGAGTGGGAATTTGAACCAGTGTCCAGTGTTCCCTCTAAGCTGAGTTAGTGTGAGCTAGCTCACAGTTTTTTAGCCTCCGGCTCACCCATTTTTGTCCTCGCTCAGGAAGGGATGGCTCCAGAGCAGACTAATTTATGCAGTAGCCAAATCACCTGCTCACAACTTTAATGCCAGTAGCTCACAAAGTAGAATTTGTGCTCACAGGACTCCACAGCTTAGAGGGAACATTGCCAGTGTCTCCTAGAACACTGCACTACACTGTAGGGTTGCCAAGTCCTTACCATCTGTATACAGGGGGAGTCCAGCGCTGCTCCGGGAGGCCATGTGTGTGCACAAAGCACGCGCGCGCCACAATTACATCACCCGGAAGTGACGCAACCACGTCGGGCACGCCGGGAGCGGGGCCACAATCATCCGAGGGAATACCATAGAGTTTTCCCTTGGATGACCGTGGCCCCGCCCCCAATGCGCCCGACGCAACTGCGTCACTTCCGGGTGATGTGCTGACGCCGGGCACGTCGTGTGCTTTGGGGGTGGGGTTCCCCCTGGGGCCCGATCCGCCGGCAGCGGGTAACGGGCCTCTTGGGCGGGGGTTTCTCCGCCCCCCGGGGGGACTTGGCAGGCCTACTACACTGGCATATTAAACATTCCCACTTAATTTTTCAGTTTCATGTATTGCTATTTTCCAATCATATATTGCTCCCTGTTGTATCAATTAAGATGTTTAAGGCCTGGATTGCTGTACTACCATAAAGGAGAAATGGGAGTGATTTTGCCATTGCTGCATAATTGTGTACAAAGTTGCAACAATGAATTTACACTTGACTCTTCGCAGGAGTCCCCCGTGCCTCGAATAATTTTGTTATGGGATCTGGCTCACTTGATAAAGGAGTCTTATTTCCTCATCTATCATTGTTGGAGAGGGGGGGGGGGGAATATCTAATCACAAACTCTTCTGGGAGACTTTTTATCACTTCCCAATATAAATCTCAGAACTTCAGCAGATTGAACAAGCCTAGGTTTTTTAGGTGAAATGAAATATTGAAAATGTGAATGATCACTTGCTTGTGTTTACAGTCAAAGTGTAAGGAACAAACCCAAAAGGGGGGGAGCAGATTTTTGGAACAGTTTTGAAAGGAAACGGGGGGGGGGGAGAAAGAGAGAGAGAGAGATCTTCTCAAAGCACGGCAGCGTTGTTTGCTTTGGAAGTAGTTGTCTACAATGCTAATAAAATACATGGCATAAAATATGGGGAAGTATGACAGCTGTTCCATTAATGAAGTCTCTGATGGTGGAAGATATCTGTTGAGAGATCCTTTATATAGCTCAGTTATACATTATAGATCATTCCAGGAAAGATTCTAAGAACAAGTTAGGATTTCCAACCTGAAACAAAGAACTTTAAATTATCAGGCTTGCTTTGAAGGGGGGTGGAAGGGAGGGACTCTCAGCAAGAGAGTCAAAGGAACAAACTATGTGTGATACTAGAGGACCCTTACCAGCTCTCTCTCTCAATGTCTTTATTATAAACAACCAAAGGGAGGCCCTGGCTGGTATGCAACACATTTTCCCTGTTCTAAATCACACACACAAACTGCTGTTATAGCCCTGTATGCGGTAAGCATACAGGAAACGAAGAACATAAGAAGAGAGCCCTGCTAGACCAAACAAAAGGTTGATATTATTCAGCATCGTGTTTCGCACAGTGGCCAATCCAACATCTGTGGGAAAACTACAAGCAGGGCAGGGAGGCCAAAATCTCCCCGTCTTATATTTAGAGGATGCTGCCTTTCAAACATGAAAGTACTGTTTAGCTATCTTTAATAGCTCTACTATCTTTGAATTTGTATAATCTCCTTTTAAAGTCATCTTAATTTGTGGCTATCACTGTATCTAGTAAGAGCACATTCCATAATTAAAGTATGGTGAAAAGAATGTTCTTTTGGCCATCCTTAATCGACTGTCCACCACATCCACTGGGTGCCCGTGAGCCCTAATATTAATTAAGAAAAAAGCTCACTCGCTCTCTTCCTACCAGGTGAGATTTTATAAACCTCTCTCATGTCCCCCAAATCAGTTGACTTTCCCCCTCTAAAAATGGGGGAGGGGAGGAATCCCCAACGCTTACACTTCCTTGTAGGTGGATTCAGGTGGGTAGCCATGTTGGTCTGAAGCGGCAGAACAAAGTTTGACTCCAGGGGCATATTTGAGACCAACAAAGTCAGAATAAACCAGAATAAAACTTGGTTGGTCTAAATTTGCCACTGAACTCTGACTTTCATTTCCTTGTAGGGCAAGTGTTCCACTCCTTTGCACATTTTGGTTGCCTTTTCACTGCAAATGTGCCTGCATCATAGCTGCCTTTGTTCCTCTGTGGGAGCTACCAGCATCTGGAGGAGGGGTTTACTATCATACAAATGACAAGGAAGATTAAAACTCCACTCCCTTGGCCCCACTGCCTTGATCCAGGGACCCCCATAACTGCTCTTGAATACAGGTGACGGTGTTACGTCTGGACATGTGCAATCCTCCACTCAGGCTTAACTGCTGCAGGTGCTCGTAGCGAGCATAAGGAGGCATGCCTGGACTTGTCCGGCAGGCCACCTAGTTGGAGCTTGAAGCCCCAGAACAAAGGCAGGCAGGATCCTGGAACCTGCCTGCGGATTGGCCCCTGGGAACAGCCAGCCAATCTGGAGCCTAGAGGCCATTTGATCTCACCAATTGCATGAGGGCTGGGAGTGGCCTATGTGTATATAGTTAGGGCAGTTGCCCCATGTAAAGCATTCCTGTTGAGATGCAATAAACTGCTGCTTGTTGACATCACTCTGCCTTCGCCTTTGCCGTGTTAACCCCACTATTTAACAGGAGACATTTGGAGATTTCCCATCCCCTGCCTAGTTTAGGCCCAAAGAGGCCATAGGCTTCATACTACAGATATCTGAGGTTTTTTTACAGTTAAAACTCTTGGTTTCCCTTAAAGAAATCTGGGAGTTGTAATTTGGGAAGGGCATCAACAATTCTCTTTTAGTGATCATCAACTCCACAGACTGAAATTTCTCAGGGTTACATTGAGAGATGGAATAACTGATAAAGCTGCTTGAGCTTGTGGTGTAAATATTCCCCAGAAAAGAATGATGGAAGAATGATTTGATCCTGGGCATTCAATCCATATCCAACCCTAGTCCCTACTTCTTTGCATCTACCTTAGACTTCCTAAGTCTTCTTTTGTATCAACATCAGCCTGAAAAATTCTTGTTCCATTATCTTTTAAGCCATGGTTTTACCTTCACATCTGCTGGAAACCTGTGGACACTTCCCAGAATACTGGGACAGAACTGGATAGGTTTTCCTCTTATGCAAGGTGTCAAGGCATCCTCCCGCCTTATTGCCCCCTCCAAAAGGCGAGATGAAATGGCCACACTGGCTAGAAGCCAGCAGCTCCTGGAGAGCCAATTTGGTGTCGTGGTTAAGTGCGCGGACCCTAATCTGGGAGAACCGGGTTTGATTCCCCACTCCTCCACTTGCACCTGCTGATGTGACCTTGGGTCAGTCACAAGCTCTGGCACAGCTGGTCTTGAAAAAGAGCAGTCTCTGTCAGAATTCTCTCAGCCCCACCCACCTCATAGGGTGTCTGTTGTGGGGAGGGGAAGGGAAAGGAGTTTGTAAGCCGCTCTGAGACTCCAAGTGAAGGGCGGGGTATAAATCCAGTCTCTTCTCCTCCTCCTCCTCTTCCTTTAGATGGAGGTCTCCTGCCTCCTTCAGGCTTGTTCCATGGATAGCTTTTGCAACCAGTGCCAGAGCCCCGCCTCCCAGGAAGGCACCTGAGTCCTAGCTGTCTCCTGTCTTCCAGCTCATATGGGGTGATGTTTATAGATTTCGTGCCAGATGTCTGGGCGCCTGCCATACTGATTGCACCACTCACACTGGTCCTGGAGGTGTCTTCATTTAGGTAGCCAGGGCAAGTTTAGATCCTGGGGTCATATGGGTTGCAACACTAGGTTCGTTGTAAAAGTGAATTCTCTTCCTCCAAATAATCGTTACGGTTCCTTCTGGTCTCTGGCAGAATGAATTTCAGCTGATATAGAATTAATTTGCCAGTGGGATTCTAGCAAGTAGGCCTCCTGATGCACTGGAATCCATGCCTACATCTCCGCATGGGTGTGTGTTGGTTTAAAAATAATTGTCAAAATATGCTCCAAATGGTCCCGGCTATCAAGGGATCGCAGATCTTTATTTGGCCTAACTAACTGACAGCCAGCTGTGCTAGACAGCAACCAGATAATCATTTGGCTGAACAAAATATATATTCTGTGGCGTGCCTCTCATTTTGCTGCCAGCCATGGTCTGTGCTTAGAGGAAATCAACCTGTGTGAAATGACAACCCAAAGCTCCTTAATGTGGCTTGCAGCGCTCTGTCCTCTTGCAACACAGCCAGAGTATGGCACTGAGAGTATCTTCTGAGGGCCGTGCTACTGTGTGAGTCAGAGTGGAGCACTGGCTCTTTTTTGCAAGGTCTGAGTAGGGTCTGAACCATGTTGGGGGCAATTGGCACTTGCTGCTCCATGCTCTGTTATTGGGAAGGGGGATCTGAAATCAGTTCATGGAAAGAACTGTAGCTAGGGGCAGTGTATGTGGAAACCTAAAATAAATGGTTTAGAATTGATGCAAACCTGCTGTGAACACACATGGATACATGAAGCTAGCTTAAACTGAATCAGACCCTTGGTCCACCCAGGTCAGTCTTGTCTAAGTAAATAATAGTATTGACTGAGTAGAAGAAGAGAAGAGATTGGATTTATACCCCGCCCTTCACTACCCAGAGGAGTCTCAGAGTGGCTTACAAACTCCTTTCCCTTCCCACAACAGACACCCTGTGAGGTAGGTGGGGCTGAAAGAGCTCTGACAGAAAACGCTCTTTTCCAAGAGCAGCTGTGCCAGAACTATGGCTTGCCCAAGGTCATCCAGCCAGGTGCAAGTGGAGGAGTGGGGAATCAAACCCGGTTCTCCCAGATTAGAGTCCGCGCACTTAACCTCTACACCAAACTGGCTGCAGTAGACTGGCTGCAGCTCTCCAAGGTCTCAGGTGGAGTTCTTTTACATCACCTGCTACCTGATCCTGTTAACTGGAGATGCCAGGGACTGAACCCAGGGCCTTCTGCATGCCTAGCAAATGCTATGTTCCCTCCCTGATCCTGGAGGTCTGCTGTAGCATCAAAAACATTAATGGCCTACTTCACCCAAAAAGTGTGCTAGGGGAGAATCATGCTTTCTTAAACTCTTTGGAGGAAGAATGGAAGAGAAATGTGATAGCTATCTTGCTGGACAAGCAGAGGTCAAGCTGATTTCCAGTAGCAATTATGGGCATGGTGCTGGTACCAGTCCATGTTCAGATTAGAGCTCCCACTTAATTTCCCCTGAAACCAAATTTGGCATGGGTTTGGAAGCTCCAAGGGAAACTAACCGGGAGATTCTTATTTGACTGTGTAATTGTTTGTTTGTCTGTTTGCTTGAAATATTTCTGTTTCACCCAAATAGGGTTCCAAAGCAGCAAACGTCAAAATTAAAACATGCTGTCATTAAGAACATATAAAATAATGTATCTATACAATAATTCAATAAAAATATATAAGCACACAGAATACCCGAAGACCAGGGAGGATGCCAATGACAGTTATCGGGGGTATGCCAGACAGAACGAAACGAGTCTTCACCTTCTGGCAGAAGACAACAATATGGATGAATCTCCCTGGGGAGGGAGTTCCAAACTTTTGGCATCACAACTGAGAAGGACCAGCTGTCCATTGTTCTGTCAGAACTGTTCTCTCTCAAGGACAGTTTTGGAAAGAGCTTTCTCAGCCCCACCTACCTCACAGGGTGTCTGTTGTGGGGAGTGGAAGGGAATGGAGTTTGTAAACTGCTCTGAGACTCCTTTGGGTAGTGAAGGGTGGAGTATAAATCCAACCTCTTCTCTTCTTCTTCTTCTTTCTTAGGTTACCACCTGTCTGGGCTCAGGTGGCAGGGGTACCCAAAGCAGGACCTCTAAAGAAGAAGGAAGAAGAGATTGGATTTATACCCCTACCTTTCACTACCCAAAGGAGTCTCAGAGCAGTTTATAATCTCATTTCCGCACTCCTAACCACTACACCAAACTGGCTCTCTGACCAAAGTGATCAGGTAGGTTCATATGGGAGAAGATATGCTGACTCCAAGCTGTATAGGGCTTTAAAGGTCAATTACCACCAGTATCTTGAATTGTTCCCAGAAACTGATTAGAAGCCAGAGAAGAAGAAGAAGAGGAGGAGGAGGAGGAGGAGGAGATTGGATTTATACCCCGCCCTTCAATACCCAGGTGTCTCAGAGTGGCTTACAAACTCCTTTCCCTTCCCCTCCCCACGACAGACACCCTATGAGGTAGGTGGGGCTGAAAGAGCTCTGACAGAAACCAAGGAGGAGATTGGATTTATACCCCGCCCTTCAATACCCAGGTGTCTCAGAGTGGCTTACAAACTCATTTCCCTTCCCCTCCCCACAACAGACACCCTGTGAGGTGGGTGGGGCTGAGAGAGCTCTGACAGAGACCGCTCTTTTTTCAAGAACAGTTCTTATGAGAGCTACGGCTTGCCCAAGGTCATCCAGCCAGGTGCAAGTGGAGGAGTGGGGAATCAAACCCGGTTCTCCCAGATTAGAGTCCGCACACTTAACCACTACACCAAACTACACCAAATAAGATTGGATTGAAATGGCCCCTATGACCCATTAGGGATGCCAGCCTTCAGGTGGGACCTGGGGAATCTCCAGGATTACAGCTCATCTCCAGACCACAGAGATCAGTTCCCCTGGAGAAAATGTATGCTTTGGAGGGCGGACTCTATGGCATTGTGCCGCACTGAGGTCCCTGTCCTCCCCAGGCTCCATCCCCACATCTTCAGGAGTTTCCAAGCCTGGATCTGGCAACCCTACACACACACCCATCTCCTCCCAGTGCCTGGGGGACCCACTGCAGTCTACATTCTGGCTGCAGCATTCTATACCAACTGCAACTTCCAGACAGTCTTTAAGGAAAACGCCTCGTAGAGCGCTTTACAGTAATTTAATCTAGCCATTACCAGGGCAAGCACTACAGGGCATGGACCAATGCTCCCTCTAAACTGTGGAGTCTTGTGAGCAAAAATTCTACTCCATGAGCTACTGGCATTACAGTCGTGAGTGAGCGATTTGGCTACAGCATAAATTAGTTTGCTCTGGAGCCATCCTCTGAGCTAAGACAAAAATGTGTGAGCCGGAGGCTAAAAAACTGTGAGCTAGCTCACACTAACTCAGCTTAGAGGGAACACTGGCATGCACCATAATGGATTCTGATATCAAATAATTCTGATATCAAATAATGCTCCCCATGAGCAAAGGAACTGTGCTATGAAGTTCTACCAGACACATGCTCTGGAATGAATAGGGATGCCTCTGCTAGCATAGAGTTTCATATGTATGCTTGCTTCTGAGTTACACCCTTCTAAAACCATTGAAGACAATGGGTTCAGAAAGGTGTCACTCTGTTTAGGATGGCATTGCTGGTATTCCAGATGAAGATAAGCTGGCTTTGAGCCATTGATTGGAAATACCGTAGGGCTAAGCCATGTTCCGTGTACACATGCTAGTTTGACTGGTTTATGGATAACACTGTTGCAGTTTAAGATAATGTTGAACCACACAACAGTAGGCAGCAGATATTAATGTAATATTAACTGCTCCAGTTATTCATATAATGGCACGCCTTCAGTTTTAGGCAAATAGTGGTTGAAAGAGAAATGACTTGATTGCTTAAATGTATCCTTTCGTTAAAAACTGGAGGCAGCCTGTAGCAAACAATGTTCCTATTGTTGCAAAAATAACTTGGAAAAGTACAGTAAATGATGGCAAAAAAAATAAAACTATGTGAAGATAGCCAGGTACAGAGCCAAGTAAGGAATCTTGCCCTGACAGTACTTTTTAAAAATACCCTTTGTGTTATCTAAGTAACTTCAAGTTTTGAATGACTGTAGGTGGGATATTATTACTTTGTGAAAAGAGCAAATCGTCTTCAGTCCCCCCCCCCTTTCCCCATTTCGTTGGGTAACTATTGAGAGCTGTATTACAAAACTGGAATCTGCAGCAAGACATTTGGGGACTTTGGTTTTCAAAGGCGTATCCAGGCAGAACTGATTTCAGGCAATCCTGTAACTGCGCTTTTCTACATCCAGGCAAGGATCCCAAATCCTTCTGTAAGCTCCAGCCTCTTCAGGCCGTATGGCTGTCAGCTCCAGGTTGGGAAATTCCTGGAGATCTGGGCATAGAGACTAAGGAGGGTAGTGTTTGGGGAGGGGAAGGTCAGCAGGGGGCATTCTCAGCCACAGACTCTGCCCTCCACACCAGTCATTTTCTCCAAGGAAACTGGTCTCTGTAGCCTGCAGGCCGCTTGTTATTCCGGAAGAACTCCGGGCCCCACGTGGAGGCTGGCAGTAGCAACCCTACTCTAGTGTATTGTGGTTGACAATGATAAACAGGAAACCTGCAGCACTAACACATTTTTATTCTGGCATCCTGCTTAGCCATCCTTCCTGAGCTAAGACAAAAATGTGTGAGCCGGAGGCTAAAAAACTGTGAGCTGGCTCACACTAACTCAGCTTAGAGGGAACACTGGTTGCAAGACCAAGGGGCTTGGCATCTATATATCTGTTTCTCGTGTGGTCCCCATCTGCAGATATCTAAATCTGCAGATGGGGGCCACACTGACACAAAAGAGATTTTTCCTGCAAACTTGGGAAACCCTTCCAGGGTTGCAGAAAAAAATCTGAAACATTAAAAAAATGGTTGGGGGGGGAGGTTGAGTTCCCCTCGAAACAAAAAAGTGTTGTCTGCGCTGGCAGATTGCTAGAGAAGATTGTTAGAGAAGGGGAGGGATGGAAGGAAGCAAAGGGGGAGGATATACCCTCCCCACAAGTTTCTTGTGGGTTCCCATTGTAGAAACTGAAGTGCACTCTACTCCATGAAATCTTATGCTGGGATGAAAATGCATTAGTCTTTAAGGTGCTACAAGAATCCTGTTAACGTTTGCTGCAACAGACTAACACAGTTACCTTGCGGAAGTCATTTGCAATGAACACCCTTGTTCAGAAGACTATAAACAACCAACACAGTCCTGGTAATAACCCACTGCTATCCGATGATGGGCTGGAGAAGTCTTGCCTTGTGTTCCTTATTTTAAGGAGCTGTTTCTTGTGTAATATTAAAATGCTGGGGTTTTTTTTACAAATGCAGTGATAAGGGTACTTTGATACTTTGCAAGGCTGGTATATTCAACTAAAGTACTGCTAATATTCTGACACATATAACACATCACTGCCTTACCCGGGGCTTTTTTGTGGCAGTACTCATCAATATGGAGCGCCGGCACCTTTTGCTCCACTCCCAACCAGGCCCGTAGCTAACATGGGGCCCACGGGGCCTGGCCCCCTTGTGTTTCTTCTGGGCCCCCTCCCTCCAGGGCTGCCCCCAAAGTGCTCCAACTTACCACCTGCACTGTACTTCCATTTAATTAGCTGGTGCCCCCCCCAAGGCCCCCTCCCAAAGAATTCCCTAGCTACGGGGCTGCTCCCAACTCCTCAGAGGGTAATGGGAGGAAATCAGCGCAACCCTATGTCTGAATACCAGCACCTTTTCTTTTTACAAAATAACCAATGCCACTGATTTTATGGAGATCCCAGCAAGGGGCTTTCAAGGCAAGTGAGAAGCAGTGGGGGGGTTGCCATTAACCTTTCTCTGCACAGCCTTCCTTGGTGGTCTCCCATCCAAGTACTGACCCTGCTTAGTTTCTGAGATCTGACAAGATTGGGCTGTACCATGCCCCCCCCTAACCACTGATCATACCACCTGTCAATGCAATACTTAGACAAAACTTCAGAACAGTTTCCAAGAGCAGGCTCTTTATCAGTGGGTCATGGGAGAGGTTCTATGAGAGCCAGTGTTGTGTAGCGATTAAGAGCGGCAAACTCTAATCTGGAGAACTGGGTTTACTTCCCCACTCCTCCACAGGAAGCCTGCTGGGTGACCTTGGGCCAGTCATTGTTCTCTCAGAGCTCTCTCAGGCCCACCTCCCTCACAGGCTGACTATTGTGGGGAGACAAAGTGAAGGTGATTGTAAGTGACTTTCAGACTCCTTAGGGAAGAGAAAAGCAGGGTATAAAAACCAACTCTTCTTCTTCTTCCTCTTCCTCCTCCTCCTCCTCCTCCTCCTCCGTTGTCATCTTCGTCTTCATCTTAATATAAGAACACAAGAACATAAGAGAAGCCAACGTAGGATCAGGCCAGTGGCCCATCCAGTCCAACATTCTGTCACACAGTGGCCAAAAATACCAGGTTCCATCAGGAGGTCCAGCAGTGGGGCCAGGACACTAGAAGCCCTCCCACTGTTGCCCCCCAAGCACCAAGAATACAGTGCATCACTTGCCCCAGACCTAGAATTCTTACCTATACCTTGTGGCTAATAGCCACTGATGGACCTCTGCTCCATATGTTTATCGAATTCCCTCTTGAAGCCATCCATGCTTGTAGCCGCCACCACCTCCTGTGGCAGTGAATTCCATGTGTTAATCACTCTTTGGGTGAAGAAGTACTTCCTTTTATCTTTCTAACTCGACTGTTCAGCAGTTTCATTGAGTGCCCATGAGTTCTTCTGGTGTGACCAAGGAGGGTCTTGGTCACACTTGCTTGGGTGAAGTGGCAAACTAGATCCATGTGCTGTTGTCTTTTGTTGCATGCAAGATTACTGGTTGCAAGTTGGAAGTTAAATACTGGGACTGTTGGCCTGACCTCTTCCACTGCTGCCTCCCCATGACAACATGGGCTTTTGAGCATGGCTCCAGGAACATTCACCTTTCTGTTGGATCAAAGGAAAACCTTATTTGATCCAGCTCAAAGGAAAAACTGCAAGGTGGCTGGAGGCAGAGTATCCATTTGGATGCTTGACCCACAGCCAGTATAGGGAAGAGGTGGAGCTAAGCTCCACCTTCAAAATGGCAAAGCACTGCATTTCTTTCCCCTGTTTTAGCTTTACATCATGGTTCAGCTGGGAAAGGGAGAGGAAAGCCAGGTTGCGAGCAATGCTCCCTCTAAGCTGTGGAGTCTTGTGTGCAAAAATTCTACTTTGAGAGCTACTGGCATTAAAGTTGTGAACAAGCGATTTGGCTACTGCATAAATTAGTTGGCTCTGGAGCCATCCTTCCTGAGCTAAGACAAAAATGTGTGAGTCGGAGGCTAAAAAACTGTGAGCTAGCTCACACTAACTCAGCTTAGAGGGAACACTGGTTGCAAGCCCGAGGGGCTTGGCATAATAATCATTGTGCTGGAGTAGGGATGCCAGTTGCCTGCTTCCAGTGGGTATTCTTCTGCCACTCCTTCCCTTGGCGAAACGGTAGGGGGCAGAAATTATATTGTGCAATGCGGTGACTTCACATCTGGGTGAAAACTCAGATGTGATATCAACACATCAGGCATAGGGTTGCCATCCCACAGTTCCCCACGGGGCTTCCCCTGCTTTGGGGGGCTCTGATCCGCCACCAGCTAGCTAGCCCCACCTCCAAACAGGGACATCACTGGGCAATGTCCCAGACATGATGACATCACCCGGAAGTGACATCATCGCATCGGGGACTTCATCATCGCATTGGGAAGTTTGCACTTCAAGAATCTTTCCATGGGTAAGATAAACTACAAAGAATTACTGATTCTCCTCTGCTGAAATTAAAAGTCACACAAGGATGCCGCTAGGAACTTATAGCTTGACAAGGGAAAGCTTCGGCTTCAGACCTGTATTTACTAAAAAGAAGCAACCCCCTTTCTGTGCAGTGAGAATTGGATTTTTTGCCGTCAACTCACAGCTGACTTATAGTGAGCCCGTAGGGGTTTCAAGGCAAGAGACGTCAAGGGGTGATTTGCCATTGCCTGCCTCTGTGTCATGACCCTGGTATTCCTTGGTGGTCTCCCGATCCTGCTTTGCTTTCAAGATCTGATAAAATCGGGCTAGCCTGGGTATCCATACTGTTTTGCAAAACCAACCGCCTCTTTGTTTTTCTCACTTGCCCCTGCTAGAAGTATCCAACCTGATAATAAGGAAATTGACATCCCATCAAGAGCCTCTTTGGTTCTTTGCTTCCATATGGGGTTGTGAAAAAGCCCCTCTCCCATGTTGTCACCAGCAGCAAACAGAATGGACGGAAGTGGTACCAATATCTGCCCATGTGTTCCCATACCTCTCACTGCCTTTGCCATTCCACATTTGTCCCTCCCCCTTTGCCACAGAAGCTTCCAGACAACAACCACAAAAGAGAGGATTTTCTTGTTGATGAGTAAAGTCTAGATAATATTTGAATTACACAGAACAGGAATAGAGTTTGTATAGGTTTAACATTACGGGGAAAAAAGACTGCAAACTTTTGTCATCTGCTACAGACTATTCTTGGCTCTGAAATCCCACCCAAGTTTAATGGGTAGGGGAGTGGGAAATAAATCAATCTTTTTAGTAAATACAGGTCTGAAGCCAAAGCTTTCCCTTGTCAAGCTATAAGTTCCTAGCGGCATCCTTGTGTGACTTTTAATTTCAGCAGAGGAGAATCAGTAATTCTTTGTAGTTTATCTTACCCATGGAAAGATTCTTGAAGTGCAAACTAATTACGCTTTTAAATAAACTGATTGTCCAGGTAATAAATGATCACATTTTCTAATCATTGGGAACTTTATGCTTTTTTACTCGAACCTCATCGTGCAGCATAGAAACCACAGTAAATCAATTGGAGAGGAAATGTCTCAATTAAATTACTGAAACTTCTGCAATAGTGACTCAAGCGGAAAATGTGTCAGAAGGCACCCAAAGGAAACCAAGATGCTGAATGCCAGTGGTCTATTGAGATGAACAGACTCATGCATTAAAACCTAGAACTGCTGGAAGATAGAGTTTTAATATAAGGAAGCAACATTACTCTCTGGCAACATTACTGATCAAACAAGGAATTGGTAAAGAGAAGGTTAGAAGATTGGGGAGGGGGCGTCTTGAGCTGCTCTAAGAAGCTACCCTTTTCATACACTCCAGTAAGGGTCGTTTCCTCAGGCACGGGGGCATGTTGCTAATCTATAGAACTCTCTCTGGAATGGGATAGCTTATAAGGGCAAGCCCTTGGGAACAAGGAAGATCCTGAGTAAACACCTCAGGTGGGTTTTTTACATTTATAGTCATGAAGAAGAAGAAGAAGAAGAAGAGAAGAGATTGGATTTATACCCCACCCTTCTCTACCTGAAGGAGACTCAGAGCCGCTTACAATTTCCCTTCCCCTCCCCACAACAGACACCCTGAGAGAGCTCTTTCAAGTACTGCTCTTGAGAGAACAGCTCTGAAAGAACTTATGACTGACCCAAGGTCACACCAGCAGCTGCATGTGGAGAAGTGGGGAATCAAACCTGGTTCTCCCAGATTAGAGTCCGTGTAGAGTCTGAGTCACTACACAAACTGCCTCTCAAGTGGGCACATAGCAGATAGAGGGGATAATTTGCAAGGTGGAAACAATGCACGGCATTGGATTTGAGTCCAGTAGAACTTTAGAGTCCAACAAAATTTGGGGGAATGTTGACTCACACCACAAAAATCTTGTTGGTCTCTAAAGTGTTACTGGACTAAAATCTACCTCTGAAGCAACAAAAGGTGTTGAAAACCTCATCCAGAGACTAGTTCTGTATGGAACAGTAATATTTAGGAAGAACAACTAGTAAAGTTATGAGGTAAAAAAAAGTGGTGTGAAGAGATTCTCAAGGTTACAAAGACCTTAGACTTCTTTTGGCAGCTTGCCAAGCAGCACAGCGACTTCACAATTGCTATAACTAAGTGAATGGTTCTCTGTGGGGTTCACAGTATTCCATCTGTCATACACACACAAACAGAGAGAGGCAGAACAAAAGGATCCAGGTGGTTGATAAATGATAGTTAGGTAACAACGGGCAGTCTATGCAGTGTCATTGGTGTATAACTGTGAACCAGTGGGTTTGTGGCCTAAGTTGTGAAAAATGGCAATCGGATGAAGGGTTCTGGCCAGACCGAATGAAAAAGCCAGACACGAGGTGTTTAGTGATAGCTGGTTGTACAGTTCAGCGCAGTTGCGTGAAATGCAGAGGTTGATGCCTGTGGCAAAAAAGAGCACAACAGGAGATCAGGTTGTCATCCTCCAGGTGGGGCTTGGAAATCTCCCACAATTACAATTGACCTCCAGAGATCTACCCCTGAATAGCCCTCAAAGAGCCGAAGATCAAAGAAAGTGAAAGCGGCATGCAATGCAGAGGGGAATTTCTGTTCCAAGGTGGGTTTTGGTAAAAACCACGGAGGGAAAAGCCAATGCAGAATCACCCAGTAGGAGGACACCTTGAAACCAGCCTCATGCTGCATTCAGATGCAGTTCTGCACTGCAGCCACTAGGGGCAGAGGGAAGGCAGAGCACAATAACTAGCTGTCCCTCTGCTTTCTACTTATGGAGTCTTTCTGCAATGTTCACTAGAAGATTGGCAACTTAGAACGTATTTAATAGTATAGCAGCAAACCTTTGTTAATATTGTGACCAGAAAGGGGGGATTTGCTATTTCCCCATAAACTATCAAAATAGTAAAAGGTTTGCTCCACCACCACCCCCAGCCTTTACATACATGGTAACAGAATGTTAATCTGCCTTAGTGGAAATAAAGGTGGCACAGAAGTTAGAATTTGGCATAGCTTCTGGGGAGGAGGGTGTTCTGGAGATAACCTGGGCCAGGCCATTCTGAGTCCTTTCCTTTTTGGCCCTGGAACTCCCACGAATCATCATGAAGCTGGTAGCCAATTTTGAGATTCCTGGTTTTAGTTCCCGATGAGTTATGCCTGTCACAAATGAACAGACAGACGGACCCGGACGTGCAGATACTTTTATGGCTATGGATGCATGATAACAGCCAGCCAAGTGGCTTGTTTGGTCATGATAACTGCTTTGGATCAGGGCCACATGGGGGATCCAGGTGGAATCTTTGTCCTGGGACGCATGGTGGCTCTTTTTGGCAGCCGTGGAATATCAGCTAGCAAAGAAAGGGAAGACCCGTTTGGCACTGAGAAGTTCCCCCCCCCTTCCTGTTTGTGTGTGTGTGTGTGTGTGTTGTATTTTTTTGGTATTGTAAGCCATCATGGGTCCACCTGAGGGGGAAAAGCAGTGTGTGTGTGTGTGTGTGTGTGTGTGTGTGTGTGTGTGTGTACCTACACACACATATAAAATAAAATCGATGCTGGGCTGGTGGTGTCTTTTAAAAAGTCCTTCACAGTCCTAATCACAAATCTCACAATTTGGCCCCAAGTGACATGCTCAGAATTATATATTGTCATGAGTTCTGCCCTTGTTGTTCAAAGGCGTATCATGGACTAGACGGTGAATACTAATCTCAGTACAAAGCCTCCGCTATACTTGGCGAACTTTAGGTTCAGTGGTTGGTTGATGGGGACTGATTAGGATTCATTAAAGTAATTGGCAACCACCCATGACATTTCATTTTCCGTTAGCGATACAGGACCTGAACTCTCTCGGAATTAGTCTTTGCCAAAGGCTTACTTAACTGACCTGTAAATGAAATGTCACATAAAAGCAGCACATTTTTCATTGTTATGCCAACAGCATCCTTTAAAAAAATAATAATAATGGGCATTATTAAAATAAGCCTAAGAATTAGGCCACACAGTAACGGTGCAGCATTAATGATGTGTAATTTATGAGTACGTGTACATAAAGACATCTCGCTGATTAACACAATTAGTTCTTTGAAAGCGAAGTTTACCAGCAATTGCACAGGATGAGGAGCAGAATGAAGATGAAATGAAAGGGGGGGGGGAGAGTTCAAGCAACTTCTTATAAATCAAGTAGATTTGGGAAAGCTGGCATTCTCCTGGTATGAATATAGTGTAATATTTGTAATGATGGATGGTCTTGATTTTCCCATTTATAAATCCAATGCTTTTTTTAAGAAGAAGAGAAGAGATTGGATTTGTACCCCGCCCTTCACTACCCGAAGGAGTCTCAGAGTGGCTTGTAATCTCCTTTCCCTTCCCCTCCCCAAAGCAGACACCCTGTGAGGTAGGTGGTGTTCAGAGAGCTCTTTCGAGAACTGCCCTTGAGACAACAGCTCTGAAAGAACTTGTGACTGACCCAAGATCACACCAGCAGCTGCATGTGGAGAAGTAGGGCATCAAACCCGGTTCTCCCAGATTAGAGTCCGTGCTCCTAACTACTACACCAAAATGGTATAGACAAGCAGTAGAGTCAGATCATTCTCAAGTTAAAAAAAGATTTTTTAGGATGTCGAACACCTTGGAATAAAATGGTCCACAGTGTTGAAGTAGGATTATTAATTCCCTCCTCCTTCCATAACTTAGCAACAAACAGCAGCTCTCTGCATGGGGACGTGATATGGATCAGGGATGCAGTCTTGGGGAAAGGGAGTTCCAGCTCTTCCCTTCCATTTCCCTGATTGAACATGCCCCTATCACAGGCCAGGGCACCTTACTGCTGGGGGAGAAGGGGCAGAGCTGGGGCACAGCCCTGAGGAAGGCAGCAGCCCAGTGGCAGAGGTGAGGGAAGAGTCTCTGGGGCTATCGAGAACAAGGGAGGAAGGCCAACCTGTACTAGCTAGGGTTGCCAACTCCAGATTGGGAAATTCCTGGAGATCTGGGGGTAGAACCTGGGGAAGGGAGCATTTGGGGAGGGGGAGGGACCTCGGTGGGGTATAATGCTATACAGTCCACCCTCCAAAGCTGCCATTTCCTCCAGGGAAACTGGTCTCTCTAGTCAGAAAATCGGTTATGTGGAGATTGGCAACCCTACCTCACACCCACCATTTTCTTGAAAGAGCTCACTCCCCTCTGGCAAGCTTTTTGCCATTTTTTTTTCACAGAATAGTTGGAATATCGTTGCTCTGACCTGGCTGGCCCAGGCTCACCTGATCGCATCAGATCTCAGAAGCTAAGCATGGCCATCCCTGGTTAGTTCTGGGATGGGAGACCACCAAGGAAATCCAGGTTGCTACACAGAGGCAAGCAATGGCAACCCACCTCTGTTTCTCTCTTGTCTTGCAGACCCTGCAGGGTCACCATACTCCTGGGACTCTGGCGGCTGTTTTCACCACCATATTGCTATATAGGAAATTGCTTTCTGCTTTCTATATCCACATGCCTTCTCCAGTGATGTCTTTTGATAACATGCTGTGTCTTGTTTCCTGTTGCAAGCCAAATGGTGGGGCCACATGGCCTCAATAGCCATGCCATAAACCTACATTCTTTCACACTTTCATGCCAAACACCAGACCTCATGGCTCCACTTTCTGGCCCACATGCAACTAGTCACATAGACCATGAAGTAGCTGGAGTTTGGGTCAGCTGACTGCAGGCAGGGTCTCCAAACTTCTAGCCAATCCCACAAACCTGATGTTAGCAACCATGGAAACCAACAATTGGGCACACCCATGCCCACTCGCAATTGGCTGATAGCCACATCTAATTTGTGACTGGAATTGGGGTATAATTGTTTTGATCCCTAGGGGAGTGAGCTCTCTTGCTCTTGCTTTTTGCTCTCCCTTCCTCCTCTTGTCATTGTCTGGTTTATTGCACCTGAAATGCTGCCTCTTGAAAGACAAAGAGTTGCTTTGTGATTTGGAGCACATGGTGTACAAAAATGGGATTTCCCTTCAAAATCCCTTGATACTGGGACTATCTTGGACTGAGGAATACTCCTGACGTTGTAACTATGAATCATTAATGTTTAGTTAAGACAAACTGCCCTAGCCTTTGTTATTTTTGTAATCTCTGGTAGTCTATGCTAAGCTCTGTACTGAATAAAGATCCTTCTTATTGCTAAATTGTTTTTGATGTTGTAACTGAATTCCAAGTCTAAGCCTGGTGCCTAACCCTGACCACATATGCTACCTTGGTAAGAGTGTGCACCTCTGGATAGAGTTGCTATTGTGTTAAATTCCAGATGCTAACTAAGGGTTGGAATCTCTCCCTTAGGAAAGGCAGGGACTAGTGAAAAGAGGTTCTGGTGGCAAATTGTTGTGAAGACCAGAGATGGTACAGACTGTCTCGTGGCTTATTGTTTAATGTACTGAAAAGTACTGGATTTCTGCCCATCCCTGGACTGGCCTGGGCAGGTAAAACCTGTAGAATTGCTATGGTGTTTTTATCAACGACCATTTAAAAAAAATAATAACAGTAAAAAAGATTCAGGTGGGTAGCCATGTTGATCTGAAGCAGCAAAGCTTATACTTTGAATAAAACTTTGTTGGTCTGAAAGGTGCCACTGGCTTCAAACTCTGTAAAGGTAAAGGTTTCCCTTGCTCGAAAGCCAGTCGAATCCCACTCTAGGGTTGCAGTGCTCTGTTTACAAGCCAAAGAGCCAGCGTTGTCTGAAGACATTTCCGTGGTCATGTGGCCGGCATGACTAGATGCACCAAAGACGTTTTGGGAAACCTATGACGGAGCTGAAAAAACTCCAAAGGTGGGCAAATACATGACAGTGTAATGCAGTAGCCCAAATTAAAACATACTACTATGCAGGAGGATGACTCCATGTGGAAGCAACCTCAGGAACCTTACATTTGTTTTCTATTATTATTTTTATTACATTCATTTGTGTCTCCCCTGTCTCCCCAATGGGGACTCTAAACAGCTTACATCATTCTTCTCTCCTCTATTTTTTCCTCACAACATCAGTGTGAGGTTAGGCTGAGAGTGTGTGACTGGCCCAAGGTCACCCAGTGTGCTTCCATGGCATGAGTTGGGATTCTCACCCGTATCCCTAGTATCCTGGATACTAGTCCAGCACTCTACCACACTGGCTCTATGAAGCTTGAGAGAAGAAATTGCCTAAAACTGGTGATTGGCTATCAGACATTAAGCATCACCACACTATGGCAGCCCTGGTCAAAGCTACATGTGAACTGCACTGTGGGTTGGTAGTTCATGATGTCGACCCAGAGCAAATATTTATAGCTCCTTCGTCTGCTTTGATCGTCAGCCACTGATTAATGTGAAGCATTCCCTGACACACTCAAGACAAAACAGGTCCCCTGGGACTGTCTTTCTTCCTCATAATGATTCTCTCCTGGCAGACTGCCAAACTCCTACCCAGTCCCCTGAGTCTGCCAGGCTAGACCAGGAAACAAGGCAGGAGAGGAAAGGCTGCCTTGTGAGGGCCCGGGACTGTAATCCCACAAACTCTCACAATTTTTAAAAAACAGTTCTTTGGTGAAATCAGAGGTCATTGAAAGCTGGCACATCTGTTTCTCTCACAATGATATGGCCCTCATTCCCTTCTGCCTTCCAAACATACATCATAATGTGCCACAACCAGTGTTCCCTCTAAGCTGAGTTAGTGTGGCTCACACAGTTCTGTCTCAGCTCAGGAAGGAGGGCTCCAGAGCAAACTAATTTATGCAGCAGCCAAATCACTTGCTCACAGCTTTAGTGCCAGTAGCTCACAAAGTAGAATTTCTGCTCATGAGACTCCACAGCTTAGAGGGAACATTGGCCACAACAGTAGTTTGCTTTTAGAAACATTTTAGTACAAGTATCTGTCAGGCCCCATGACGGCTCAGTCCTAAAATCTAGGAGCAGCAGTTCCAACACTTCGTTCTGTCCACTATCCAAACTACCTCCTGCAGGGACAGTACTGGCCTAACTGCTTCAGCATGACAGCATCTGCCTTAAAACAGCCTAAAGAGCAACAACATTCTGCCTGGAAGAATCCAATGGAAGCTTCTGAGATCAGCTGACTGAAGTATCCAGAGAGTTCCATGGTGGGAGGTATAAAGACGTCCCTGCAGGACTGCTCCAAGTGACTTTGCCCTCTCCCACATTCAATAAAGAAAATTGTACCTAGGGCAGACAGTCTCCAGGTGGTAGCTGGAGATCTCCTGGGATTACAACTGGTCTCCAGGTAACAGAGATCAGTTCCCCCGGGAAAAATGGCTGCTTTGGAAGGTGGACTCTATGGAATTATACCCCACTGAAGTCCCTCCCCTTCTCAAACCCCGCCCTCCTCAAGCTCCACCTCCAAATATCCAGGAATTTCCCAACTCAGAGCTGGCAACCATACATCACAGGACTGAGGGAAAGAATTATTTATGCTGTCCTGGGTTTCTTTGAGGCAAGGCAGGATAAAATGTGGCTCAGTGATTGATAGGGTTGCCATCTCTGGGTTGGGAAATACCTGGAGATTTTGAGGGTGGGGCTTGAGGAGGGCAGGATTTGGGGAAGGGAGGGAATTCAGTGGGGTATAATGCGATAGATTCCACCTTCCAAAGCAGCCATTTTCTCCAGGTGAAAAGAAGAGGAGGAGGAGGAGATTGGATTTATACCCCACCCTTCACTTGGAGTCTCAGAGTGGCTTACAGACTCCTTTCCCTTCCCCTCCCCACAACAGACACCCTGTGAGGTGGGTGGTGCTGAGAGAGCTCTTTAAGAACTGCTCTTTTCAAGAACAGCTCTGACAGAACTATGACTTACCCAAGGTCATCCAGCAACTGCAAGTGGAGGAGTGGGGAATCAAACCTGGTTCTCCCAAATTAGAGTCCGTGCACTTAAGCACTACATCAAACTGGCTCCTGCAGGAGATCAGCTGCAATAGTGGGAGATCTCCAGTCATCACCTGGAGACTGGCAACCCTAGTGATAGAGCATCTACTTGGCAAACAGGAGATCCCAGGTTCGATCCCTGGCATCGCCACCTAAAAGGATCAGGTAGTAGGGGATGTGAAAGACCTCAGCCTGAGACCCTAGAGAGCCGCTGCCTGTCTGTGTAGACCATACAGGCCCCCTCCCCCTTCCAGTTTCTTGGTCTCCCTCATGGATGACTCCAAAATGCAATGAAGGACATGTTGAAGCAGCACCAAACAACCTGGCTGCTCTTGCTTCAGCTGGCTTTGTTCACCTGGGCACACTCAGCACCCATGGAGTCCATCATGCTGGGCGTGAAGGTGCAAATGCCAGCTGATGAGTTGGAAGAGCAGCTGCTCTTAGTTCAGCTGGTTTTATTCATCTGGGTAGACAAACGCACAGTCCCCTCTATCCCCTGAGCTGGGCACACAGCTGCAGGCATTGGCCAGCAAAAGCATGAGGGCTGCTGCATGTCTCTTGGATCAGCTGGCTTTGTTTCCCCATCTGGGCACAGTTCTCCTCTCTTCCTGGGTGCACACAGCCGCAGGCATCGGGGGATAAGATGGCAATGGTGGCTGCATGATGGGACCTGGAGTCTTTGGCCATACTGCAGGCTCTGCAGGAGAAGGAGCTCAGGGTGGGTCCAGCCTTTTTTGCACCCCTCAAAACCAGGCCATGTAGACCTACATGATCAAGCTAGCTTTGTGTCCCCAAAGTAGACCTTTGAGTAGAATCTGCTTGTTAGTTGTATAAGTGCTATGATGTGTGTGGGTTGCTTCAGGGCTCAGTTTGGGGCCCCGTGTTTTTTTAAATATTTTTATCAGTTATCTAGATGGGAGTGTGAAGGGACTACTCATTAAATTTGCAGCTAACACCAGAATGGGTAGAGAGGCAAGCACTCTGGAAGATGGTACCAAAATACAATCAGACTCAGATATATTGGGGAAATGGACAGATGTGAACAAGATGTGATGTAATAGAGATGAATGTAAGGTTTTGCATCTGCGTAGTAAAAATATTATGCACACGGATGGGGGATACTCCTCTGGGTACTAGTGTGTATTAATGAGATCTTGGGGGTTTGGTGGACTGCAAATTGAGTATGAGTAGCCAGCATGACATGGCAGCAAAGAAGGCAAATCCAATCTTAGAGTTTATCAACAGACACAGGCTGTGGTCACACACACTCAATAATCCAGTTTCAATGCACTTTCCAACTGGATTTTGCCAGTTCACACAGTAAAAATCCAGTTAGGAAGTGGATTGAGTGGATTATTGAGTGTGTGTGACCGCAGCCATAATGTCTAGGTCATAAGATGTGATAGTACCACTGCATACTGCAGCGGTCAAACCCCACTCAGAGTATTGCATCCGGTTCTGAAGGCCTTTTTATAGGAAGGTCACAGAAAACCTGGAACAGGAGCAGACGAGAGCAACAAGAATGATTAGGGGTTCAAAACCTTACAAAGGCCCCTGCCACACGGCAGGAGAAAAGCCTCTAAAGGCGCGGCTTTTAAAAGCCGCGCCAACGTTGAGACACCGCGGCGGGATCCCACGGATCCCCTGGCCACGGCACCTTTTCTCCCCGGCGCGATCAAACGCCGGGGAGAAAACACGGCCCTAACCGGGAGCCGGCCGAACTGCACATGTCGGAGCATGCGCAGTTCGGCTCCGGGCTGGGGTTGTGCCGGCGCAAGGACGCGCCGGCGATCAAACACCCGGCTAGCAGCGCGGCTTCCAGTTCAACCACCTAGGTAGGTGGTTTCAACTTGAGGCGCATTTGTGCGGGGAAGGGCCAGTTCGTGGACGGAAGCAAGACGCTTCCCAGATGTTGTGGTATGATCGCGCCGGTTTGATCCGCCCCCGAACTGTCCCGCTCCCGGCCCAAATCGCCTAGTGTGAACGGGACCAAAGAAAGGCTACATGAACTGGAAATGTTCAGTCTGGAGAAGAAGAAGCTGAGGGGAGATGTGATTGATGTTTTTAAGTATTTGAAGAGCTGTCAGTTAGAGGAGGGGAGGGAGCTGTTTTAGTTGGTAGTGGAGGATAGGACTTGTAATCATGGGTTTATGTGATGGATTGGGAGATATCAGCAGGGTATTAAGAATAACTTTTTAACAAAAAAGACAGTTCAGTGGTGGAACCAAATACCCAGGGATGTTGTGGGTTCTCCCTCCTTGGAGGTATTTAAGCCGAAGTTGGAGGATTATTTTCCAGAGATGCTTTAGGTCAGGGGTGCCAAACATATGGCCTGCAGGCTGGAACTGGCCCCTACAGGGCTCCTTTCTGACCCTTGAGCAATTGGCTCCCTCCTGCTTCCAGGGGAGAGAAAAAAAGCCAAGCTTCCTTTCCCTCAAATGGCTGAGGGCTCCTCCCCCTCCCCCTCCTTTGGGGAGGAAAAAGGGAGAGGGAAAGAAAACGTTTTATTCCAGGTATGAGAGAGAGAGAGAGAGAGAGAGAGAGAGAGAGAGAGAGAGAGAGAGAGAGAGAGAGAGAGTCTCGTGGCACTTGGAGAGATCCCCCTTTCCAGTTCTAACAGATGGTGGGGAAGAAGCCTAACAGCACAGCGTGCATTCTTTATTAGTGGAAGGGAGCAAGGGTCCAGTGGCACCTTAACAACTAACAAAATTTGTGGGAGGGCATGAGCTTTCAGGAGTCACTGCTCACTTCTTCAGATACAGCTAGAATGTGAGTCTTGGAGAGTAAAGTGAGTTCAGATGCCAAATAGCAATAGCAGGCATTGGTAATGAGAGAAGAAACCTAGGTCTCAATTCAGTCCAAGGGGATGCATTGTCTTAAGCGTCATTATTGTCAGCTATGCTGCCATGATTGGGGGGGGGGGATTAATTATCTTCCTATTTGGGCCAGTTGCTGCTTCTTTACTTTTGCTTCTGTACTGCTTGCTTATCAATGACCTTGCAGGTTGCTGGTGTAGTGTCTGGGATGCCTGGAACCTTGGGAGCACTTTCGGTTCCCAGCTGTGGCCTCTAACGGCCTGGGGACCCTTCTCCCGCGCAAGGGAGCCTGGCTAATTGGCTTATGGAAAGGGGGGGTGCATACCAATACCCTATATCCCATTATGCTTGTAGGACCGTTGCCATTCTTAACAGTGACTATGTTAATGCCTCTATACTCTGCAATAAAGTATAACCTTTCTGATAAGCGTGTACTCCGTTGTTGGCTGTGGAACCTGACAATTATCAGTTGCAGTACAGCAATCTCTCTAATCTTCCTTTGACATTCTTTTGTAAGAGAACTGCTACTCTTAGGTCAGCAACTGAAAGTCCTGGAAGGTTAAAATGTCCCTTCACTGGTTTCTGAATATTGTGGTTTCTAATAGCAGTAGAAAGAGTAAGAGTCCGTAAAGACTAACAAAATATATGGTAGGATATGAGCTTTTGTG
Source organism: Gekko japonicus (assembly GCF_001447785.1). Classification (NCBI taxonomy): domain Eukaryota; kingdom Metazoa; phylum Chordata; class Lepidosauria; order Squamata; family Gekkonidae; genus Gekko; species Gekko japonicus. The sequence goes on from NW_015161955.1 coordinate 44,410, forward strand.
AGTCACTGCTCACTTCTTCAGACTTATTTTCATTTATTCTTTGCATCCTCCTGGACCAAATCGAGACCTAGGTTTCCTGTCTCATTAGCAGTGCTGATATCTCCATGCCTACTACCCCTCTGCATATCACACCTAATCCAACCATGCCTGCTATTGCCATTCAGCATCTAAAATCATCTTTATACAGTTTATATCTCTGGTACCTCATGTTACATTTTATGGCACACATGGCCCAGCTCGACAAAGTGACATTCATGTCAGATCTGCCTCTCATAACAAATGAGCTCAACACCACTGTTTTAGGTCATCCTGCCTACTGCAGGGGGTTGGATTGGATGGTCTTTAGGCCATATGACCTTTGATTCTATGGTTCCAGGGGTCATTTGGAGCCGGAGCACACCGGAGCGGGCACAAATGGCAGTGGTGGCAAGCCCTGCCCCAAGCTCCCCACCTCCAAGCTCCTTCTCTCTAGAGTCACGCTGCAGCAGCAGCATGATCTCTCCACTGGCCCCATAGAATATAATGGAAAGATCGCGCCGCTGCTGTGGCGTGACTCCAGAGAGAAGGGGTTTAAAGTTTAAACCCCTTCTCTCTTCGCTTCCCACCCCCAGCCCGCCTTGCCAGGCCGGCTGGGGAAGGGAAGGGGAGGCTTTTGAAGATGCCTCCCCCTTCTTTTTGTTTCCCCTTCTGACATAACTTCCAGTGACGTCAGGGGGCATGGCATATGCTAATGAGCTATTATGCTAATAGGTATGCTAATGAGCTCCTGCAGCTCTTTTTCTACAAAATGACCCCTGTATGGTTCTACGAATGGGAACCTGAGATCTGACCTTGCAAAGGCTTGAAGAAGTTACCTTCCCTCCCCACTTCCACCACTTCTGGATAATATTTAGTCTTCATTAGGCTATTTTTTAAAAACAAATGTTTTATTTTCATTAATTCATACAGTCATATTTTTTCTGCATACCTGGGAGTCTCCCCAAGTTTGTTGACCCTCTCACTTGTCTACAAATAAATTGGTTTTGTGGCTTTCATCATCTGCACGGGAGCCAACCAAGTGATGCTGACATGTATAATTTATAATACTGATTTATTAATGCACAAATGGTGTTGAGAAATGCACACGTTTTGTGGGCAACGTTTTGGTGCGATGAAACAGAACTGATGAGGAAACAAAGAAGCAAGACAGGAGCAATATCCAAATGCAGATTTCCGAGCTGAAACAATGGGGCAAGAAATGCAAAAACCATCCTTACAAACAATACAGCGTTTTTTACAGCAAGATCTAGAAGTTTGCAGAACAGCTCTTGTAGATTTAATAAGCAGCTGCAGAGAGCTCAAGGTTAGTGCCAGATAAAAATTGATAGCCAGGAGATAATGTTGTGGATTATGCAGGATCCAGGAGAACTAATTTCAGAGCTTTTGGCCCTTAAAGAAGCTTTTGTATTTACACCCTGCTTTTTAGCATAATTACTAGTCCTAATTAGCCTTAAGACCTTTATCGTCTTAAGACTGATGAAAGTCTTTTCTGTATGGGTTTTTTTCCTTGACTGTTCTGAATGTATGGTTCTCTTGTCATTGGGCCTTTGAAACCCTTTATTTAATTAACGGATTAATTAATTTTTGCTTTTTATCTCCCTGCCATCGTGATCTGCAGCTTGATCTAACCTTATCATAAAGCATGTTTACTTTTTAAAATGCCAGACATATTCATATTAAATAGATCAATGAATAATTTAATTACTGAAAATTGGAAGCTAAAGTTTATGAGCTAAATTAGTTTCCCCATCAGTCAGTGTTCTGAATGGGCCAAATCATTTTACTTGAACTATTTAAACCAGAGGAGCTCAAATCTGGTCATAGGAAGACTCCTGAAGGCCGCAAAACAAGGAGAGCCAGCATGGTATAGTGATTAGATCTGGAAGATCTAGATTTGAATCCCCACTCTGCCATGAGGGGGGGAGGAGGAGAGTTGGATTTATACCCCGCCCCTTCACTCAGAGTCTCAGAGCGGCTCACAATCTCCTTGTTCTCCCCACACCCTGTGAGGTAGGTGGGGCTGAGAGAGTGCTGAGAGAACTGCTCTTGAGAGAACAGCTCTGAGAGAACTGTGACTGACCCAAGGTCACACAGCTGGTTGCATGTGGACAAGTGGGGAATCAAACCCATTTCTCCAGATTAGAGCCTGCTGCTCTTAACCACTACACCAAACTGGAGCTCACTGGACTACCTTGGTTCAGCCACTCTTCCTCAGCCTAACCTACCTCAGAGGGTTGTGTTATGAGGGTAAAATAGAGGAGGGGGAAATGAGGTTATATGCTGCTTTGGGGGCACAAACTGAAGTATAAATATAATAAATAAATCAATTCTCAAGCCCATTGGATAAAAAGAAATCAAAATATGAGGTGGACATCTGCCATCAGTCTGGGGGAAAGCAGATCTCGGGGGGGGGGAATGGAAGGACAAGGAGTACATGATGAAACCACCGTGTGCTATTTTAAAGGCAGAGAAGGGGAAAGCAAGTAACCTCATCTGTGTAAGGTGTTTTTAAGAAAAAAATCTCTTTAAGAACTATTTCATATCTAATGTGGAGAGGGACCTGAGGATTTGCCACAGATTGTGTAAGCATGAAACTGTTGTCAAATACATTTAGGATTCCCACACTCTGTTGACTCACAGGCACAGTTCAGAAGTCATGTGAAACCATGGTTTAATTAAATGATGATTAGTATGATCGTCAGAGCACAGGGCACTCAGCTAAGTATTTTTTTTTTGGGGGGGGGTGCTCCATCAAACCAGGTCTGAAGCCGTGGTTTGAGTTTTGTCTTAAGTATGGCTTTGTACAAACAAAAGCAGGCTCGAGTCTAGTGATCAGCTCAACTTTATTTGTAATTTCAGCAACAGCAAGACAAGACTCCAGAGCCTCAGCTCTGTTAAATAGCATGCAATTGCCACACCCAAACACACCCCACTCCCAGTGATAGGCTATTTACATAACATTACTACTTGTTTGGTTTATTCCAGAGTCCTGGTCAGCTATTGTTCTTGTGCTCCAAGCTCAACCAATCTCTGGGGTGATTCAATCAGGGATGATTCAATCCCAATGCATAACACCCCTCCCCCCTAAGTTCCAAAGCACCTTAACAGACACTAGTCTTCAAAGTATGTTGGCTTGCAACGTTCCCTCTGTGAACGCCAGGGCTCCTGCGGTAGTTGACCCATCTCCAGAGCTGTGCTCGGTGCAGTAGGACCCCCACTGGAGTCCTGCGAGTCAGGAACAGAGTCCGGGAGGTCCGGAACGGCCGGTGCAGTACCTTCCTCTTCCCAGCCATCCGGCTACATGCTTCCATTAAGCCTCTATGAAAGGGACAGGATATTCCTGGGCAGTCAGTAGGACTGCTGCAGACCAAACACTCACAATGTGTTTTGTCTTGCAGGATCATAGTTCCATGGGGCAACCCAAACAGAAACTGACCGCAGTGTTCCAGTGCAACTTCCTACAAAGGCTGGGAAAGTATCAGTCCAATAGGGTTGTCAGGTCCCCCCTTTGCCACTAGCGTGGGATGGAGGGGGGGTAGGATTGCCAGACCCAGACTGGGAAGCTCCTGGAGATTTGGGGATGGAGCCTGGGGGGGACAGGGGCATCAATGGGGTACAAGCCTGTGGAGGGTGGGGTTTGGGGAGGGGAGGGACCTCAGCAGGGTAGAAGGCCACAGAGCCCACCTTCCAAAGTGGCCCTTTTCTCTAGGCGAACCGATCTCTGTCGCCCGGAGATCAGTTGTAATCCCAGGAGATCACCAGCTACCAACTGGAGGTTGGCAATCCTAATGCTGAACAGGATCCATCCCAGCCTTTGTCCCCCCTGTTGGGTGGGTGCCAGGAAGCAGTCAGAAGAGGGCTATTTTTGGGCAGGAACGCACAGGAACGGAGTTCCGGCTGGCTCCCGAGCTGGCCACGCCCAGCAGGGACTCATTAGCATAATAGGCCACACCCAACATTAGAAACTCATTAGGATTGGCTACATTAGGGGTGTGTGGCCTAACATGCAAAGGAGTTCCTGCTACAAAAAAGCCCTGGGTTTTGACAACAAACAAGGTAAACAGAATAACAAGCAAAAGGTGGGTGTGGCTGGATGACCACACTTCTGGTAACATGGGGGTGTGGTCTAATGTGCTAATAAGCTGTGCTGTCAGGGGTGTGGCCCAATATGCTAATGAGTTCATGTTGTTGGGTGTGGCCTATTATGCTAATGAGTTCCTGCTGGGCTTTTTCTACAAAAAGAGCCCTGCGAAGACTCATCTTGTGCAGTAACAACAAACCAAGAGCACTCCCTATGTTTAAATCCAGCTCTCCTTCTTCTCCTTCTCCTTCTTCTTGGTCTCCTTTTCAAGAAAAGATCTTTTCCTCTTCTCCTCCTTTTGTGTACTGAGCATTTAACCTGATGAAGAATTCAGGATGACGTGGAACCTTGTTCTCCACTTTGTGACAATCGGTTTATTAAAAAAGAAAAATGTATTGCCATACTGCAGTGTTTTACTCCCCCGCCCCTTAAGAACCAACATGGCCACCTCTAATCTTTGAATGAAATCAGATAACAAATGTGCCAACAGTCTTGAAGATAAGCAGGCGACAAATCTATCATTGATTACTTTAAGAACTTAAAAGTACAATGATCTAAAGCAACAGATCATCATCTCTGAAGTAATCCTATGGAAAGAAAGACGAATGATGCTTGTCTGGGAAGTCACATAGATTACCTCTTGTGTTGAAAAAAACCTTCATTTGCATAAACTGTTGGCTATGCTCCACATCTAACACTTCATTTTTTTCCCCTAGATGTGGCTTTGATCTCTCAAGGGCTTCCTGTTTCAGAAGAGATTGCAGCGGCACCTAGATACCACAACAGGAGTGAACTAGGGGACACATGCTTTCAGTAGATAGTTCAGAGCAGAATGGAAACGTCAAGGGAACACAAGGGCACTTGTCTTTCAGAATGTCTATTTTGTGCTGTAAGCTAAAGGTCTGTGATTTAATATGCACCTCTTTTTTAAAATTAAAAAAAGTCAATCTTTCATGACCATAATTTAAAAAAAAAAATTATTCCACCCTTGCTTTTGATTTAGCTGTATTAACTATAGGTAAAGGTAAAGGTTCCCTTGCTCAAAAGCTATACTCAAAGGCATATCATATAACAGCAGGCCCTTAAACACTTTACTGGCACTGCAGTATGTAGGCAAGAGCTCTTGTATGTTTGATCTCTGTGCTATGCAACACCACTGCCACAAATGGCCAGAGGAGGTACTGCAGCTTCCAATCCAAGCAGGATCCAGTTCCATCCATGTTTATACACAACTGCTGCCTCTAGCCTGGCTCCAATTGGTTAAGAGCGGCCACTGTTGTGTAGTGGTTAAGAACAGCAGACTCTAAGCTGGAGAACTGAGTTTGATTTCCCACTTCTCCACATGCAGCTGCTGGGTGACCTTGGGTCAGTTACAGTTCTCTCAGAGTTGTTCTCCCACAAGTAGTTCTCTCAGAGCTCTCTCAGCCCCCCCTACCTCAAAGGGTGTCTGTCCGTTGTGGGGAGGAAAAAGGAAAGGAGATTGTCAGCCACTCTGAATGAAGGGCGGAGCATAAAAATCCAATCTCTTCTTCCTCTTTGTCGTCCTCCTCCTCCTCCTCTTCCTCAGTAGGAATTGATACAAACTGTTTGGAAGTCCTATTGGAATGCTGCCTGTGTACTGATGATGATGCACTTAAAAATTAAATAGAGAATTCCATATTGTCTTGAATCCAAGGAACAGCTTATGGTGAGATTGTCTTCAGGACACATCCTGCAGCTCTCCTGTCCAGAAGACCAGAGGCTAGATCTAGTGATCTAGGCCTAGGAATCTGACCTTCTGCTGAGGCCTTTGGCAGATTGCATTGGTCTATATCTAGACTTTTTAAACACCAAAGAACAGTGCAGTCTGTGAACACATAAAAAGCTGCTGAGACTTACCTTCAGAGCTGAAACACATCTTACCAAAAAAAGGGGGACTGATGATAAAAACAGTGCGTTGGTGAGATCCACCCCATAAATGTGTTTTTTAACTTCCTTTGTTGACTTAATTTATATTCCCCAGACCAACTCTACAGCAATTGGCTCAGCATGAAGATGCTACATACATTTGGTAATTTAAACTACATGTTATAGATAGGGGACAGGATACACTGCTACCCTTTTCCTTGGTAGCTGCGTGTGTTGTAGTGTGTCCTCAATGCCTAAATTTTATTCAGTAGGTTAGGGTTTGAGGACCACGCCATTTTTGTCATGTCTAACTATGAGCCAAATCCATAGGTGAAAGTCTCCAAGATTTTGCATACCTCTCACGTATAACTACAAAATAATTCACAAGAATGCCTCTGAATAGTGCAGTAACATAGTCATGGCACACATGAAAGCAGAAATGAACACAGAACGTCCGAAATCAGGTTACCTCAATTGCAGAGCAAGGCTAACAACCCACTGCATGCAAATAGGTAAGCAGATCTTTAAATAACAGCAGCTTTTGGAGAGAGTGGTTTTGAGCAGAAATTTGGCTGGGTATTTAACTCCAAGTTGTATTCTCAAGGTGCTTTTTCCCACTGATGGTTCTCAATGTGAACACCTGTCTGGAACCCTCTGGGGGGTGTCACAGGGATAATTAGGAGCTGAAAAATGACCAGTGGGAAGATACGGTCCTCTCCCTCCGTCTCTCCCAAAGTTGCACCTTTTCTCCTGACATCCAGTCTTAAATTAATGTGTTTGTACAAAATGTGTAGTTTGTCTTCTGCTTCACAGAAACTCCCATGGAGGTTTATACAGAAGTATTTTTTTTAGTGAGGATAGGACTGCCAACAGCAGAGAGAGAGAAAAGTCCTGTCCCTTTACTAAAGGTTTAATAGGATATCACTTACCAGGTGATCTTGTTTACCTCCATGCCATGACAAGCTTCAACTGCCCGATTCCACACGTAAAGCTTCTCTGAAAGGATGGGACATTTTTCTCCAGGCCTGTTGGCAACCCTTTGTCCATGTTCTTAGACTTGCAGCCAAGGCTACTCAGTTTGCTTTGGACCAGTGCTTTCCAAAGGTGGTGTCTCTTTCTGGTTTGAAAAGACAGTATTTTGAGAAACAGTTGCCCTCAGAGAGTACAGAATAAGATCAGAGGTGTCCTGTCCTTTGCAAGGCTGAAGCTAATATGAGGTTTTGTTTGTTGCAAAGCTTTATATATTTTGAAAGGAACATAAGAGAAGCCATGTTGGATCAGGCCAATGGCCCATCCAGTCCAATACTCTGTGTCACACAAAGGCCAGAAATACCAGGTGCCATCAGGAGGTCCACCAGTGGAGGCAGAACTCCAGAAGCCTTCCCACTGTTGCCCCACCCCAAGCACCAAGAATACAGAGCATCACTGCCCCAGACATAGTGTTTCATCTATACATTGTGGCTAATAGCCATTGATGGTCCTCTGCTCCATATGTTTATCCAATCCCCTCTTGTAGCTGCCACCACTTCTTGTGGCAGTGAATTCCACATATTAATTACTCTTTGTGTGAAGTAGTACTTCCTTTTATCTGTTCTAAACCCTACTGCTCATTAATTTAACAGGGACTTTCTCATTTGTAATCACTTTTACCACCCTCCCTAGTTCTATATTGAACTGCTGGTTAAGTAAAAATGACAGACAAGCTAGCAAAGAGAATCAATGTGAGACATCCAGGGAGAGCAATGTGGGATGTGCTGCCAGAGGATGTACTGATGGCCACAGGCGTAGATGGTTTATAAAGAGATTAGCAGATTCGTGGAGGTTAGGTCTATCAGTGGCTACTAGCCATGGTGAGTTAAGAGAAACTCTGCATTCAGAGACAGTAAACCTCTTAAGGGAAGGCCTCTATGCCCTGTCGTTGGCCCTCCACAGCAACCAGCTGGCCACGGTATGAGGCAGAATGCTGGACTAGATGGACCACTGGTATGATCCAGCAGAGCTCTTCTTATGTTCTTAAGTATATGACAGGTTTTCATTATGCTAACATATAAGGTGTTACCAGGGAGCATCTGTGCTGTTAAGACCTTATAAAAATTGAGATTGTGTGCAAATACACTAGTGGAAATGATCAACATCATTTCTTAATATTTCCTCGGAACTTATAGAAAATCTTCTTTCCCAGTTAAGCAGGGGATTTTTAAAAAGAAAGAAAGGAAAGGTCTTAAAGGTCACAGAGAACAACAAGGTTAAATTATTATAAAATTGCCATTTCTTAAAGCCAAGCATGTTATTCTGTTTCTACAAAAGGTTTACACTGTTCCTAGTATTTAAAGGTCGCTCTTACTGAGCATGGGGCGCTGTGCTGTTCTGCTCTTGAACAATATTGATACTGTTTCATTATAGATCTTAATACCTCTATGATATGACTGTTAGAGGTATAACTGGCTTGCAAGATCTGGCTGAGCTGGGTGCAAGGAAAGGATTACTTGAGAAAATGACAAGCAGGCTAGCAATCGGTTGTTGTTAAGCAAGTTTGCTTCAGTCTTGGAGAAAGCTGGGAAGTGTAGCTAGCTGATCCTAGCATGCTGTGTGCTATGCTCAGACTCCTCTGCGCCCCTATTGATAGCAACCAGAACTGCATTTTTAAAATGAAAGACATTTGGCAGGACACAGAATGAGGCTGGCTTCGAGGGCACCCTTCAAAGCAGGCCTGTAGCTACAGTGGGGCATCTTGAGGCTAGGCCCCCTGACTTACTGGCAAGGCCCCACAACTTCCCATCCACCCCAGGGCCCCCGAGTGGCGGCAGATGTGGGGAAGGAGCCAGGTACTCCTTTAATTTGATTAGCCAGTGCCCCCTAAGACATTTATATGCCCCCCAACTTTGAAAATCCTGGCTACGGACCTGCTTCAAAGGTCTTCCTCAAGCTGCACCCGGGACAGACCGCTCCCCTACTCCCCCTTGGTATGCCACTGCTGTGAGGATAAAATGAAAGCAGGGAGAGAACAATATATGCCACCCTGAGTTCCTTGGAAGAAAGGTGGAGTAGAAATGTTCTGAATAGATACCACTTCCATGTTGATGCAGAAGTAGATCTATCCTGAAAATTGTAAAAGGTCAGGCTCACCCAAGACGAGGGATAAACTGGTAGTATTTTGGTTCCCAGATCAGTCTCTTAGCCTCAATCTCAATATTCCAGTGAACCAGGCCCGGTATCAGTGGCGGGCATAGTCAGGCATCTGCAGAGCTCCATCTTCATCTGTCTTCACATAACGACAAAAGGTGCATCACTGACTGGAAGCCCTTGTTGTAGCTAAGAAGCAGCAAATTCCATTGCAGACCCAATCTGCTCTTTTTTTTTCTCTTCAGAGAAAGAACAAGATGCTATAACAGCAGAGCACTGAGGAATTCAGAAATGTTATCAGATAAAGGCAGATTTTATGACACATTTCCTCCCAGCATCTTCTGGTGACCTGATACTTGTATCTAATTCTGTCTCCTCGAGCAGAACGGTTTCGTGTAATGTGGAAATATTTGGCCAGGAGGGGTGCCATACTGCCTCACATTATTTATGTCTTGTTGCTCCAAAATATGTCTCCTTGGAGATGAACATCTCCTGCTGCTGTGGGGAGAAAAAGGGGATTAAAAAAATCCAGATCATCTGCTGAGATATGAGAAGCTGAGCTTCAAACAGGGAATAACAAATCTTGGCTTTTCCTGCTTGTTGGTATACATGATGGTACTCCAAAACTCATCCCACAACACAGAAGCTTAAGTTGAAAGTTATCGCACATTCAATGTGTTAATTTACATTATCAACCAGGGAAAAGATCATTGCAATGAAAGAGTCTTTGATAAATTTTCTCTTGTTTTCCTTTTAGCAAATATGCAAAAAAGAAAGCCCTAGGCAAAAAAGTGAGAAAAATATACAAATACAAGCAATAATTAGATCCATCCGTTTTGTAAGGATACCATTCACGCCAGCTGATTGTCAGACTGATCTGAAGTAAAGACATTTATTGGCAGCCTTTCAAACAGCTTTCTGTAGATTTAAGAGTGAAAACGAGACGGGATTCTAGCTAGGTGGCTAATCAAAACAAAATTGTGCATGGTGCTGGCATAGCAATTAGATGAAATTGTAGATGTTGAAAAGGAGAAGCCATTAATATTCAAAGTAGTTTTGCATTGACAATCAGTTGATTTGTTATAATATGCCTCCCATTACTTCATGTTATTTGTGCAAATATGTTTTCATCAGTTCGGTCTCTAGGAAATGCTTCTTGAACAGTTACATAAACACCAGACATGCTTTGTGCTCTTGATTAACCTCTGTGCAACATAATTCCACTAGCTGTAATGAAATTACACCAGTCCATGCACAAGTCCATTGAGTCCACCTGTACAGTTTCAGAATTGATGCATCAGCAAAGTTATTTTGGCTATGATGTTGCATCACATCTATGAGTTTGGTAAATGAAATACCAAAGCTAGGAGCCTTTGGACTGAACCTGGTATTCTTGCATAGCATTGGACAGTTCATTGGCTTTGTTATACATTCATATACACAAAAACAAATATGGTCACAGTCCGTAGACATGCAAAAATAAAGCCACAAGAACTGTATACAGTGCGCTCAATGTTTCTTTAACGCAAACCGTAAAGTTGTAAATATGAAATATACAAAGATAATAATGATACATTCAAGTTGTAAATTCAGGTACATAAAGATAGAAGATGACAACGACGGGACGGTAGTCTCCGGAATGCGATGCCGTTTCGACAAACGTCTTTTTCTAACCAAGAGTCTATAAGTTGATAATGTATGAAATATTGCACTTCAGTGGAAAAGCTGCCCAATTCACATGGAGTTCAATAACAGTTTCACCTATTTCATTGCACAAGTAATGGAGAAGAACATCTCTCAGACAGAAGCTTTTTTCTAGCAATGTTGTGGTGCAATATTCATCCCTCTCGTTGTCAGGAAGCACAGTCTCCGGGCCTCCACTTGTACCTTCTTCCCTCTCTCCCTCCTTTCTTTTGCTTGAACTCTAAATGTGGCTGTATTGGATAGACATCTTGCAGTGCATCTGAAGAAGTCATCTCTGGTGCCCAAAAGCTAACCTTAGCATAAAGTCCATTGGTCTTCAAGGTGCCACAGTTTCATCAGTGCTGTTTAAACCACGGTTTAAGGTAAGCGAGAGGGGTTTTATCTGGAGAGGTAATGGAATGGATGGAGAAAATCAGGCTGGCAGAAAGCTCCTGAATCTTTGAATGCCAAACTTTTAAGAGATGTTTAAGGACACAGCAGCTGCAGGGAAAGCCACTTCAAAAATGGGGGGGGCTGGGAACTGAGGTTTGTGGAGGGTGGGTTTTTTACCTCCCCCCAGTGCCATTTTCCCAAGCTGAAATGACCCAGGTGGAAGTTATGTTTATGGAATACTGCACATGTAGTGAGAAAAAAGAGGAAATAACTCACATCCCCCCCAGGGCTAGGGTTGCCAGGCCTCCCCCCCCCTCCGCCCCGGGTCCTCTCTGTTCCCCATTGCTGCTTGAAAGCAAAAGAAAGAAAAAATCACTGCTAGCCTCTGCACTGGTACATCAATTCTGGATTGTACCTTGGACGTGACATAGTGATTGTGCCACAAGCTCTGGCACAGCTGTCCTTGAAAAAGAGCAGTTTGTGTCAGAGTTCTCTCAGCCCCACCCACCTCACAGGGTGTCTGTTGTGGGGAGGGTAAGGGTAAGGAGATTGTAAGCCGCTCTGAGACTCCAAGTGAAGGGCGGGGTATAAATCCAATCTCCTCCTCCTCCTC
>NW_015161955.1:56604-107329 GCF_001447785.1 Gekko japonicus
ATTATTATTATTATTATTATTATTATTATTATTGTTGTTGTTGTTGTTGTTGTTGTTGTTGTTGTTGTTGTTGTTGTTATCATTATCATTATTATTGTTGTTATTGTTATTGTTATTATTAACAACGTTATTGTCATTGTACATAGTACAACGAAATTAAAGATGCAATCATTTCGGTGATCTACAGTCTGCGGTGATCTGGGATCCCAGGAGCGTGAAGTCTGTCACTTCTTCCATGACTTCCCCTCCTATTTGCCAAGGAGTGATGGGGCCGGATGCCATGATCTTAGTTTTTTTGATGTTGAGCTTCAAGCCCACTTTTGCGCTCTCCTCTTTTATCCTGAGCAAGAGGCTCTTTAGGTCCTCTTCACTTTCTGCCATTAGAGTGGTATCGTCTGCATATCTGAGGTTGTTGATCTTTTCCCCAGCAATCTTAATTCCCGCTTGTGATTCATCCAGGCCAGCATTTCGCATGATGTACTCTGCATATGTATTAAACAAGCAAGGTGACAATATACATCCTTGTCGTACTCCTTTTCCTATGCTGAACCAATCAGTTGTTCCATATCCGGTTCTAACTGTCGCTTCTTGACCCTTATACAGGTTTCTTAAGAGACATGTGAGGTGGTCTGGTACTCCCATCTCTTTAAGGACCTGCCATAGTTTGTTGTGTTACACCTAGTCAACCCTTATTATGTCTCCACTGGGTTATGGGGGATCTGGTTTATTACAAAGCAAGTAGCAAAAGGCCTGCAGTTGTACGTGCAAAAAGATGGAATATAATTCCTTCGGTGTACCTTTGCCATGACCCATAGCCACTTCTCTTATGATGAAGTGCTTCAATGCAGTCACAGGAGAGTAAATTTAAGTCACAGTTAGGTCTGTGGTTACCTGACAAGGCCACATTAAGCATTTCTCGATATTAGTGCTGAACTTTATTTTTAATTTTTTTCCCCCTGATGTGCTATCAGGGAGACCTGATACCATACATCAGTGTAGTTCCCAAGCGGCTATATGGCTGATCTATTACTGTTCCCGAGAGTGTGTCACGCTTGACTACAACTCCACTTCAGCAGCTAAAGAAGCACAGTAGATTACAGCCATAAGGTGACTCTCCTTCTTCGTGTATAAATAGGCCCGTAGCTCATCTGCTGTGTCCAAAGTGCTGTAGGGAGAGAAAGCGGGCTGCGTGTGTGAGAGAGAGAGACACAGCTCCAAGTCTCTCCCTCACCTCCGGCAGCTTTCCAGTATCCTCCTTGTTGCCATGGGAAAAGGCACCCAGGCTAATACCAGCCTGCCCTTCCTCACATTTGCGTTTGTCGGGATGGTCTTAGAAACTGGGAAAGTCCACCCAGGGTTCTCTTTCCTGTTCTAAACATAAAGTATATTTTTAGAAGGGAGCTAACAGGATGTGCTGAACAGTTGGGGGGGAAAGAGGTCATGCTAAGGTTGCCAGCTTCCCACTGGGGCGGGGGATCTCCCACCCCCAAACTCCCACTGGTCATCACTGCTCAGCTGGTCAAGCAGGAGGAAATGCCCAGGTGAAATGGTGGGTGTGCTCAGCATTCCCAGTGTGAAGATGTTGCTTCCAACGTGACCTGGAAGTGACAATGACATAGAGTTTGGGACAGTTGCTAGAGCGTCACACAAACCCCAGCGGGATGACATCACCTCCAGGTCACAATGGAAGTGAAGTCATTGGGCTGGGGCGACCCATTGCTCTCCCTGCAAAACAGAATTCTGCAGCCCTGACAGGGATAGCCCAGACAAGCCCAATCTCATCAGATCTCGGAAGCTAAGCAGGGCCGACCCTGGCAAGTACCTAGAAGGGCAACCTCCAAGGAATACCAGGGCCAGGATGCAGAGGCAAGTAATATAAGCCACCTCTCTGAAATGTCCTAGCCCCATTAGAGGTTGCCAAAACTCATCATGACTTCCAGGCTCTCAAGCACACACACACACACACACACACAAACACACACACACACACAAACTTCTCACAAAAAAAAGATCTAAAAGACGTCTCTGCCACCCCCATCTCCCACTGGTATCCAGGCCATGTCGGCAATCCTAGGTGGCGCAGTCTATGAACCTTGCGTTATAGATTGTTGGTTCTTTTACCAGGAAAGTACAGGGTCTAGTTTTGACATACAGCAAAATGAGGTCATAGAAGCCTGCCTGAGGCAGTAGAATGGGCTATATATCTTCAGGCTGCAGAAGGGGAGACAGACATTTTTAATGTTTCCCTATGTAAAAAATTAGCACATCAGGATTCTAGCCTAGCCCTTTGTATGTTGTGTAAACACATTTTCAGATGTGTAGGGGGGTATCCAACCACACATACCTCGAGCATTTACATGACTGCCATTTTGTCTGGGTAGGGAAACACACATATTTTCTGGTTTAGTAGTACAAACCTTGAAAAATCTATTATTTTTATTATTATTTATTTGATTTTTATCCTGCTCCTTTCCCTGCTATTCACAAAACTAAAATAGGACCCACAGTAAATAGGAAATACCAAAAATCAGCAAATACCATGCTACAGACGATTATAAAATATCTGAAATAATTTTTATATATATTTGTTTTATATTTTTACAATTTATTCACCATATATTATTTATCATATAAGCCTTAATACACAGAAAGAATCATATATCACAACCAACAATTAAACAATAAACAGCAATAAAAACAGCATCACTGTTTAAAATCAACCTTACCATTAAAACTTAGCATTCAATTCATTAGTGTAACCCACATTACTGTCCCTTAAGGTAGCTGGCTATTTCTTTCTCTTTTCAAAAAAGGTTTGTGTTTGGGGAAATGACTCTGATCAGCCTACACAGAAGAAGCAAAAATTCATGGAGCACATGCAATTGAATCACGTTGTTCCTATTTTATCAATGAAAAGGGCACCCCTTTAGTCAGTCCCTCTAATGGCAGGAGGAATGAGAATGAGATACAAACAGAGATGACCAGAAGCGTGGATCTCTGTGTCTGTCTGTAAAAGGTAAATTGAACATGCTCATAAACACAGAGAAAGGAGAGAGAATATTTAACTCTTCAAACCAGGCTCAATTTCACGAAATTGGGTTCCTCATGGTGGAAGCCACTCCAAAGTATAAAGGGGAGAAATTAGGGTTGCCAACAAATTGAGGGGAAATGTCCTGACCCTTTAATAAAGACTTAATGACTGGAAATAGCCAGGGGAAGCTTTTCAGGGCAGGAGGATAAATAATTTCACCTGGTAAATAACATCCACTTAAGCCTCTGTTCAAGGGACAGGATGTTTTTTTTCCAGGCTGTTGGTAGCCCTCCAGGAGAAAGGGAATTTCCTAGCGATTTTGGGGGTGGTGCCTGAGGGTGAGCAGAGTATAGGACTTCCAAGTCTCCCCAGGCCACTGGTGGGGGATGGGGGTAGAGTTGCCAGTTCTAGGTTGGAAAACTCCTGGAGAAGGACAGGGACCTCAGTGGGGTACAATGCCACGGAGTCCACCCCAGGCCCGTAGCTAGAAGCCCGCTAGATTGTGGAGCGTTTCATCCAGAGGGAAAGCGGGCTTTTCCCACCTCTAATCAGTAGTGATTTGATTAGGCTCCAAAGCATCCATTTTCTCCAGGGCAACTGTAGTCTGGAATTGAACTGTAATTTCAAGGGAACCCCAGGCCCCACCCTAGCAGAGTATGGAGAGAGGAGGAGACTCAGCAGGGATGTCAGGTGTCAGAGAGTCTACCTTCTGAAGTGGCCATTTCCTCCGGAGCAACAGATCTCCATTATCTGGAGATCAGTTGTAATTCCAGGATGACTCCAGGCTCCACTTGCAGGTGAGCAAGGGCCCCTTCTCAGCCTCCTCTTGTTCTGTATTTACCTAGGTGCCACCATCTGATAGGATCTGAATCTGTTCAGAGCACCCTTTCTGGAAGGTGCTGAAGAAAATGTCATTTTGAAGGTACCACTTCGGTGGGAAGGTAACAGCGTTCCGTGCGCCTTGGTGTTTAGTCATGCCGGCCACATGACCACGGAAACGTCTTCGGACACCGCTGGCTCTTCGGCTTTGAAACGGAGATGAGCACCGCAACCCTAGAGTCGGACTCGACTGGCTTTCAAGCAAGGGAACCTTTACCTTTACTTTATATTCATGGTTATTGATGCCCCAAAAGTACACATATGATTATGGCAAGTACAGTCTCCTGTTCCGAAGGTCTGCAGTGCTGGAGCAGCTTCACAGGTGACTGGCACAGTTGACTGATAGCTGCAAGGCCAAAGGACAACTTGTTTTCCTTCTCTTCAACCGTCCCCATGTGGAAGACTTGAAGCGTATTGGGTATCATGTAGCCAAGGATTTGGTAGGCTACTCTAGTTTTTGTTTCCCAGGGAATCATTCATGCAGGAGTATTTTGAAAAATGTAGTCTCCACAATCTGAAGTGACAGTCCAGTCAATCATTTTAGCAATCTGATGCCTTATTCTGTGATAACTATGGGCCCTGGACTTGTGCAAACTGGAATAAACTTACTTGCCTGATCTCATCAGCTCTTGGAAGCAAAACAGAATCAGCCATAGTTAGTAATTGGATGGGAGACCTCAAAGGAAGTCCTGGGTTGCTGCACAGAGACAGGCAATGGCAAACCACCTCTCTTCATCTCTTGCCTTGGAAACCCTGTGGGGTCACTGTAAGTCAGCTGTGACTTTACAGCACTTCCCACCACCAAAGAGGAGCTTGACTTCCATTTAAAAACAATCCCCCACAAAAAGTGCACATCATTACAACAATAAAAAAGTTAAAATACATGCAAAGACATTAAAAAACCCCCAATTAAAATATTGGTCGGGAAGCGACGGTCACTGAGGGAATGCCAAACAAAACAAGAAAGTCTTTACCTACTGGTGGAATGTGGCAACAGAAAGAGACTGGCAAATCTCCCTGGGAAAAGAGTTCCAGCATTTTGGCACCACAACCAAAAAGTTCTCTCCTGGACTGCTACCCACCTAACCTCAGAAGGCTGAGGCATCCAGAGCAGGGCCTCAGAAGATGACCATAGTTCATCAGGGAGTAGGCGGTCCTTCAAATATGTTGGTCCCAAACCATATAGGTGTCAGACTCCTGGTCAAGTTACTCTCAACAACACTCTCTTTGGCAGTGATATGTTTATTGAGTTATAAGCAAGATCCAGGTCATAACTGTACCGTGTCAGAACTGAAGATTTTGGCTGGTACAATCCTTGTTGTTGTTGTTGTTCAGTCGCACAGTCGAGTCCGACTCTTCGCGACCCCATGGACCAGCTCCCGCCAGGCCCTCCTGTCTTCCGCTGTCCTCTGAAGTTGGCTCAATTTCATGTTCGTTGCATCGATGACACTGTCCAACCATCTCATCCTTTGCCGTCCCCGTCTTCTTTGACCTTCAATCTTTCCCAGCATGAGGGTCTTCTCCAGTGAGTGCTCCCTTCTCATTTGGTGGCCAAAGTATTTGAGCTTCAGTTTCATTATCTGGCCTTCCAGGGAACAGTCAGGGTTGATTTCTTTTAGGATTGACTGATTTGATCTTCTTGCAGTCCAAGGGACTCTCAAGAGTCTTCTCCAGCACCATAGTTCAAAAGGCTCGGCCTTCCTTATAGTCCAACTCTCGCAGCCATACATGACTACTGGGAATACCATTGCTTTGACCATGCGGACCTTTGTTGGCAGGGAGATGCCTCTACTTTTTATCATGCTGTTTAGTTTCGCCATTGCTTTCCTCCCAAGGAGCAGGCATCTTTTAATTTCATGGCTGCTGTCACAGTCTGCGGTGATCTGTGATCCCAGGAACGTGAAGTCTGTCACCACTTCCACGACTTCCCCTTCTATTTGCCAAGGAGTGATGGGGCCGGATGCCATGATCTTAGTTTTTTGATGTTGAGCTTCAAGCCCAGTTCCATTCAGCCATGAAACTAGTGAGGGTGACCTTGGGTCAGTCACTTTCAGCTGAACCTGTGTCAAATGACATATATTGCCCTGAGCTCATTGGGGAAAGAGACATGTGAGGTGGTCTGGTACTCCCATCTCTTTAAGGACCTGCCATAGTTTGTTGTGATCCACACAGTCAAAGGCTTTAGCATAGTCAATGAAGCAGAAGTAGATGTTTTCTCCAATCCTAGATATAGGTAATTCAAATGAAACCCCTCCTAATGCCCACTCTTACGTCACATCCATCCCGCCTAGCCATAGCATTCCTACCTCCCTTTCACTTGGGAAATTTATGATCCCTTTATCTACACCAAAAGTTTCAAGGACGTTCCTCTGGGAAAGGAAGGCTTCTTTGGAAGAGTTATGGCCTCTAAGATAGTGCAGACACACTCCACACTCGCTCCCTCCACCTAAGGAATTCCTTTCCCCCAGCATTCATGGCAAACTGAGCAGAGCCCCTTGAATTGTGCCTTGAAGCAAACTGGAGGACAGTGTAGATGAGGCAAGACTGGAGTGATATGGTCCCCATGACCAATGTTCCCTCTAAGCTTGTGAGCAAAAATTCTACTTTGTGAGCTACTGGCATTAAAGTTGTGAGCAAGCAATTTGGCTACTGTATAAATGGTTTGCTCTTGAGCCATCCTTCCTGAGCTAAGACAAAAATGTGTGAGCCGGAGGCTAAAAAACTGTGAACTAGCTTACACTAACTCAGCTCAGAGGGAACACTGCCCGTGACCCATGCCTACTCATGATTACTTGACTAGAGTCCCAGGGTATAATTGCAAGACCAGCAGTGCAATCCTAAACAGCATTCTAGGGGTGTGACTCTGCTGAGGATTGTCCTGTAAGTGATGCTGAAATTAAGCAGGACAGTTCCTGGGCAGTGCTTGGATAAGATTCCTCTCGGGAACCCTCTGGATACCACAAGAGTAGAAAGGTGAGATAAGAACGTTATGAAATCAAGAGTAGGTGTAGCAGTGCACAGCTTGAAATTTATTCTTAAGGTGGCCCCTCACTGTGTCCGCTCAGAAATAAATTCATTCATCATGAATCAGCTCAGCTGTGTACCGTTTAGTTCCCATCACCTCCTGTTTCTGTATGGCTCTTTGCACGTACATATTGGCAAATGTGCAGAGAGCCATACAGAAGCAATGGGAAAACAAAAAGGAACAAACCAGCCAAAGAAAAAGAATTGGGGTGGGTGGGAGCTTAAATAGTAGAAGTCCAGTCTTACAGCTTTATTGAGTGAAGCATATGCAGTGGAATAGCGATCACTGCATCTTACAACCCGTAGTGGCATTCTATCTATTTTAGTAGTTCAGTATTTCACAAGTTATATTGTTCTCTTAGAAAACTGCTATCAGGAAACAGAACTAAAGTCCTGCTACAATACATGCAGAGCAAAAAGCCAGGGAAAGACATTGCTCTTTTAAAGAAGGCACTCTTAAGGCCACTCTGGAACTGTTTAGGATGGCAACTAAGTTCCTGTTTGGGCTTAATTCAGAGACAGGCTGATACAACTCAGAGAAATGCCACTGTAACACCAGCACAAAACCTGAGGCCTTATTGCTGCCTTTTGGGATCTGGACCTTTGTGAAGGCGAGGCTGTGGTTTCTCCGTGACCTTTCCTTTGCCAGGTTAGCTGTGGAGGAGTCTAGGTAATATGGCTGGAGTGGACTGTGTGCTTTCTTCCCTATGTCCATTTCCCAGGACCAGGTAGGCTTGCCAAGTCCTCCCGGGGGGTGGGGAAACCCCCGCCCCAGAGGCCCGTTCCCCGCCGGCAGCGGATCGGGCCCCAGGGGGAACCCCACCCCCAAAGCATCAGCCAGGGGTCACCAGCCTTTCCCAGCCTGTCCAAGGGCCGGCTTGCCCAGGCTCCCCACAGCCGCAGGGCACCTGGGCAAGCCAAGGAAAGGATTGAGGTGTGGCCTAATATGCTAATGAGCTGCACTGTCAGGGGTGTGGCCTAATATGCTAATTTATTTATTTATTTATTTATTTCCATTTTTATCCCGCCCTCCGCGCACGCAGGCTCAGGGCGGCCTGCAAGGCACAAAGTGCTATAAAACAGATAAATTAAAACACAGAAGCTATAAACATTGACAACTCACCGGATACATGAAGGACTAAAATTGCGCACTCTCCATTGCATATCAGGAGGAGGTCAGAGGTCAAAAGTCAGAAGGGGGACGCCATGAGCCATGATGTTCCAATTACTCATCAGCCCACCCCGGCGGTCCTGCTCCGCAGTTATGCGGTGGTGGTAGTGGCGGTGGCAGCCCCTACTCAAAAGCCTGGTGGAAGAGCTCCGTCTTGCAGGCTCTGCAGAACTGTAAAAGGTCCCGCAGAGCCCTGATCTCCTCCGGGAGCTTATTCCACCAGATAGGGGCCGCCACCGAAAAGGACCTGGCCCTCGTGGTAGCTAACCTGGCCTCTTTAGGGCCCGGGGTCACTAAACGGTACTGTGACCCCAACCGTAGTGCCCGCAGGGGAACATATGGGGAAAGGCGGTCCCTCAGGTATGTCGGACCCTGGCCATGTAGGGCTTTAAAGGTAAGCACCAGCACTTTGAAGCGAATCCGGTACACTATAGGCAGCCAGTGCAGCGCCTTCAGCACAGGTTAGACGTGTTCCCACTGAGGGGCCCCCACCAACAACCTGGCCGCCGCGTTCTAATGAGTTCCTGCTGGGCTTCTTCTACAAAAAAAGCCCTGGAAACGGAGATGAGCCCTAGAGTCGGATTCAACTGGCTTTCAAGCAAGGGAAACCTTTACTTTCCAGGACTATGGTCCAAATTTTAAAAATATTTAAAAGATAGTTGGCGTTTTGGCTGTTGATCTCTAAAAGAAATAGGAAGAGTGGAAAACAGACTATGTTCGTTTGCTTGCAAATACTTTGACCTTGCTCAGAAGACACAACATAAAGTCACCTCTGCGCATGAAAAATATGCAACAATGACAACAATGGAAACGTAAGGCTGAGTTCCGGATGAATGTTTTTCTAAAAGCAAGGGAGTTCAACAGCAAAGATTTATGTTGTGTGACCCTTACCGATCCTCCTTGTGTAATAAATTGATTGATCAAGACTGTAAGAGCAAAATGCTGCCTGCTCTGGATACACATAGTGTTGTTGTTTTTTCTTCACCAGGCAGGAAAAAACATAATAACATGGCAGTTCCTGACATCTGCTTCAATCTGTGGATTACAGGGGACGTTAGTTTGTGAGATGTGCAGTTTTGAAGCTGTCATTAAAAGTGACACATTCAGATGAAAACTGCAAAGTGTAGATCATACAGAATTCAATCTGAACAACAACAAAAAATCCCGTATCTTAGCCCTTGAGAAACATTTTGAATAAAGGAGGATTATGATATGTTGCCATAGATCATGTTGTGCAGTAGATGCGGAAAGGACCCAACTGAGAACATCCCTTTTTTTTTTACACGCCACAAATATTGTCCTGATTCTGGTTTGATTGCTGCATTTTTTGGATTTGAGGCCTGTGTCCTATCCTGAAGAGTGATGCAGATTAAAAAAAAGTTTAAAACATAAGTATCAATCACTTGTGTATCAAAATAAGCAAGGTATTTCCACAACGGAAAGAAGAAATTTGGTACGCACGTAAACTAAGCCTGCCTCGATTACAAGAAATATGGGAAAGGGACGTTTTTACTTGCCTTTCTTGAAACATATTTGTAATTTATAGTCCACCTTCCCCACTGAGACTCAGGGTGGATCACAAACTGTAAATCAACAAAATGAGATCTTTAATAAGCAATGTAATATTTATTTATTTATTTATTTAATTTACATTGGATTTATATACCGCCCATGACCCCTAATGTGTCTCAGAGTGGTTTACAGTGTACTACTAGTATAGTAGTAGTTAACCTACCTAGGGCCACATATTTCACAGGGGGGGACTACCTACCGACACCCTATTGGCGGTGCGTTATGTCTTCTTCCGGCGGGCTACAGGTATTATTCAGCGTCTTCGGGTTAACCAGCAACCACCTCCGGCAGGCTTGATGTTTCCTCCTCTGCGTGCGACTGCTTTCCGGCTGCAGCTTCCAGCTTACGTCCTTCAGGCTCCTGCCGTGCTGCGCCTTCTTGCGCCCGCATCGCCGTGGCTCCGCCTCCATCAGGTCTGGTTGCCAGGAACTCTGCCGCCATTGTTGTTGCTGCCGCCGCCGCCTCCGTCTCCACCGCCAACACTCCTGGCATGGAACCAGGAGGTGGGTGCCCCCTGCCGCCTAGGGCAGGTACCCATTTATCTACTTGTTTTTGTTACCTTTCGAACCGCTGGGTTGGCGGGAACTGGGACGGGGGACGGGAGCTCCCGTGGGGGGGGGGGGCCTGGGTCCAGAAATATCTGTCTGCTTTTACTGCTGATGATGATACCTCCCTGAACACGTTGCCAGACTGTGTCCGTAGCCCTGAAGGTCTGATTTATTCTGGAGACAAACTGTATGTGCCTATTTCAATGAGGAGGGAGGTGATGGAGTCTGCTCACGGTTCGAAACTGGCAGGGCATTGGAGTTTTGTTAAATCCCTGCAACTCATCCGCAGACAGTTCTGGTGGCCACAAATGCGCAAAGACCTCTTGACGTTTGTTCGGTCCTGCCAAACCTGTGCCTTGACTAAACCCAGAGTGGGCAAGCCTCCTGGTCTTCTGCAGCCAGAGTGGGAAAGCCTCCTGGTCTTTTGCAGCCACTCCCTACCCCATCGAGACCGTGGGAAGTGGTTTCCATGGACTTTATTACTGACCTCCCTGCGAGCAAAGGGAACACTGTTATTTGGGTGGTTGTTGATTTATTTTCTAAGCAATCTCATTTTGTGCCTTTTCCTTCCTTGCCTACAGCTCAGAGGTTGGCGAAATCGTTTATGTCTCACGTGGTGAAAATTCATCAATTACCTGCTAAATTAATTTCTGACAGGGGGACCCAATTTGTTTCTAAGTTTTGGAGGGAACTTCTTTCCATTTTAGGGGTGGAACAAGGGCTCAGCAGCGCGTATCATCCTGAGACTGACGGACAAACAGAACGAGTTAATCAGACCCTGGAGCAATATCTTCGTTGTTTTACTAATTATCAACAGAATGATTGGTGTGAATTGTTGCCTCTTGCTGAATATTGTTATAACAATACTGTCCATAGCTCCACGGGCATGTCTCCTTATAAAGCTGTCTCTGGTTACGACAGCCCCCCCTCCCTTTCCTGGAGGGGATGGGCCAACGTCCTGTGGGGGATGCTGATACATGGTGTATGTCCTTGCAAAATGCATGGCCTCTGCTATGCCAAACGCTTGACGCAGCCAAGGCTGCTTACAAGACCCAGGCAGACAAGGGTAGGGTGGTGGGGTTTGATCTGAAACCTGGGGATCTTGTGTATGTCTCGACCAAGAACATTAAGATGCTGCGGCCTAGCAGGAAATTGGGGTGGAAGTTCATAGGTCCATTCAAAGTGCGTAAAGTCATAAATGATGTGGCGGTTGATGTTGTTTTGCCTAAGAATTTACGTGCTCTGCATTCTGTTTTTCACATGAGCCTGTTGAAGAAGGATCCTGGCCCGTCTCCCTGGAGACCAGCAGTTACTCCTCCTCCACCTGTCATTTTGGAAGGGGATGAACATTTTGAGATCGCTGATATCCTTGATTGTAAATTGAAACGTGGTAAACTCTGGTACCTTATCGAATGGGTTGATTTCGGTCCCCAGCACCGCGAATGGGTGGAAGAAGGGGATATTCGGGCCCCTTACCTGATCCGTAGTTTCCACAAGAGGTTCCCGGACAAACCGGGAGGTCTCCCGCCCAGCCCGGGAGATCTCCCGCCCGACCCGGGAGGTGTGTTGTAAGTGTATTTTAAGGGGGGCAGTATGTCAGCAAGCTGCCATTCTGTTTTCTGTGACCTCTGTGTACATATCCTTTCCCTGTTGCACCCGGCTTGTTTTCTATCATCCTGCTCCTGCGTTGGAATGCACAAGATAACTGCTGGAGGTTGTGTGGGGGAGAAGATGCTGTAATGCTTGCCTATTGCTTTTCTCATGAGTACTGCACCTGTGTTTTGTCTGATGTTCTGCCTGGTTCCCATGGACTGGGCGCGCAACCGTTTCTTTAGCCCGCCAGCGGGAATGCCATTCATTGGATCTGTATCTGTTTGAATTTCCTTTATTATGCTTGACCTAACTGTGTATCCCCAGTTCTAACAAAGAACGTGTTTGAGTATGTCTTCAACGCTTTGAAATAAATTTTGCTTTTCTTGAAAACGTGGATTTATTCTCGATGCTTGGGGATCCAACATAGGCATTGTATTGCCTGCGCCACCGCTCCGGTGATGGACTGATGGTGGACTGATGGACTGATGGTGGAAAGTGTCATCAAGCCACAGGCAATTTGTGGTGACCCTGCAGGGTTTTCAAGTCAAGAGATGAACAGAGGCGGTTTGCCATTGCCTGTCTCTGTGTGTAACCCTGGCCTTCCTTAGAGGTCTCCCATCTGAATACTAACCAGAGCGTATCCTACTTAGCTTCTGAGATATGATGAGATTGGGCTGGCCCGGGGCCATCCAAGCAGGATTACAGAAACCTGAAACAGAGCATAAGTATGAGACACAGTTTTTTAAGCAATGCAGAAAATGGCAATAGTTTGAAAACAGTGCCGCGACAACAAGATAAAACATACATTCCAGTGTTTTCACTAGGGAGAGAAGGCCACCATCACACCCAGGCTTATGGATTCACATCCGAAAGCAGCTCAGCTTCAGCTTGGCCAGGAAAGATTGGGAGCATCTTACGCTTAACTTTCCCATCATTATTTCATTCTTTCCTGGATTTTTTGGTCATGTGTGTCCAGTCCTCAAAAGTGGCCAGGGAGCAAAGAGTCTTGTAGGCTTTGGATTGGCTGAAACTGGAAGAGAGAGTCGGTTACCTGCCTCGTGCACATACATTAAACAAGAGTGAGAGAATGAAAGGATCTCACCATGAGGAATATTTGAGAGGGAGGGAAGAGTAACAAGCAATTGCTCATTAATTTCTTTGGGTGCCTTTTCCTTGGGAATAGGTGAGATCCCTTGAAAGTGGTTTTCTGTATACCTGTCCAGTCACCAATCGTGCTGCTAAAATTTCAAGATTAATGATACGATGAGGCCTAAGAAAGATCTAACAAGACCAGCAGGGAGAATTGTCACTTTAGATAAAGATAATTGACTACAGTTATAAACTTGGCTCAGCAACCACCCTGGTCCCACTTCCAGAAAAGCCCAACTGTTGCTGATACATGTCAAGTGGAACATCTACGTTTAGAAAGTCAACTTCCAGAATATCAGTTGCTGGAGGCAACAGTGGGGCAGGAGATAGCTGGAGTCTGTGCTCTTCTCATAGTCCTTCCAGGGCCATTTGGCTAGCCCATGTGAAAAAGGATTCTGAACCATTGGTCTGATCCAGCAGGGTTCTTCTGATGATCTTATGTCTTGAAATCTGATTATATCTAATTGTGCTTAGAGCTTTATGGTATCCATGTCAGGCTTGCCCAGCCCGCAGGCAGGAGTGGGGTATCCCCCGCTTTTGCGGGCTCAGGCCCACTGCTGGCTAGCTGGCCATCAGGGGAAACCCCACCCCCCAAAATAGATCCCTCGTTGACGTTGTTATGATGATGTCACTTCCAGAAGTGACATCACCTCGTTTGCGCCATTGTGGGTGACACTCTACTTTTGGGGCAAAACTCTATGGTTTTTAGCCATTTTTAGCATAGAGTTTTGCCCCACAAGTAGAGTATCGCCCTGAAATCGCTGGCACAATTATGTCATTTCCAGAAGTGACATCATCATGTCAGAAACATCCCCTGCCCACCCCTGGAACACCCCCCCAAATCCCCCCCCCCCGCTGGCAGCAGGTAAGGACCCGGCAACCCTAATCCATGTGCTCAACAACATTCACTGTAAAAGGAATATTGGGTGTAATAACTAGCCAGGAAATAACCAGATTACACATTTTGAAGCAGGGGCCAAATGATTATATATTTACTTGAGGCTATCTGGCACCCTACCCCCCTACACACACCCTGACCTGGATGGCCCAGGCTTCATGCTGCTAGCTCAGGGCTGGAGATTTTTGGGGTGGAGCCTGAGGAGGGACCTCAGCAGAGTATAGTGCCATAGAGGCCACCCTCCCAACCAGCCATTTTCACCAGGGGAACTGATCTTGGTCATCTGGAGATCAGTTGTAATAGCGGGAGATCTCCAGGTGCCACCCGAAGGGTGACACCTCTACCCAGGCTAGTCCAATCTCATCAGCTTTTAGAAGCCAAGCAGGGTCGGCCCTGGATAGTGCTTGGACTGGAGACCACTAAGGAAGCCTAGGGTTGTTATAGACAGGCAGGCAATGGCGAACCGCCTCTGATTGCCTCTTGCCTTGAAAATCCTGCAGGGTCAGCATAAGTCGGCTGCAATTTGATGGCACTTTCTACCCCCACCCGACCCCCATCCTTGAACCAAGTATTAATGACTTCAAAGAGCACAAGACCCAGCCTTTCTCACCCCGTGTTTCCATCAGCATGAAAGAAGTCTAACCCTAATAAATGGGACAAGACTTGGCCTCCAGTATGCCTAGTTCTTACGCAGAACTGAAAAGACTCTTAGGTCACACCAAATACGGTGGATTTTATCTGAAAAGCTGGAGACATATTCAGCCTCCAAGTAGACAGAGCACAAATTTCATGAAGCTATTCGCTCTCCAGGTGATGTGCTTTGGACAGCTTTTTGCAGATATAAGATAACAGAGAAGAGTTAGCTTGTACCTAATTTCAAGAGTCATGTGTTTCCCTTCTTTCTGTACATGCCTTTCAGCCGGGCTGCCGCTCATACGCATGAACTCGGGGAGTGGGGAGGTGGGGGGGTGGATTCCAGAATCAAAAGCATTTGGACACAATCTGAGATCTGGGATGGTCTGTAGGCAGGATACCAAAGATCTGGGGATGTCTGTAGGCAGGATAGCATTTTCGTTCACTCAGTATACATTGGTTTGCCTGACGGAAAGCCATTACTCAATCATTACCTAGGGCACTTTCACACATGCTAAATAATGCAGTTTCAATCCACTTCAGCGACCATTTGCAAGTGGATTTTGCCATTTCACACAGTAAAATCCAATTGCAAGGTGCATTGAACGTGGATTGAAAGTGCCTAATGTAGTGTGCGTGAAAGTGGCCCTAGATAGGTGCCGCAGTCATGACAGAACTGGAAGCTGCTATACTCCAGGAAACAGAAGAGTCTGGGGAGGCGTCCAAAAGGCAAGAAGTTTTCTTCCTTTCACTAACAACGGCATAGATCGTCACAGGTTTTGTTTATTCATGTTGGTAGAGGTGAGTGTTCCATTTGGAAATGTAGCCAGGAAGGGGGGATGGCATTTAGTAGTTGTTCACATTAAAAGTGTGCATCAGTTCAAAGGACGGCTGTCATTTGTGTCTTATGAAGTTCACGTGGAAAAATCTCGACAGTAGGCGGACCATTAATGAATCTAAGTGGCAAAAGCAAAATGAATTCTTCCTCATCATTATTGTTACCATGAATGTCAAAGGGATTAATAATTGTTACTAGGCTATAATCAGCATCATTCCAGGAAAGGAGAATTCCTAAACAGTCAGTACAGTTTCCTAAATGGATAAATAATACAATTCATATGCATCTTTTCCAACTGATTGCTTTGGTTTAAAATGACTCAGTAAATACCCTGAGATAGATGGGTGCTTTGAAAGGAGCTAAAATGTGGGTCCCTGCCCTGGGTAGCCCAGGCTATCTCATCAGATCCTGAAAGCTAAACCGGACCAGCCCTGGTCAGTATTTGGCTGGGAGACCACCAAGGAAGTCCAGGGTCGCAGTGCAGAGGCTGGCAATGGCAAACCACCTCTGAACAACTCTTGCCTTGAAAACCCCAATATGGGTTTGGATACCTCATTTCACTGGAGCCCAGTCCCCTTGGTAGGCCAAAAGAGCTGACGTTTGTGAATGGCTAGTGTACATCAGCTGGTTGAAGAATTTGACTCTCTAGTTCATTAGAGCTTCACACCAGAGGGTGTGTGTGTGTGTGTGTGTGTGTGTGTGTGAAGGTGAAGTGCTGTCAAGTCACTTCCCACCTATGGGGGCCCTATGAATTCATGACCTCCAAAATGTCCTATCCTTAGCAGCCTTGCTCAAGTCTTGCCAACTGAGGGCTGTTGCTTCTTTTATTGAGCCACTCCATCTCATGTGGGGTCTTCCTCTTTTCCTGCTGCCTTCAGCTTTGACCAGCACGATTGCCTTTTCCAGTGACTCTTTGTCTTCTCATAATGTGGCCAAAGTATGATAGCCTCAGTTTAGTCATTTTAACTTCTAGGGAGACTTCAGGCTTGATTTGATCAAGAACCCACTTACTTGTCTTACTGGCCGTCCCTGGTGCCCACAAAACACTCCTCCAACACCACATTTCAAAGGAATCAAGTTTCTTCCTGTTTGCTTTCTTCACTGTCCAGCTTTCACACCCATACATAGTAATGTGGAATACTGTAGTATGAATTATCTTGATCTTGGACACCAGTGACACATCGTTACCCTTAATATACAAATACGTTCTAGTCTATTTTGTTTTCAGATATTGTCAGTTAAGGTGTAATCCGCACTGAACACAGCTGTACACCTCTATACTGAGCTGCACAACATGGCAAACACTGTTTTGGACTTTAGAAGTGAAGATGAGGATACTGAATTGTGTATGTTGAGAAGACCCCAATGCATAAGCTGATGTGAGAGAGAGGCGGCGACGGTCGCTGATTGCCCGGAGCGCCGAGACTGCGCCGAGCCGCCAAGAAGGAGAGAAAGCCGCTGTCCGGGTGCTGCTAGGTAACCCCTCCCCGCACAAATTGTGGCCCTAGTTAGGATTCGACTACAGACGTAGTCTAATGTAAACCGCTCTGAGATCCATTAGGGGTCATGGGCGGTATAGAAATCACATGTAAATAAATAAATAAATAAATATACTGAGCTGCACAACATGGCAAACACTGTTTTGGACTTTAGAAGTGAAGATGAGGATACTGAATTGTGTATGTTGAGAAGACCCCAATGCATAAGCTGAATTCCTTTAATATGAACAAATGAAGCTGATGTATACTGTATCAGACCATTGGTCCTATCAAGATCTACTCTAACTGGCAGGGTCTCATGTGGAGGTCTTCCATGATGTTTTAATTGGAGATACTAGAGATTAATTCTGGAATCTTCTGCATGCAACCAGAGACTACCACAAATCCACAGCCCTGCCATGTTCTTTGCATTCTACTAATGGTAATTAGCAGGCCGCCACATATTGTTTTCTTCAAAAGCAGTTCTGTATGGAGGGACAGTTGTTGAGCTTTGATGTGATAAATGCATGGCACTTGCTTTTCAATGAGACAATAACTTTCTGAGTCATTTTGGGCTTAAGAGGATGGGTCACTTGTCTAAGGTCATACAGTCATCATCACAGCCGGGCAGAGATTGAAACATGGGTATTCCATAGGTCAGCTCAAAGTTCTAGCTGCTACGTTATGCCACCTCTCTCTCTTTTTTTAAAAAAAACCCTGAGTCTTTAACTGTCTTGAGAGGCTCAGAGTAGCTCATGACAAGAGTACAAAGATGCCCATTTAGCATTTCTGCAAAGTTATTTTTCAAATAAATTAACTCAGGTCACAGTATCATAGACCTCAGGCTAGAGAATTCTAAAACTGTTCTGCAGAGGCTCTCTTAGAGAATAATTATTGTCAAGACGGTATATATAAAGTAATTAAATCAAACAAATCATCGCAGCTCATTTTCAGATACATCGGAGCAAACAGAAGAAGTGATTTTTTTTTTGATGAAACTGCAGCCCAGAGCTAATTAATTGCGGGGTGGTTGCAAGAAACATGGTTTTATAGTCAACTGCTAGCTGGAATTTAGGAGAACAGACTAATTTGACTTTAAAAAGGATTATTTATGACGTAACCTCGCTCTTATTCATCCATTTCGCTTGATCTCAAGTACAGGTTGCATATCTATTACTTCTAATAATGAGTCTTTGCATGAGTAACTTCTTACATACAATGCTATATCTGTAGCATAAATGCATAAAAGAAGAGACAAAGCCAACACAAATATATTTATGAAAAAGAAAATAATATATTTGTTTTAACTGATAAAGTATTTATTCATTGTTTTACTTTTTTGTCATGCTATTTAATCCTGTTAGCCACCTTGAGCCTGCTTGTCAGGCAAGGCGGGGTATAAATACAAATAATAAATAAATAAATAAATAAATAAATAAATATAAGGTCACGGCAGGCCATTCTGAAATTGGTTATTTCAGTGTGTACTCAATGCAATCCATGTATAAGATTCGGCTCTTTTTTTCTCCTTGGAAATAGTTTCAGAGGGTCGCCATGTTGGTCTGCAGTAGAACAGCTGGATTCAAGCCCAGGAGCACCTTAGAGACCAACAAGATTGTGGGTGGTGGGGGGGCTGAGCTTTTGATAGTCAAAGCTTTGACTTTTGAAAGCTGATTGGTCTCTAAGGTGCTATTGAACACAGGGCCGGCTCACTCACTAGGCGAACTAGGCGATTGCCTAGAGTGGGCTAGCCCTTAGGGACGCCAAGCTGCACCCGGTCCCGTACTCTAGGAGTTTCTTGATTATTTGTGTTTTTCATTCTTCCTAAAATGCATTTATTTTTGAAAATTGGTGGGTGCATGGGGGGGGGGGCGCCAGAAGGGATCCTCGCCTAGGGTGCAAAATATGCTGGGGCCAGCCCTCACTGAACTCGAATCTAGCTGTTCTTTCCCCCCTGTAATATTTCCTATAATCCTATCAGTGCCAGAGTCCAACTATGTTTATACTCGTCCAATAATTTCGTTAGAGTCCTGTTAATCCCCCTTCTAGGAGGTGCAGGATAGGTAATTTAAGACCCTCGATTCCATGGTCTGAGCAGCAAAATACACATTTCAAATATGCTGGTCTGCCATGGGGAGTTGCAGCCATATTGGAGCTTTGCTTTCTCAGTGATAATGAAAAGCATCATAGGAACCTGATTTGGTGCCAAACCACAGCATAGGGGGGAGAGGGGCTCCTGCCCCCCCCATCTTCCTGATCTGAAATGGCACCAGGGGGGCATTATTTGCCCCATCAGGGGGGCCCAGCATGCAAGCATTCAGTTCACGTGGAGACCCTCTGACTGAGCAAGTAACACCCCCCTGGGAAGGGGGAGATTGTCCACTCAGTGGAAGAGGCCTGTCTCCATATGAACCCTGAAAGTTTAGCGACTTGTGCTGTAGTAACAGAACAGAGTGTTAAAACTGTTCAAACTGCACCTTGTAGACCTTTGTTATAATCTGAATAAAACAGTGACCCTTTATTCACCCAGTCACTTGTGTGGACCTCTTCATTTTAACGGAAAATGCCAGACTCCAAATATGTTTCTACCAGTTAATTAGGTCACACGAAAGTTGAGCAGGAAAAATATAACAATGAATTAAACAAAACAGATAGATTTATTATACAATGCATTTAAAATACATATTTAAAAACACAGGCCTAGGCTAAACAGATTGATTTATTACATTAATTTATGTTATTGTATTATATATTTATATTATTTCTACAATATTATATTATATTACATGTTTTATTAATGACATAGAATTTATATTAAATAGATCAATTTATATTAAACAGAGCAATTTATTATACTTAAAGTTAGCCTAGGTGTTGCATAATAAATTGAACTATTTTGTTTAATTCAATTTTATATTGTTCCTGCTCAACCTTTGTGGTACCTAATTCAATTTTGGGGTTGGGTGTCCCCCCCCTTTTTTGGTCTACCAGTTCATGAATACAAAAGGGACTGGAGATTTCCAGTACCACACTATCTATCCTTTAACAGTTGCTAGTAAATAACTAATGAATTCCAGATTAAGTGCCATAGCATCCTTTATGTATCCCAAAGGAACTATCTGGAGACTGAGTGGAATATTTTATCAATCCTGTCATGCCTAAAACATGGTGAAGGGGGACTGCATACAATTCTATCCTCTAACTTTTTTTCTGAAGGTGTAAAAGGTGAGGAGAACAATATCTTCTAAAACATGTCTACAAAGAATAATTCAAATTTTTAAAAATTAATTTTCTCTTTGTTAACAGGTTATATGAACCACAAAAAAGCGAAAATAAATACAGTTTCAACAAACATTTGAAGGGGAAGAACCTTGGAAGTAAAGGCAGCAGCACAGGAGATTGGGTGGTACTTAGGAAGTTGCTTTGTACTATTGACCGTCAGTTTGACACAAACACCCCCGCTGCAACATCTTTCCAGGGATAAGTCTGGATATTACCATGCCTCAGCAGTAGAACATGTGGTTTCATACAGAAAATCCTAAATTCAATCCCACACACGCACCCCATCTCTAGCTTGCAGTTATCAAATCTCAAGGTAACGGGTTGCGAGAATGACATTTCTCTGCCTTGAACCATGGAAATCCACTGAAGTTATCATTACCATAAATGATCACTGTGGTTCTCTCACTTATGGTGGAACTCTTTTTTTAAAAAAACATGCCAGAAGTATTATTTTGGTTTCATACAGAAAATCCTAAATTCAATCCCACACACGCACCCCATCTCTAGCTTGCAGTTATCAAATCTCAAGGTAACGGGTTGCGAGAATGACATTTCTCTGCCCTGAACCATGGAAATCCACTATCGTTACCATAAATGATCGCTGTGGTTCTCTCACTTATGGTGGAACTCTTTTTTTTAAAAAAATGCCAGAGGTATTATTTCCTGGTCATTTGGCCAATCACAGATGACATTTTGCCCATTCTAGTGGTCTCTGGTCCACAGTACTTAAAGACTGAAGGTACCACTAGACACTTCTTTGTTTTTGCAACAACAGACTGTCATGGCTGTCCCGGTGGAACTTGTGAAAACAGAACCAGTCGTGCAAAGATACATGCATTCACTTTACGGGAATCAATGGGATTACTTCTAACAGTGAAGAAATTGTCAACTCCTTCACAGTATTGCCAAATGGCTGGTGAGCATTGGACAGCATATGTGAGCAAGGAACCAGTTGGTTGTACAATCTGGACAGATTGCAATTGAGGCGAAAAGTGGAAACATGCTGGTCCCTGTGGTTATCTGTAGGGCAGTGAAAGAGCTTCACCATGCAGCTTCTTCCCTCAGCTCTATGTAACTTCCCCCCATGCCCCCTCTCTGAACCCTGACCTGGATGGTCCAGGCTAGCCCGATCTTGTCAGAACCCAAGTACTAAGCAGGTTTGGCCCTGGTTGGTACTTGGATGGGAGACCACCAAGGAAGTCCAGGGTCATGACACAGAGGCAGGCAATTGCAAACCACCCCTGAACATCTCTTGCCTTGAAAACCCTCTGGGGTCATCATAAGTCAGCTACAACTTGATGGGACTTTCCATCATAGGGTTGCCAGGTCTTCCTTGGCAACTGGTGGGGGAGGGGAGGTAGGTTTGTGAAATCAAGCTCTGGAAACTCCTGGAGATTTGGGGATGGAGCCTAGGGAGGGCAGGGACAACAGTGAGGTACAATGCCATGGAGTCCACCCTCCAAAGCATCATTTTCTCCAGGGAAACTGATCTCTGTAACCTGGAGATGAGCTGTAATTCCAGGGGATCCCCAGGTCCCACCTGGAGGCTAGCATCCCAATTCTACCACCACCCCTTCTCTGATGAGGCAATAGCATTTGCTACTGGATAGGCAGTGTAGCATGGAACACTGAAGAAGATGCACCAGCTCTGTCCTTTGCCTTATTTTGCTTTATATCTTGTCTCCTCTCCTTTGCCCATAGTGGCTTATTTTCCAGTCACTATTACATGTCTGTAGTGGTTGCAGTAAACTCCTTGCTGCTGCCTTTGATTTTCTCCACTGACCTGTTAACTGGCTGGGCTGTTTATAATTTACCTGGTTCGAAGATGGCAACTCTGAAGGCAGGAAGTGAACTGAGAAGGGGGACACGGGGGGGGGGGGTATGACCGGGGCATTAAAGTCTCCAACTGTGCTCACCTGTTTGTTTTATTAATGACCTCTATATACAACCATTTCCCTAAAGAACTCAGGGCAACATAATTGAGAATCGGAGATTATTAACTTCAAATATTTATATAGCTCACTCTCAGCAGAATAGTGCAAGAGTGCAGTGGCACTTTAAAGGCAAACAAAATTAATGCTGAAATAAAAGCTTACGCTGGAATGAATTGTTAGTCTTTAGGTGTCCCTGGACTCCTGTCCTAACATTCTGCTGCATGGTAGTTACTGAGACAGCCCCCAGTACCTGTGAGATGCATCTGTTTAAAAACAAAACAAAACCCAATGAGGGTAATAAACCAGCAACAAAACAGTAAACTATGAAACAGCATAATTAAACAAAATCATAAAAACCAGTAGTGCTGCAATCAATAGTAACCATTAAAACCTTAAAAACAATAAACATCAGTACATGGGACTGGGAGTTCACAAATCAAAAGAAGGGAGAAAACACACAGAGATTACTCAACATAAAGCTTGGATGGAAAGACCTTTTTCGTTTTTTAAGATAATGCCAAGAGATTAGGAAAGTGAGCACGGGGCATGTGGTTGTGGAGAGAGGGTTCCAAAGTCAAGGTGAAAGTAGAAAAACGTTTTCCGTACAAAAAAGGCATGGTAGCTGGCTAGATGGAAAGAAAGCAGCTCACTTGCCAAGCCCCCCCCCCCAGATGAGCTTTTAAAACTTTTTATATAAGTCTGGCAAGAGAAAGATGAAGGGGTTTTCATCCTTAATTTTCTCAAGGGAAGTTAGGGCCAAATCTGGTATGAAGGAGATCCCTTTTGAGTTGTTTTGACAGCTCTGTTCCTCGAATCCAGGCCAGTGTTGTAGACTGCCCTAGTCTCTTCCAGGACTTGGAGTGGGCAGGAATAGGGGGAAAGGAAGTTGTACTCACTGTAGTTCCAGACAGAGAAAGGAATGGATTTACTAAGCTGTGCTCCTGTTTGAAATCAGGTTGCCTTCTTATTTTGATACCTAGCATTAAGAACACAACACCTGTCAGTCTGTAGAAACTGAGCATGCTGCCGGCTATTCAAAGAGGAGCCATGTGAGAAAGGGGATTTTAGCCCTTCGAGCCTTGTTCAGTTTCCCTCAACCATGCCATCCATGTTCTTAGTAGCAGTTTTAAAATCATAAATAAATAGATAAAATAAAAGGGAGAAAGATTTGTCTTTCCTTCCTTCCTTCCTTCCTTCCTTCCTACCTTCCTTCCTTCCTTCCTTCCTTCCTTCCTTCCTTCCTTCCTTCCTTCCGAAAAACAGCAGCCCAAGAATCTTTTGGTTTAGATTAGTGAAATGAATGGTTAAATCCCATCGTCCCTTCCAGCCCAGCCCCAGCTAAAACCGGGGCTCTATGTGCGCACCATTTATCTTCTACAAACTTCCAGAGGTCCATCATGACACGCATCTCATCTGCTTGGACCCTCAGGGGAGGGTCTTTAGACTTTCCATGTGTATTCCCTCCTCAGTTCTACACCCACTGTGGGACCAACAGTTGCCATGATTGTGCATTTTCTACAGTCTTCAGATACAGCAGACAGAACCCTGCCTAAACTCGCACTGCGTGCCAGGACTGCCAGCGAACAAGGGAAGGGAGAGAGTGGGGCCTGTGGGAACAGAAGCTATTACCGCTTTCCTGAGACACTGTTGAGAGTCCCCATCATTGAGCTCAGCAGGGCGCAGCTGTGTGCTGACCTCTGGGTGAGGCTCCCTGATGCCGCTAACACTGCAATTGAGTCCCAAGCCATGTACATCTTTTGATGAGGAATTCTAGCAGTGCTGAGAAAGCAAATCGGCAGCTGGCTTGGATGGCAAGGCACCGCTTTGTGTGTGTGCGTGCGTGTGCAGCTGCTGCCAGACAGGAGGAATGTAATTCACGTTAAATAAGTAAGTATGACCTTCTGTTTGAGAGGGACGAGCAGCCATATCCATCACCGGCTTCTGGAAGTGGAAGTGAGCAGCAGTGGGTGGAACGCTGCCATCTTCCGTCTCCCTCTTCCGCCGCTGATCTATGCTTCTGCCAGAATTAAATTATGAGCCTGTGATGGGAAGGCTGCCAGGTTTCTTTTAGCATTGCTGCTGTCTGGGCCAGTTTCTGCACTGAGTGGAGTCAAATGGTAGAGATTTCCCCAAACGATACCACTTCCAGATGTAATTGGAACGTTTCCACTAACGACACCCACAAAATTCCTACTTGAGCCTCGGAAACTAGCCGATTATAGCAGGGGTGTTTCTCCCGCATTCTGATCTGATCTGATCTGAAGCAGGAAGTCCAGGAAAAGCTCTGCCGCTTGACTCCAATGAATATAAAAACTGGCTCAAGTCACAGAAGGTTTTGTTTCGGGGGAGGCTTATTAGCATCAATTTAGAAAGCAACGGCACCTTGATCAGTGGGGCTGAGATACCCCACTCAGTGGGAGTCTTGAAGTACTGAAAGCAGCAGGGGTATTGTGGCTGCCTCATTTCCAGTAGTTGTTGCTCCCTATAGGGCTTAGAGGTTAAGACGCTGAGCTGCAGACCAGAAAGTCTGTAGTTCAGCAGTTCAAGACCTAAGTGCCGTGTGACAAAGTGAGTTCCTGTCACTGGCCCCAGCTCCTGCCAACCTAGCAGTTCAAAAGCAAGAAATTGCAAGTAGGTAAATAGGTACCGCTTCGGTGGGAAGGTAACAGCGTTCTGTGCACTGCGGCGTTTAGTCATGCCGGCCACATGACCACGGAGAAGTCTTCGGACAGCGCTGGCTCTTTGGCTTGAAAATGGAGATGAGCACTGCCCCCTAGAGTCGGATTCGACTACCTTTCGAGCAAGGGAAACCTTTACCTTTACTATTGTGTATTAGGATTCCACCGCGAAAATGTCAGCCACCACCTTGGCCTTCCCCCACCAGTCCTGTGTACCTCCTGCTCGAAATTCCTTCCAGCATTCCAGTCCCATGTTTTCTTGCCATTCTCTGCTTGCAGCCACACACATTATTGTGAGTAATCTAGTGGTCGGGACTAGGATACAGCAGGTTGCTACTGTGAGCAGCCAAGAGTTGTGCCCCGTGAGACAAGAAGAGGCAGCTGCTCAGCAAGGGGGCGAGAATGAACTACTCATATAGGGTTGCCATCTGATACAGCAGGTTGCTTGTAGCCGCCACCACTTCCTGTGCCCCGTGAGACAAGAAGAGGCAGCTGCTCAGCAAGGGGGCGAGAATGAACTACTCGTATAGGGTTGCCATCTCCAGGGTTGGAAATACCTGGAGATTTGAAAGCGTAGTCTGGGAGGGTGGGCTTGAGGGAGGGGAGGGACCTCAGTAGGGTATGATGCCATACAGACTACCTCCTGAAGCAGCTGGGGCTTTTTTCCCCTAGGAGAATTGGGAGAAATGTTTTAAATAAGTAAATAAATAATCTACGTAGTCTGGAGAGCGGTTGTAATTTTGGGTGATCTCCAGCCCCCACCTGGAGGTTGGCAAGCCTAAACTGCAAAGACCAACAGGATGCCCAAAGAATGGAAAGCTACAAGTGGGGAGCCCACAGCAAAGAATGTTCTACTGTCCCGTACATGTTTAAATTGTGTTCACTGGAGCTTACTCCTAGGTATATGTATCTGAAGAAGTGAGCCGTGACTCACGAAAGCTCATCCCCTGCCACATATTTTGTTAGTCTTTAAGGTGCTACTGGACTCTTGCTCTTTTCCACTCCTAGGTGTATGTGTATAGGATTGAAGTTAGCAATTTCTCCTGTCCACCGAGGCCCATTGGGGAACTGCTATTTTAAGTCTGCCAAGGACTAGGATTGACAAAGCAGGCACTTCTCCAGGAGCCCTAATCCTAAACTGAGTCAATAGTTGCCTTCAGCATTCCAAGGGTAATGAGTGTGCTCAGTCCTCATCAGGGCATTGGAAGACTAATATTTATCTGCACTTAGTAATATCTTTCTGCATGTCCCAAGTATGCAGAAACTCTGATGTTGTTTGTGGGCGAGCCCATTTCTCTGCCTGTCTGATAAGCCTTTGAGCATGACATCTGCACAACAGGTAATGGTGAGAGTGATTAGCTTAGAGTGAGTGGCTTAAACAGGAGCGGAGAAAGAAGAAGTGTCTTAAAGGCTGGCTGAGGAGGGGGAGTGGAAGTGCTTTGGCTCGGTGGCAGAGCATCTGCTTGGCATGCAGAAGGTCCGGGGATTGATCCTTGGCATCTCCAGTTAAAAGGATCAGATGGTAGATGATGTGAAAGACCATGGCAGCTTCAAGTATGTGTCCGTGCACAGTTAGCAGTGGATCACACTCCTGCCCTTATTATCAGATGCTGTGATGTACAGAGCTACTGACACATAGGAATTCTTGATGCCAACAATCTTCCAGGAGGAGAAAGAGATACCACAAAAGCCAGCTTCCCCCCGCCCCTGCCTCTCCTGAGCCAGTAGAGCGTAAAAGAAGAAGCGAGCAGTTGGTGGCTCAGGAGAGATGAAGGAGCACCTGCTTGGCTGCTCAGCAACAGTCAGCATTAGTTCCTGGAGTGGAGTGCTTGCAGGACCAGGACTGGCAGGCTAATAGAGAAACAGAAGGAAAGTGAATGTGACTGTAAGGAGTGACACCAGGCCCTCAGGGCCAGAGTTGCAGGAGGTGGACGCACTACAGGAGCAGGTATCACCAGGGGCGGCCTCGCCGGGGCAGGATGCAACTCGTCTTGCACCACTCAGGCGACTAACCTCAGAATGTCCATCAAAGCCAACTCCAACAGTTGGGACACTTGTGCCTGGCCACTCTCGATCCTGGCGAAGCGCTCTTCCCACGCTCCGTCATCTGCCGGATCCCTTCGGGACTCAGCCTGTGAAGCCCGGTAGTCATACCGGCTCGCTCATTTGGATCCCGGTGTTACTGTCCACATCTCTTGGGTATCTGCCATCTTGAAGATACCCCACCACTTTGGACGGGTTCCTGCCTCCCGTAGCCAGGGATATGCCCCCCCCCTTAGACCTCCGATACTGGCGCTGGAATCGGTGAAGTGGTGGGGGGAGGCGGTAGACACTGGCACCGTCACCAGTGTCTTGGTTGTTGTGGTGGTAGGTACCATGGCCTCGGTGGTCACCGGTACCTGTAGGTCCTCCTCTCCGCTCATCTTTATGTGAGATTTGGGTTGAGGAATGTCAAGGTCCCATCAAAACAACGTAGTCACTTCTCGAAGAAAAGGTTTCTTTATTGCAGTAATGGATTACTAGAGAGGTTTCTGTTTAGAATAACATGGAAGGACCATAGCAAGTAATATAAAAGCATTTCAAAATACTGCTAAGCCAATGATTCTATTTCCCGCTTGTAAATCCAGAGCGCCAGCTTGCTGGGAACCAAACGGGATATGCCCCCCCTTCGGCTTCCGTAACCGGCACTGGGATCGGAGACGTGGTGGATGGGGGGGCGGTAGACCCCAGAGACTTGGGTGTTGTGGTGGTCGGTACTGGGGCCTCAGTGGTCATCAGTACCTGAAGGTCCTCCTCTCCACTCATCTTTATATGATATTCAGGTTGAGGAAGTAGGATGATTCCTGACTCTCTGTCAGGTCTCCCAATCAAACATTCAACAACGTTCCTAGACAATGTCCAGTTTATTGAGGTTAGTACTGGTGATACCATGAATTCTTGAGTCAGGAATAACGAAAAGCAAAATGGTGGTTACAGATATACCCCCTTCAAACCAGATCCCCTGATATCATAAACCCAATAAGCAAGCACCTACAATCACGGGCAAAAAGCAGCAGTTAGGTTCCCGGTGAGAAAAGCAGATGAGGGAGAGCCAAGCCTTCAAGGCCACTAGGCAGATAGCAAAGGCAGTGGAGACGCAGGGGTGGAGAAGGGTGCCGGAGGAGTTGGAGGATCACAGAAGCCAGGCACCCCCTCCCACATTCCAAGGCATGGCAGCTTCAGCTGACAATGTCCCCATTAATCAATTTACTAGTCCATTGACAATGTACTCCTGGTCAGGTTTTGGATAGTCTAAAGGGAAGATCTTGTCTCACTAACCTGTTAGTGTTCTTTGAGGGAGTGAACAAACATGTGGACAAGGGGGACTCAATGGATGTTGTTCACCTTGACTTCCAGAAAGCTTTTAATAAAGTTCCTCATCGAAGGCTCCTAAGTAAGCTCAATAGTCACGGGATAAAAGGATCAAAAACCGGCTGATTAATAGGAGAGTGAGTATAAATGGGCAATTTTCTCAGTGAGGGTGGTAAGCAGTGGGGTACCGCAGGGATCAGTACTTGGTCCACTGCTTTTTAACTTGTTCATTAATGATTTGGAGTTGGGAGTAAGCAGTGAAGTGGCTAAATTTGCAGATGATACGAAGTTGTTCAGGGTGGTGAAAACCAGTGAGGATTGTGAGGCACTCCAAAGGGATCTGTCAAAGATGGGCGAGTGGGCGGCTCTTCCACTGAGCAACAGAC
The DNA here is from genome assembly GCF_001447785.1 of Gekko japonicus. Lineage (NCBI taxonomy): Eukaryota > Metazoa > Chordata > Lepidosauria > Squamata > Gekkonidae > Gekko > Gekko japonicus. The sequence continues at coordinate 85,050 of NW_015161955.1, forward strand.
CCCTCCCCGCCCAACTTAGCTTAGAGGGAGGTGAGGTCCATGTATGTTGTCCTGAGCTCCTTAAAATATAAGATAATATAATATCTTATATTTGAAATATAAGAAAATATGAGATAAAAACCCAACATAAGACCATAAGAAGAGCCTTGCTGCATCAGACCATTGGTCCATCAAGTTCAACATCCTGTCTCACACAGCGGCCAACCAGTTCCTCTGGAGAGCCAACAACAGGGCATGGAGGGCGAGGCCTTTCCCTGATGCTGCCTCCCGCCTCTGGGATTCAGAAGTTTAAAAGGAAGTACTTCTTCACCCAAAGAGTGATTAACACATGGAATTCACTGCCACAGGAAGTGGTGGTGGCTACAAGCATGGACGGCTTCAAAAGGGAATTAGATAAGCATATGGAGCAGAGGTCCATCAGTGGCTATTAGCCACAAGGTATAGATAGGGACTTTGGGGCAAGCGATGCTCTGTCATCTTGGTGCTTGGGGGGGGGTCAACAGTGGGAGGACCTCCTGATGGCACCTGGTATTTTTGGCCACTGTGTGACAGAGTGTTGGTCTGGATGGGCCTTTGGCCTGATCCAACATTGGCGCCTCTTATGTTCTTATAAAACTCCTAACATACCCTGACCTGGATAGCCCAGGCTAGCCTGACTTCGTCAAATCTTGGAAGCTGTGCATGGTTGGCCCTGGCTAGTATTTGGTTGGGCAATGGCAAACCACCTCTGAAACATCTCTTGCCTTAAAAACAAGTCTAGCTCACCACTTAGTGGTGCATAATGCTAAAGGAGCTAGAACATCTAGCTGCCAGACAATCTTAGGCTGTCCTGGCTATACTACACATTCTGCCATATATTAATCAATTAGTCTTAATATGTTGGGAACTAATTTGCGGGGTTTATAGTTTAAAGTGGTAAAGAAACCTGCAGTGCAAAACCAGTTTGACTCGAGAGCATGGTGGGATATTTGTTAATTTATTAAAATACTTATACTCTCCTTTTGTTATTATTATTTGGTTATTTATAGTCCCACCTTTCTCACTGAGACACAAGGTGGATTATGTAGCGTAAGTCAAGTACAGTCAACAGGAGGGGGACATCCAGTGAGCAATACAACACGGATTGGACTACAGAAATCTGGAAGCAAATAGAACTCTCAAAGAGAGCTGAAACAAAGTATGATACACCAAGTGGTGTAGAAATGACCTAATCTGGAGCATATTTATAGTGTTAGGTACACGGGTGTAGGTCACAGTCCCTATCCCTTTACCAATGTAATTTTCTGATCATTTCATTTTGGTACAGTTCTGCTTACCTGTACAAAACGCCCACTTGAATAATTCCATTTTGCATAGTTTGTGGAAAGCCAATAGGGTGGGAGCTTTCAATTTTGCCCATTTGCAGAAGGATACCTGCAGACGGCCCTGCTGGGATGAACAAAGTTGGTGTGGTGGAGCAGAGAGAGAGAGAGAGGCAGTCCCAAAGATTAAAGGGATCAAGACCTTGATGGGCTTGGTATGTGATAGTCAATAACTTGAACTGAGCCCAGTAATTGATGGACAGCCAATAGGGTGACTGCAGAATGGGAGTGATGTGGACATTCCACCTAGCTCCCAATAATAACCCAGCTGAACCATTTTGAACTAACTGGAGTCTCTAAATAGACTTTGAGTGGAGACTTACATAGAGCACATTACGATAGTCTAGTCTCAATGTTACAATGGCATGGATCCTGGTCTCCAGATAAGCTGAGTTAAGATAGAGGCCATCTTGTGGGCAAGACTGAGTTGGAAGAAAGCATTTCCTGCAGCTGCATTAACTTGCTTCTCCAGCAGTAGTACTGGATCCGGTATAACCCCAAGGTTTTTAACTGGGTCAGCAATGGGGTCAGCTGCACCCCATTGAAAGTGGGAAACACAAAGATCCTTCCCAACCAGCATCACTTCCATCTTGTCTGAGTTTCATTTCAATTTCTTTGCTTTCAGCTATTCAACCACAGAAGTCAGGCAGTAGCTCAAGATGGCTTACAATTATATATATATAATCAAACCCTAAGTATCACCCCATCAAAATATACCCCATCAAAAGCCCTGGCAAATAAAATGGCCTCTAGCAGTGCCTCCTAAAAGCTTCTAAGAACAGTATCCTCCTCACCATCTCAGAGAGTTTATTCCATAGGGTGGGAGATATGATTGAAAATGAATGGACTCTGGTAGATGTCAGACCTCCTTTAAGCAGGGGGCCAGCCTCAGTACTGTAGCTCCCACAGAGGGACACGTTAGGAGAGATGTTCCTTTAAATACGTGGCTCCTTGGCCATGACAGGAAACAAAGTGGAACATGTGTGCCATGGAAAATGCCATCTCTGTAGTATATCTGTAGTATCTATTACCCACAATTCTCAGGGGCGGGGGGGACGACTATAATCTGTACACAGACTTTGGTTTGCTTTCTTAGTCTTCTGTTTAAAAACACCATAAATCACAGGAAGGGAAGCCTAGAAACAAATAGAAAGGGCAAAGCCGAGTTAAGTACCAACAATCCCCTCAAGATGTTAAAGAGTTCTCAGCGTGATATTGAGAGAAGAAGAAGATTTGTTTTTTGACGCCTCAGCCAATGACGGATAGTAATGGGGTATTAATTAAGCACTGAGACGTTCTGCAGAGACTAACACTGTCAGAGGGAGGTTACAGGAAAGGGTATTTTACAGAAGGATTTCCTCAGCATGAATGATCTGTTACCATCTCTTCCCACACAATTGGTGCAAATCGTTTTTTTGTGAGAAGCAGAGGTTAGACATTTGCCAGGAGAGGCTCTTTCTTGGTGGATTGTGCTTTTTATTCTTTTTAATTAAATACAAAGAAGGACAAGGACAGACTTATACAATAATTTGTGACAGGAAAGGTCAGCAAGCCTATAATTCTTCCATGGTTCAGTTTCCTTGTGAAAGGTGACCACGCTGATATTTCAACACACATTTTTAAAGTCCTTGGGAAAATCAAGGCAAGTTACAGCCATTTTCTCTCTCAGAGAGTATGCTGCTTTGATTTAGAGTGTTCTGTTACCTCAGTTTCTACTTGGGGTTTTGTTCCTTCTTAGAGTGTCAGTGTGGTGTAGTGGTTAGGTGTGTCAGACTGTTATCTGGAAGAACCAGGTTCAAATCCCTACTTGTGCCATGGAAGCTTGCTGAATCATCATTGAGCCTGCTTGTCAGGCAAGGCGGGGTATAAATACAAATAATAAATAACTAAATAAATAATAAATCTTTGGGCCAGTCTCATTCTCAGCCTATGAGCCTAATCTACCTCACAGAGTTGTTGTGAGGATTAAAATGGAGAAGAAGAGAATGATGTAAGCTGTTTTGTGTCCCCATCAGGGAGAAAAATGGGGTGTAAATAAATAAATGAGTGAATGAATGAATGAATGAATAAAATCAGGGGTCATTTGGGGGGGACGCGGGGGGACGCCATCCCCCCGGGTGAGGTGCGGGAGGGCGGGGCCTGGAGCTCCCTGCTGGTGTCCGCTGGAGGACGCCGCCGGCTGTGGGGAGGACACACTTCCGGTGATGTCAGGGGGTGTGGCATATGCTAATGAGTTATGCTAATGAGTTCCCCTAGCTCTTTTTCTACGAAATGACCCCTGAATAAAATAAATTCTTTGAAAGTATTCTCCCATGAAAATGAGACCCTTGCATCAATATTACACTGTCAGGTAGAAAGTTAGCTTTCAGGAGTGTGGAACTGCTTCTTCACCATACTCCTGTTTCACCTACTGTTGCCCTTTGTGCTGGGTGGTGCTCTGTCTGTCAGGGTTTCCCTGTGCCCGGAGACAGATTTATCCATGTTCATAGCATTGTGCTTTCTCTGCACTGGAGCACTTGAGAGTGATCTTGTCCTTGACTTGTGAGCTTAACTTGAGCACAGGACCACGGTGTTAATTAAAGAATACAGAGAGGTAGAAGACCTGACTGGAACACATAAAACTGTCCCACATTGAGTCAGATCATTGATCTGTCAAGGTCAATACTATCTTCTCTGACTAATGGTGACTCTTCGGGGTCTCAGCCAGTGGCCTTTCACTTCACAAACTACCTGATTCTTCTAGCTGGAGATGCCAGGGACTGAACCTGGGACTTTATGCATGCCAAGCAGGGGCTCTACCACTGCGCCCAGGTCCCTCCCCTGTATGTTTTGCATGAAGAAGATCCTGAGTTCAGTTCCCACAGCACACCACAAGGCTTGGTAGTTCTGTACACAAAAGAAATTGGTGTTGTGCTCTACACAGAAGAATACATCCTAATACAAAAGAGGTGACTGAGAGACGGAGGGAGATGGGTGAAGGTTTGGAAATTAGTCATGAATTCTGTTATTGTCTCACACTGGTGCACTGACATTAATTATGGAACCCATACATTCAGGGCAGACTCCAGAACTAGGGAGGCCCCAGGCATAACACTCTCCATTGAACTCTACCCTACACGAAGTGTGCCTCCCCTCCATGTGTACCTGAGTGAGAAAGCAGAATGCCACCCTCTCACTCACCTTTAAGCCTCCTCTTCACTGGCTTGGCTAAAAGGAATGTGAAAAGAAATTGTGGCCCCCTCACTCCAAGTGCTTTTCAAGGCAAGAAATGAGAGAGACCAGGTGGAAGCAGATGAGATCTGCTCTCTGGTTGGAGGTGGGTCTTCCACTGGGCCCTGGGCCCCGCCTGGTGGAACGAGCTCTCAGTTGAGATCCGGGCCCTGTGGGATCTATTACAGTTCCACAGGGCCTGTAAGATGGAGCTCTTCCACCTGGCTTTTGGTTGAGGTGGCAGGCGTCCCTCTTCCCTTCTGGCTATCTCCCCTCCAGTGACCTGGACCCCAATATTGGGGCACTGCTGAATTTCAAATAAGTTGTTTGACATCAGAACTAACTGTTGCATGGTATCCCATGGTTATTTTAATGTTATTATATTAAGAATTGTTGTAAACCGCCATGAGCCCGCTCGCGGGGAGGGCGGTATATAAATAAAATAAGTAAATAAAATGGGGGACTCAGCAGATGCACCACCCTGTAAGTCTTAGATAGTGACCCTGCTTACCTCTGCTTGACCGGTGGGAGTACTGCTGTGAACTAGAAGAAAGCCCCGTCTTTCTAACCCTCCTCACTGTGCTCTCACAGAATTACATCATGAAATACAGCTAGGGAGTTAGTTGTTTTCATTACCCTACAAAGGGAGGGACTTCTGTTCACCAGCCCCTTCTGCTTTGGTATGCACAGTCTGTCTTCAGTGTTCCTGTCACTAAAGAACGTCTAGCCTGTCCATCATCATGAAGACGTTCAAGGTATCCATTATGATATTATTCATCTAAGTGCATTAATATTCCTTCCTGGCTCTTGCCTAATGAGTTCCTGATTTGTAAGCTCTCCCGACTCCCAACTTAGCTGTGCTACTGCCCCGGTTCCTGCTCCATCTATTGTTTACTTTATAATTTCAGGGTGTCTTCCACTGTCCTTCCTCAAATCATCTCCATGAGCCATTCATCCTGGAAAACATTTATCGTGGATTAATTTGCAATAAATTGCTGCCGGCGCCCTCTTCGCACTGAAGTCCCTCGTAAGATATAGATTACCCTTCTGTCAGAGAGTTAAGGGTAAGCCCATTAATCTTATTGAGTCGCCGTCCCCTTTCTTTCTTTTCCTCTTTTGCTCCCATTGAAGAAAGGATTTGCATTCTTTAAACATAAAAAGGAACAGTCCGATTCATCAGTTTCTCTGGGTTTTGTTTGCTGTTGTGCCACAAATATTTGTTCTGACCCAAAAGGAGACAATGTGCCAGCCAATGGGTGCTGCCACCGATATATTTCTTTAGACTGAAGAGCCCACCGCAAACCCCAGGGTAGGGCAATGCCAGTCATATGTATAGTGCTCACAATGTAACAGGCGAGTTAGATTCCTATAAGCTTGGGGAGCAGCTGTGGCTCACTGGGTAGAGCATCTGCTTTATGTGCAGAAAGTCCCAGGTTCTATCTCCAGTATCTCCAGAATGAGATCATGTATGATGTGAAGGTCTTCTACCTGAGCCCTGGAGAGCCACTGCTGGTCAAAACAGACAACACTGTCCTGGGTGGACCAATGGTCTGACCCAGTATAAGGCAGCTTCATGGGGTTGAGTTAATAGTGATCGGCTCATATACTGGAGTTGGATAACCGCACCCAGATAACAATGGCCATCCTGTGAGTAGTATTAGTGACATCAAGCAAGAAAGCATTGTATGTCACTAATTGGTCGCTCCTGCTAATGAGACATTCAGTCTTCTTTGCCATTGGCCAGCCACTGACTGGTTGCTTCTACTGGTGAGACATTCAGCTTTGCCATTGGCCAAACACTGATTGGCTGTTCCTCCTGATGAGACATCCAATCTTCTTAACCATTGGCACACCATTTTTGCCTTGTTTCCTTACATGGAGGTATGAAAGAAAATTTTCAGTATCTCAGCCTTCTTTACATTATGTCACATGGACATAGAACTTTCATGACAGGAATTCTGATTATACCCCCAATATGCCCCAAAGTTACTGTAATCAGTGGCCAGAATTAGCTATAATCCTATCAACATTACTGGGGGACTAAGTCCTCTTGAACTCACATGAATGTGGTTTCCAAGTAATCATGTCTAGGACTGTCCAGTTGTAAGCTATGAGAACTATGTTTATTGTCCTCAATCCTGCAATTGTCCTGCAAGCCTAAAGGCACTTTCCTGGAAGTAGGTCCTGTTGGAAAATTTGGTAAAAGTAGTTAGATATTCAGAGCATGCAATGGATCTTTGTTCACTGGAGAGGAGGCATTTTCTTTCTATGTAAAAATCTTTATTTCTAAAGCGAAAGGTACACGGGAAATCTACAAAACAACAAACACTTAAGACTACATCCTTACTGTTGCAAGTACAACAACTGTCTGACCTACCACACAGTTGGTAATGGAGATTCTTCTTTCTTCTTGACCCTAGAAGGAAATCACCTGAATACACTGACCAATGATTGTTAGTAAATAGACTCCAGTTTCCAGGGCTTTCTCCCCAGGTTACCTTCCAGGTCAGCCTAAACACAAGGTAAACACACTAACCCTATAATGGCTGAATTTAGGCCTTGCAACACACATATTTCCAACAGGCCCCACCGAATTATGTGAGACTTACTTCTAAGCAGACCTGTATGGGATTGCTCCCTCCGTCACTAACTTTGGCCTGGATCCAGCCATTTTCTGGACCCTTACGGAGCTCAAAGCTCCAGACTATGCTACCATTTTAAGTAAGAATCTTGGCGAGAAGAACAGCTAGATTTGAGTCCAGTAGCATCTTAGACACCAACAAGATTTTGGGAGTATAATCTCGCTAGTCTCTAAGGTGCTGCTGTAGTAAAACTAGCTGTTTTACTACAGACCAACACGGTAACCCTCTGAAACTGTCTCAGTGAGATGAGTGTCAACCAGTCTGTGGACATTTCCACCCCAACCCTGGGCTTTAGAGCCACGCCACCTGCGTATATATGCTTGCTTGTTCACCCTTTTCTCAGCTGAACCAATATGATTTTGAGTAAACAAACACTGAAAAAACCATAAGTGCCCCGCCTATCTCTTTAAGTAAAGCAGTCATCGTTGAAAAAAAAATGAGTGGACTCAGATAAGTGCTTTTCTGCCCATTACAAACGGTCACTGAAGTGGATTGAAACTGCATTATTTAGCATGTGTGAAAGCGCCCATACACACACAGACCCTTTGGCAAAGCAAGACCTTTGCAGCTTAATAAAACTTAAGGGTAGGATGACCACCTGTAATGGAAGACAGAGTTCTTATCTTTATTCTTCAACTGTAAAAGACAGCATTGGTGCAAGAAGAGTTTTTTCCTCGTCTTTTGACAGAATAGGCTGCAAATACTGAAATTCTCTTTTCTTCCTAATAACTGAGTATACAGGAGACTAATCCTTTATTGAATCTGGTCACCTTACTAATGTGTTGGACTCCTTAAGTCATTTCCATGCAGATTCCAACTTCTGGAAACTACAAATGTCACCATGTATTGGGGAGAAAGTGTTCATCTGAATCTATCTTAGACTCTAACACTTTGGGGTTGTTTCACTCTGTGGCAGATTAACAAGAAGGGTTGCCAGCTCCCTGGAGGAAAAAATATCCCATCCCTTAAATAGAAGCTTCATAGGATGTTACTTACCAGGTGATGTGATTGACCTCCATGCCGTGGAAAGCTTCAGCTATCCATTTCTACACAAAAGGACAAGGTGTGTTTTCTCCAGGCCTTTTGGCAACCCTGTTAGGGGTTGCCACCATATTAGAGGTTGCCACGTCTTGTTGCCACCACCTCTTACCACCTCCTGCCTCTTCCTGGTTGTTATCACTCACCATCCTAGCCCACGAACTACTAATTCGCCTTTTCTCCTCATTCTCATTCTCTCCTCTCTCCTCATTCAGGGGAGAGGCAATCCTAGATTTGGTCCTAAGCAACGCCCAAGACCTGGTGAGAGATGTAAAAGTGATTGCACCACTTGGGAACAGTGACCATAATGTTATTGAGCTCAACATTTGTATGAATAGGGAGTTGCCCAAAAAGACTGACACAACCACTTTTCACTTTAAAAGGGGTAACTTCTCCGATATGAGGGGACATGTGAGGAAGAAACTGAAAAGAAAAGTAGAAAGGGTCAAAACCATTGGGGAAGCTTGGAGACTATTTAAAACTACGATCGTAGAAGCTCAGAAAAAATATATACCGCAGATTAGGAAAGGCATAAATAGGTACAGAAAAAGCCTGATTGGATAACTAACAAAGTAATGGAAGCTGTAAAAGGTAAGAAGGATTCCTTTAAGCGGTGGAAAGTTAGTCTCAGTGAGGTTGATAAAAGGGAACACAGGCTGTGGCAAATAAAATGCAAGTCTGTGATCAGGCAGGCAAAAAGGGAATATGAGGAGCATATAGCAAAAAAATTTAGGGCTTTAAAGGTCAAAACCAGCATCTTGAATTTGCCCGGAAACCAATAGGCCGCCAATGTAGCTGCTTTAAGATAGGCTGTACATGTGAAGACCAATGTTCCCTCTAAGCTGAGTTAGTGTGAGCTAGCTCACAGTTTTTTAGCCTCCAGCTCACACATTTCAGGAAGGATGGCTCCAGAGCAAACTAATTTATGCAGTAGCCAAATCACTCACTCACAACTTTAATGCCAGTAGCTCACAAAGTAGAATTTTTGCTCACAAGACTCTGAAGCTTAGAGGGAGCATTGGTGAGGACCAAGATGTTCCGGTCAGACACCTGGCAGCTGCATTTTGGACAACCTGAAGTCTCTGAAATGCCTTCAAGGGCAGCCCCGAGTAGAGCAAATTGAAGTAGTCTATTCTAGAGGTGAAAGTGTCACTATAATCATATAATCATAGTAGAAGAAGGAGAAGAGGAGATTGGATTTATACCCTGCCCTTCACTACCTGGAGGAGTCTCCTTCCCCTTCCCACAACAGACACCCTGTGAGTTAGGTGGAGCTGAGAGAGCTCTCTTGAGAACTGCCCTTGAGAGAACAGCTCTGAAAGAATTTATGACTTACCCAAGGTCACACCAGCAGCTGCATGTGGAGGAGTGGAGAATCAAACCTGGTTCTCCCAGATTAAAGTCCGTGCTCTTAACCACTACACCAAACTGGCTCTTGACAGGACTACCAGCATATTTGGATATTAAATTGCTGGTCTCCTCTGGGGCTCAAGCTTGTTGCTGAATTTGGGACTTTGACAAGAGGGAGGTATGGAATTGGGGGTTGACTCACTCCCCCTCCCCTCCCCAGCTTCAAGAGGGAATTAGATAAGCATATGGAGCAGAGGTCCATCAGTGGCTATTAGCCACAAGGTATAGATGGGAACTCACAGGCTGGGGCAGGTGATGCACTATATCCTTGGTCCTTGGGGGGGGGGCAACAGTGGGAGGGCTTCTAGTGTCCTGGCACCACTGCGGGACCTCCTGATGGCACCTGGTACTTTTAGCCATTGTGTGACAGAGTGTTGGACTAGATGGGCCATTGGCCTGATCCAACATTGGCTTCTCTTATGTTCTTCTTATTCCCCAGTGGCAGAAAGCTGCACAGGCCCAAAGAGGCTTCTTAACTTCTCATGTTTCACGGAGTGTGGGAAGTCCCATTGGACATGTGCAGGTTACGGCACTGTCCCTAAAATGCCTGGGGAAAGGTAGGAATATTGGTGGCTCCAACTCTTGGGTGGGGGCAGGTGGTGTTAAAATGCCAGGTGGTTACCATCTCCCCCCCAATCTACTACATATGGCCTTCACCTCAGCACATTGTTTAGCCAGCTGTGGACTGACTTGTGTCCTAAATTTTGCCAACAACAACAATAATAATAATAATAATAATGTGCTGCCAGGTCATAACCAACTCATGGTAGCTCCAGGATGACAGGGTTTTCCAGGCAAGAGATAAGCAGAAGCAGTTTCCCATGGCCTTCCTCTGCACAGTAGAGTTACCAGGTCCCTCCTGGCAACTGGTGGGGGATGGGGGGACTTACCAGGAGTAGGAGGGAAGCCCAGGCGATGTCACCGGTGACGTGGCTACGTCACTTCTGGTATGTACTCGAAGTGACGTCATCATGTTGCCCCACCGGGGCAATGCTCTGGTATTTGGGCAAAAACTCTATGGCTTCTTCCAAATACCAGACCACTGACTGGACATTGCTAATGTGATGACATCCCTTCTGTTGCATGCCGGAAATGATGTCACCACATTGCCGACAACGTAGCCTGGGCCTTGCTTGCTTAAGTACATAGGGTTTGATTCCCCACAAATACCAGACCAGTGACTGGACATTGCCAATGTGATGATATCCCTTCTGGTGCATGCCGGAAGTGATGTCACCACATTGCCAACAACGTAGCCTGGGCCTTGCTTGCTTAAGTACATAGGGTTTGATTCCCCACATACTTAAGTATGGTTTGATTCCCCACTCCTCCACATGCAGCTACTGGGTGACCTTGGGCAAGCCACAGTTCTCTTAGAGTCTCCTTGTCTTCTTCTTCTCTCCTGGTAAATCCCCGTCAGCCAGCTGATTGGCAGCAGAGGTTGGACCTGGCATCAGGGGACTCCTGCCTCCACAGGGGGCAGGGTCTGGCAACCCTACTGCTCAGCAACCTCAGTCTTCCTTGGTGGTCTCCCATCCAAGTATTAACCATGACCAGCCCTGCTTAGTATCCAAGCTCTCACAAGACTGGGCTAGTCAGGGCTGGACAGATTGCTAAATTTTGCCCCTACCAAAAATAATTCAGATACAAATAATACACATCTGTTTTGCCTGTGTGCTATCTATAAGGAATTTGTTTTAAAGGGCCTATCTGTTTGTATGTGTGTGGTGTGCTTAAGGGGGGGGGGGGAAGCAACCAGCATAATAGATCATTGTTTTCATTTCCTGGAATCAATATAGCACAGTGCCTGAATCAAAAATCTAAGCAGGCAGGCAAATGAGGCATTTCCAGGTGTTTGCAAGGTAGGACAAGGATTCGAGGAGCCAGGTTTTATAAAGTTGGTTTTGATCTTCCTTGCTCAAATTCTTCAGTCAGGCAGATCTGTGCAACTCTGTTGTTTGATGAAATTGGTGGGCCAGCCCCTTCTCCGCCATCCAGCTCATCCTTGCATTAGTTTTTATCCATAAGCACACAGGATGCACAACCTCACTTGGATAACTCACGCTACATGTACCTTCGATCGCCATCTGGCTTGACTTTTACACTTATTGTTGTGATATTCGGTTTCATGGTATTGTTTTAACAGTGTTGTTCCCTGCCCTGCGCCCTGCTGTGCACGGGTTGTTGTTGTTCAGTTGCACAGTCGAGTCCGACTCTTCGTGACCCCATGGACCACATCACGCCAGACCCTCCTGTCTTCCACCGTCCTCCGGAGTTTGCTTAATTTCATGTTTGTTGCATCGGTGACACTGTCTAACCATCTCATCCTTTGCAATCCCCTTCTTCTTTTTCCTTCAATCATTCCCAGCATCTGGGTCTTCTCCAGTGAGTGCTCCCTTCTCATTTGGTGGCCAAAGTATTTGAGCTTCAGCTTCAATATCTGGCCTTCCAGGGAACAGTCAGGGGCCCTGTTCACATGGCAAATTTGCCCCGCGGGAGGGACGGCTTGCCTGCGGATTAAAGCTGTGCGATCATACCTGAACATTTGGGAAACGTCGCACTCCCGTCTCTAACCCGCAGCTTCGGCCCAAATATGCGGATTTAAAAGCTACCGGGAACCATGTACTAGTTTCCTGATAATGTGCGGCGCGGGCGGGCGTCTGATCAGGAAGCAGTGGTAGCAAGTCACAGCCAGCGCCCATCGGCATCCCACGCATGCACACAAACACCTTGCTGCTGTGTTGCTTAGTATGGTGTGATCGGCTGCTGGAGGCTTGGGCATGGAGCCTCGGGGGAAGGTGAGATCGCGCTACCGCGCATCTTTTTGCTCCGGCTCAAAAAGCCTCCCATCCCTTGCGGATTATCCCGCTTGTGTGACCGGGGCCTGGGTTCATTTCTTTTATGATTGACTGATTTGATCTCCTTGCAGTCCAAGGGACCCTCAAGAGTCTTCTCCAGCACCATAATTCGAAAGCATCTACTCTTCGGCACTTGGTGCAGGGGAGGGTGGGCTATAAATCCAATAAAATAAATACATACATTTAATATTGTCGACTGTATTTTATTTGGCCTCCCTTTGCTGGCCTGTGACCTCTACCAAACGTGCATGCCACTGTAGTTTCAGGCTAAAAGTGACCATTAGCACAGCATGATTTTTAAAAAGAATATATATCAAGGCAGCCAAATGCGCTGCTGTCCTTGGGGTTCTTTCAACCGATATCTCATTAGCAGTTCTTGCAGGAAATTCATCTGCATACACTCCCCATCACCACTGCTTAATTTTTTTTTAAAAGGCTGCACCATGGTACACCTACAGGCCTGTTCGGCCCAGGAAGGGGAATTGATCACTTCAAAAGAACCACTTCACGCGGCCTTTACGGCCATTACGTTATAAATATGTTGGTGCAGCCGATGCTTGCAGCATGCTAAATAGCTTCTTGGGCGCTGCTCCCCATAGCATATCTTAATGAAATGCTGACTATTTGGCATCTCATTGGACAGCAGCATTCCAGAGCATCCGTCACGACTGACAGATGTACGGGAAAAGTGTATGCAACAGTCCAGGAGCTTGTAGCCCCTTCTTGGCCTCTCTGCGCGTGGTTTATATCTTACTGATAGGTGTCAATGGGAAGGCAATGCTTGAAGTATGGGTTGCTTCAGATGTGGCGTAGAACTATGCACAATTTATCACTGAACTACTGTGATGTTTAACGTGTTCCCTGACAAGCAACACAATTTAAATAAAGGCAGCTTGCTTCAAATATTAATGTTGCCAAACGCAGGTAATATTCTGAGGCCAGTTATTGTAGATTATAGTTCCTCTTAGGTGTATTACACAGAAAGGTATTGTGTTGAATAGGAGAGGATGGCTGTTACTCCTCCTGTGCTCTTGCAAAAGTTCCTGACGGTAGCTTTAAGGACCACATGCTGGTTAGTGGTGCCCCCCCCAACCAGATATCACTGCACCAAGTTTATAATGTCCTCCGTTGATTTTTCAAACCTCAGACTCCTAAGCTGATAAAGGTGAACCATAACATTTCAAGCCAGAGGTGTCATTTCAGAATGTTGTGCCACGTTAAGCCAGCACAACAGGGTGAAAGATGGCTCAGTCAGGGTTGTCGGGTCTTCTGCTATGGTGGGAGAACTCTCACCAGCAACTTGCTCGCAGCGGTGCCAGGAGAAAAATAAACCCCATCAAAAAATGACCATTCAGTCAATAGCTTGATGGCACTTCTGGGGAAAACCAGGAAAGCAACCAGCAGGGATGGCAACCATGGGGACACGGGGGGATGCTGTCAGCAATAGTGTGATGTCACTTCTGGGAAAACCACAGAAGTGATGTCACATCTCTCTAGGAATAGCCAGAAACTCTATGGTAAAAGTATAGAGTTTCTGGCAATTCATAGACAGGACTTATAACACTTCTGGGGTTTCCTCAGAAGTGATGTCACGCTGTTGCTGATGGCATTCCCCCCCCCAATTATTTTTCTCTTGCCAGCTGCAGGAGTATTGGGGGGGGGCAGAAGCCAGGGACAGAGGATCCGCTGCCCTGGCAGGAAACTGGCAGCCCTGCTAAATGGTGTCTGTGAGACTGTACACCAGAAGGTGTTCAGGATCACTCTGCAGGCTAATTCTGTTCCTGCCTTCCCACAAAAGGTTACTCCTTTCCTGTCTTGTACCTAAGTAGGCTATTGTAGCCCTTATTTTTAGAAAGGATTTGTTCAGGCAGCAGGTGACCTTTCTTACATGCCGTATTGATTGCGCAGGTATGTCTTGGGCTGACAAGGTGAAAATGGCGACAGTATTTTACAATTTACTAGGCTTGTTTATTCACCTGCTTATGTAACACATTTATGAGCTGCCTGGGCTTGGATTGATTTATTGCTGCCTGCATCCAGAGTCAGAACTGGCTAAGGAATTTCTGCAGCAGCAGCTAGCTTATGCCGTGGCTGTGCATTAACAAATTACTGATAAGAAATTCATCCAGCACCATCCCCTAGGACATTGTGTCCGCCCTCTTACTACAAACAGCAGATGATGTAGTCAAACCGTTCCTCGACAGTTAGAGAAAGGATGTAGGATTCAGTGGATCTTTGGCCTGACACAGCAAAGTTATTGTTTGTTTCTTTAAAGTAGTTTATACTATCTATAAAACAGAACCTCCAGCAGGTTATCCAACCAAGAATAGAAGTCATAAAAATATAAATTGTAAAAGCTAGTGACAGCCAGAGTGGTGTAGAGGTTACCAGAGGAATTGGAGCCCAGATAGAATGCATCCCTTAGGGTTGCCAGACCCTATGAGGAGGTGGGGGTCACCAACCACCATGCCCCACCACCCCACCACCAATCAGCTGGCCGGTAGGGGGGAACTTACTCTGAAAAAGAGGGAGATCCATCCAACATGCAGCAACATGTCTATATTACTGCCCACGTGACCCGGAAGTGACATCATCACTCCTGGGTCATCCGGCAATGCTCTGGTATTTGGGCAAAAACTCTATGGTAGAAGCCAAATTTACCGTGGAGTGTCGCCCCGATGTCCCATAAGTAATGATATCACTTCTGGGTCACATGGTCAATGATGTAGACATTTCACTGCAACTTGGATGGGCCTCCCTGCTGCTCCCGGTAAGACCCCCCCCATCCCCACCTGTTGCCAGGAGGGACTTGGCAACCACCAAGTCTAACAGCCTACCAGCAGGGTTAACAGCCCAAATCGAGAAAACTGTAAAGGCAAGAAGAAGTCCCACCTGAACTGAGTGAACAGAAAGGAGTACAGTATTTGGTAATAAAGCAAGCAAAAAAACAACTGGAAGAGTAAACTGCTAAAAATATTACGATAATCATTCTCTTGCTGCCTTCTTCTGCCAGTGGGTGAAGACTTTTTTGTTTGGTTTGGCATTCCCTCAGTCATCCCTCCTTCCTGACCAATGTTTTGTTTTTCCTGTGTCTTTGAATTTTAGCTCTGGTTTTAATTGTTTTAATGATCTGCATTGGGAGGGTTACTGGTTTTAAAATGTCATTTTATTATACGTGCTTTAATTTGTTAGCCGCCTTGATGGCCCTTGTGAGGACAGAAAGGCAGGCTATAAATGTTATTTGTTGTAAATGTTATACAGTAAATTAAACAAAAAGGTACATCAAGAGTAAGAAACTGGGCAGGGAAGCCTTTGGATGACAAAGGAATGAAAGGATTGCTTAAGGAAGATGGGAAGATGGCAAAGGAGCTGAATGAATTCTTTGCACCCGTTTTCATTGTGGAAAATACGGGGCAAATACCTATGCTGGAGTTGCTGTATTCCAAGAGTGGGTCTCAGGGCTGAGTCATGCCATACAAGTCTTCATGGATGCCCCAAGGTTACACATGCACTGGAAGGGCCATGCTTCCCAGGTGTGCATGGGCCCAATTTGGAAAAGAACTGTGGAGCATGTGGAAAAGGGGCTCCAGATTCCCCACCCCCAGCACCATTCAGTCAACCTCCAATGTCTCATTTTAAAAAGGAACATAAATCTATCCCTTAAATAGTATTCCATCTTTTATCCCTAAACATTTAGTAATAGCATATGAATTTCTTTGTTAATTTTATTTTGTCACTTTTGGTTTTCTGCATTGATTCTTATTCAAGTTCCCTACTAAAAACAGAGGTATCCCCATCTTGTGATTTATTTATTTTACTCCATTCCCTTCTCAAATGTCTCTGCTGCTTCGAATAATGTCCTTGCTGGGCTCAGACAGCTCATTCAAAATCTCTTAGTTCGGGCAGGAAATCGAAATTATCATAAAAGTGACAGGAGCAGAGAACATGAAGTATAAAATTCCCCAACAGGCTAGGCAGCATCCTGAGTCTGAAGTCCCACAGATTTCCACTGATACCTGCATTACGATGCACCATTTCCAGCTAGTTTGTTGCACGGCTGGAGGCTTTGAACAGAACAGTCAAGAGCATGGCAATTTTCCATTTCCTTGTCATGGGCTGAATTGTATGCTTGATAATATGCTGTAACTCCATGCAGAGATGGTTACTATTTTTCAGTGGCGAGCACTTTAGGTGGGTATTTGCCTACAGCACCGAGTTGACCTCACTGCAGTATTGCACAACGTAAAGAGGAAATGTGTCCAAATAAACTAATATGCAAAATCCGACATAACTATTTCCTTTGTAACGGCATCCCAGCACATGAAAATGGCAGATCTTTTCCTACTCCTACTGCTGATAGTGTTGATGTCCAGGCACTGCTTTTCGAGCCTGGTCTCCTAGGCACAGGGCAGCGGCTGCTGAATAGGTCTCGTCACCACTGGTAGTATTCTGCCCCCAAGAAAAACCCTAAATCTAAGATGCAGAGCCTGGTTTGTCTCCTATTGCATGGCGTACCTGAGGAATACTGGAGGATACCACACAGCTAAGCTTGGTGAGAATGGGAGCAAACCTAAGAAGATATTTTCAGAAGCGAGTTAACTTGTGGATTTGTTTACTTCGTTTATAGTATAGCCCACTTTTCTCCCCAATGGAGAGGCCTAAATCTCCCTTTCTCCATTTTATCCCAGTAGGCAAACGGTAATCCTAAACCACCTTGGGAAAGTCACACACCTTCTGACTAACCTACCTCGCAGGGTTGTTATGAGGATAAAATGGAGAAAGGGAGATTGTTTAAGCCTCTTCCTTGGGGAGAAAAGTGGGGTATACTATAAACGAAGTAAACAAATCCTGTGAGGTAGGTTAGTCAGAAGGTGTGTGGATGCAGGCAATTCCATTCAGACACCATAAGCGCAGGATACCTTCTTTGATTCAGGGCCACACAGGATATTAACTGACCTATACATTTAACTAAATCTTTTATTTATTACATCTTTATTCCATGCTTTCTCCAGGCAGCCCAGAGCTGCATCTGGAGTTCCCTTTCTCTCCCTTGCCTGAATCTCTAACCAGTACCCGCCTAGACTGTCATTTTTTAAACGTATGGAAATTCGCAGTATTTTTTTATTTATTTTAAAAGCCACACATCCTGTGTCTCAGTTACATGGCTCGCGAGGCAGCTACAGAAAGAAATGAAATCTGTCATGACTAAAGGAATGAAAATGCCATGTCACAAAAACACTACTTGACAGCAATTAGGATAAAATGGAACAAGATGGTAAATAAAAATATGACATATGGAGCAGGAACAGAAAAAAGCCCCTCAAAGTCAACCAAGACCGAAAGTAGCAATGTAACCAGAAGCCACTGAGGAAGGAAGGAAGGAAGGAAGGAAGGAAGGAAGGAAGGAAGGAAGGAAGGCCTGGTGCCTAAAATTAATTCAACTGAGTGTCAGGTGGATGACTGTGGGGCAGCAGTTCTACTATCAAGGGGCCATCCCTCAAAAGGTCCTCTTTCCGGCAGTGAGCTACTTCATAGCTGAAGGTAAGATACGAAGATTTTGGGTTTGTAAAGTGCTTTCAAGTTGCAGCTGACTTATGACAACCCCGTACGGTTTTTCAAGGCAAGAGATGAACAGAGGTGGTTTGCCACTACCTGCCTCTGCGTAGCAATCCTGGACTTCCTGGGTGGTCTCCCATCTAAGTACTAATCAGGACTGACCCTGCTTAGGTTCTGAGATCTGACCTTAACTGATAGGCACATTTCTGTGGGCGTTAGGCTTCTAGATTGTAAATTACTGAATTGTTAGCAGATAACCAGTAGTTGTGGTGGTGTCTGAAGACATGGTTTATAAAAGTGCCCTTGTGAATACAGGAGGCATCATTTTCAC
Organism: Gekko japonicus; assembly: GCF_001447785.1. Lineage (NCBI taxonomy): Eukaryota > Metazoa > Chordata > Lepidosauria > Squamata > Gekkonidae > Gekko > Gekko japonicus. The sequence continues at coordinate 103,456 of NW_015161955.1, forward strand.
CTGCTGTTTTTTTGTGGTGTGCACACCTTCCTTCCATCTTGTTTTTGTATCTGCTGCAGATCTTCATCTTGTCAATCTGCATGGATGGAAAGCATGCCGCCGCAGAGGTATTCTATCATTTCTATAACAATACTTCAGGAGCGGAATAATTTGCATCAGGAACCAAATGATTTACATGGAAGATACATGGTGTTTGTACTCTGGAGGCTCCTTTAATCACAGGCATGCATCCACATTCATTTCGTTTAACCATTAGAACAGAGATAAAAAAATCATTAAGAATAATTAATGGGATGTATTGGCTCCCCCACCTTTTCATAGCACAACATTTGTTTCTAATCAAAGGAAATGCCTGTAATTGCAGCTCTGCGATTAAAATGCCGTCAAAAGCTTCGACAAACCTCACCATCGTTGCAGGTATCTCTCGGTTTAGCACCATCTTCTTAATTATTGTGCGGAGATTATCCTTAATGTTATTGAACAAATTACAATTTATGCCTCTCGTTAGCATCCGCTGTATCTGCATTACAGAACACAAAAGGAAGTCTGTTGCAATAATGAGCGGGGGTTTGATTTTGGCTTCCAAGAGACACCGTGCCAGATGAGCCCCTGGTGAAGCCTGGCGCATAAATCACCGCTGACACTCCACTTGGGGACATTGTTTAGAGGTGTGCCATGGCCAGTGAAACAACAGAAGCTTCAGTAAACAAGGAGCAAATTTTTAAGCCTTGCCATGAAACCTTTTAAATAAACTTCCTATTGATCCAATGGTGTCATCTCATCTTACACAGAGCAAAGTGATATGACTTAGAAAAGATGTCTACCTTTTGTGTCAGAAGAGAGCAGACTGAGACACATTACAAAATCATGAGAGCCACTTTTTCTAGGGAATCACGACACTGGGAAGGGATGGTTTGGATCATCTCTCATCCATAGGGCTCCAGATGTGCATTTGCACTCTGGAGAGTGCTGTAAATAAATGTTATTGTGGCAAAACAGTCCCATGGGCCTACAGGCCCTGTTCAGTCTTGCCTTCTGAGGTGTCTGGGCACCAACAGCCATCCAAGTCTCCACCTGGCAATGTGCCACTCTCCTGGCTTTCCTGCCCTCAGAGGGGTTTTCTCTCTCTCTTTTGGTGCACCCACTGCCACCACCTGGCCTTTGTAGGAATGATCCACTGAGAGTAGCAGGGCTCCCAGTTTCCCTTCCCTGCATTGCTGTTCTAAGGCCTCACCTTGTGTTGGTATCTCCCTCTACCAAGTCTGGTTACCGTGGAGACAGCTTACTGCAACTGTGCACCATGGGGGGGGGACAGCATTAGCTGCTTGTCAGCTGACTGGTCCCCTTCTCTTGGCACCCATTTTAAATAGTATGTTTGAACTGTGGAGGTCTACATTATGCAGAGAAAAACTACTGGCATTAAAAATTCTAAAACATTTATTGTTATTGTTATTTCGATTTATTAATCGCCCTATCCCAGCTATGCCGGGCTTTGGGTGATGTACAAGAGAGGCATAATGCCATTGAACAGAATACAAATTTTTAAAAATCCAGCACAGTTAATAAGAATAAAACCAGAATAAAATCCCAGATGGCGATTTACAATTTTCCATTCCTTTCTGGACTGGGGGGACTTGGCTGGGTGGGGGGGCATAAAGCTTAACAAAATATACATACAGGAAGAGAGGGAAAGGAGAAAATATCCACATGCAGTCAGTACAGCAACAGATTGAGCAAGGAAAAAGTGTGAACTTGCAATTCCTCTGTCCCTCACTCTGTACATGTCCTAGCTGATCTTATTCTAAGGCATGTATAATGGACCCCTGCTGATTCTTCTCTGTGAGGCAAATTTTCCCACCAAAACACTGTTCCCCTCTCTTACTGAGTAGCCTTTTAGTAGCCTGTTTGGATTACAGAATTATAACTTTCTGCATGTCCCACCCTGTGATATTTGGCTTTTGCTCAGGCCAGAGATTTATTGTAACTCAGCAGGAGCCGTCTTATAAAACCCTTTGGAAATGGCATTTACATGAAGCAAAGTCAAAACAAAAAGGTTGATTTTATTGAACAGGCACAGTTGGATCAGGAATAGGGCAGGGGATGAGAAGTTCCGGTAACTGTTGTTGATTATACAAATTAGATATTTTGAACAGGCAACGGAGTATAATTGAAGTGTATATTCTTAGAGACTCAGTTCTTGACTGTGAGAGGTTTGTCTTGGAGATTTCTTTCAGCAACATTGTGTCTTAATAAAGTTTCATACAATTATCTTAGTTTCCTGGAAGTTAGTATTTTCTTCCTGTATTTGAATACTTCCCTTGTGGGATTATAACTTTCTCTCTCTCTGTCTCTCTCTCTCTCTTACTCTTGAGAAGTCTAAGACCGTTTCCCTTTTCACACAAACCAGGGGTCCCTTCTGAGTTGAACCTTCTGAATAACTGGGTAAGAAGTATCTTCCTCTTTCTAGGAGTAATAATCCTTTTCTGTTTGGCTAGACTGGCAGTTTTCAACCTACTGTCCAGCCTCTTCTGTCAAACCTAAACCCCAGTTCTGGAGACTGTGAAAAACCAGAGTTCAGCTAGGACTGACACTTAGACTTTAAGTTCTGATTTTTGAACTTTTTCTCAAATGTGTTGGTACACCGTAAGGGCAAGGACTTATGTCCCTTCACTTCCCAAGTGAACTCATCTTTTTCCCTCAGGCTGACACACATACAAACTCCTCCTGACTGGCAACTCCCAAGCCAAAGTCCAAATGATGACTACAACTGACTCCCTCTGATGAGACTTTTGAAAGCTCTCCTCAGCTGGTGCTGACCAATCAGACAGAAGGGGGTGCACACAGGCAGCAACCTATCAATCAAACTGCTTTACAGTGAGGCATTAACCCCTAATATCCCAACTCTCTGAATCTGATGCTCTAGGCATCCTGCTTTTGGCAGTCAGTTCATCACAGCATGCTCTTTAACTTAGAAGGCTTCCCAGTTACCTTGATGTCTTTGTTCCAGGCAGCTGCCTTCCTCCACATTGAAATGGCAGCCTTTAGCAGAAGCTTAGGTGTAAGAGCCCCTTCTCTTTAGGTGGAATTAGCCAAAGAGACCTTCCTTGTCTGTGCCAAGGAGTTTTATTATCTCTGTCTGCCCAGCCACCTTGTGGGTCAAAGACGCCTTTGCTGAAATCTATAGGAAGATATGTTCTAGCATTTTAAACCTCCTGAATCAGGCCATTAGCATTTCTAAAGCCTGGCTGGTTGCAGCTTGACTTCTCTCCCTCTGACTGTTTTCTGCTAAGAGAAAGAAAAACCTTTTAAAACAAAAGGTGGCTATTTTGTACAGTTCAGACCTCTAAAGTAAACCACATTGCTCCACAGTTTTCAACCAGGGACCCACAACTGCGCGTGCTGTTGATTAGGTTGTTATGCTGAGGGCAGGACTTCAAAACTCATCAGGTAAGTGTGGGTCTGAATTTAAGGTTAGACTACTGTAATATGCTTTACCTGGGATTTCCCTTAAACATGATGGAAACTTCAGTAGTTGCCAGAAGCACAACTGTTCCAAGAAGCACAACTGCCTGGATAATATTTCACCCATGTCAAAACAGGATCGTTATTTAAATAATTTTCTTATGGATCCTACTATTTATTGTTATTGCCGTGCTAGTTATTTCTCCTGATTTATTAATATTTAAATTGCATTTAGTCTCTATTTTATATATGTTTACTTATTTAGAAGATTTATATGCTGCCTCTCCAAAGACCTTCTCAAGGTGGTTTATCACGAAAACAATAAAACAAGGCAATTAAAAACAAGCTATTTGAAAGAAGCCAACATCCATTTGAAGTGCTGAAACGGTGCCTAGAAAGTTTGCAATCAATC